>NC_134854.1:145142723-145462723 GCF_049852395.1 Peromyscus maniculatus bairdii | reverse complement strand
CCGAACACTAGCCTCAAAGGTCCCAACCGGGCAGACGAGCAATGGTAACTATGTTGAGAGCTGGAAATGGCCAGAAAGCCCTTTCTCCCTTACGACCTGAGGCAAAAGTCCAGTGGGCCTTAGCATCTGTCAAATGGGGAGAATGATGCCCCGCCCCCCTTGGAAGGCAAAACCTGAAGACTCTGCATAGAAAACCTTCCAAAAATTAGTGAGCAAACTGGGTATGCTGGCACACACCTAAAATCCCAGCACTCAGGAGGGACTAAGGCAGGAGGATGGCGAGTTCAAGACCAGCCTGGGCTACATAGCAAGACCTTGTCTCAAAAAAAAAAAAGAAAGAAAAGAAAAGAATGGGGGGGTGGGAGGAGGGAGGATGGGGGAATCTGTGGCTGATATGTGAAATTAAGTTAATTGTAAAATAAAAATATTACTAAAAAAAAAAAAAGCAGTGACTAAGCCAACATTTTACATGTAGGAACAAGAGCCACTACAGAGTGAGACTAACTCAAAAACAATAAGAGAGGCTGGCCACAGTGGTGCATGCCTTTGCTGTTTGTTTGTTGTTTTCTAAAACAGAGTCTCTCTATTAGGCCCTGGCTGTCCTGAAACTCTCTATGTAGACCAGGCTGGCCTTGTACTCAGAGACATCCACCTGTCTCTGCCTCCTGAGTGCTGAGATAACAGTGTGCCTCACCACGCCCATCTTGGTATATGCCTTTAATCTCACCACTCAAATCTCTGAGTTGGGGGCTAGCCAGGTCTACATATTAAGTTCCAGGCCTACACGGTGAGACTCTGTCTCAAAAGATAGGAAGAAAGAAAGAAAATAAGGAAGAAATGAGGGAGGGAAGGAGGGAGAAAAAGGAAGGAAGAGGAAAGAGAACCTCAAAATTAACTCTATCATAAACATCCCTATTAAAAACAAAAAGACTTCATCGTCTTCCTTAGTCACCCATTCTCGTGAGGAATCAGAAGCTTGGCAACCATGTTCTTCCTTTGAGGAAAAACAGAGATGCTTTGAAAATTAACACGGTTTCCTCCTCTAGGTAATTAGAACAGCCACAGGACTCTGAGTGTAAACTACCTCACTCTCCTTCCTTCTCCTTTGATTCCCCAGCGTCTCACCTTCCCAGGGTCATCCCGAGGTCTGGGCACCTTCCGGAAGCACTTGTTAAGAGAAAGGTTGTGTCGAATGGAATTCTGGGGAAGCAAAGAAGCAAGTTAGGTCGAGCATTGGGCAAACCACAGTATTTTCCAAAGGACACAGAAGAGCACACAGTGAAGTTCCAGGGCACATTCAGCACCTCCTCACTGTATTGCTGGAGGGAGCGACACACAGAAAGCGGAGGGTGTGAAAGGAAATCACCGAGTTAACTGGCCAGGGGCATGGCGACCAGGTGCTCCTGAGAGTTTATAGTTCTTCAGCCTTCCTACCAAAGTGACAACAGGTTATAAATGCCTCAAGCCAGGAGGGTCGCTGAGGTCAAGCCTAGCTTCATGATAGCGAGTTTCAGGACAGCCGGAGTTACATAGTAAGACCCTGTCTCAGAAAACGAACAGCAAAAATAGCCAGACATGGTGGCCCACACCTGTAAGCCCTGCACTCAGGAGACACAGGCAGGAAATTGGCCGCAAATTGGATGCCAGCCTGGTCTACAGTCACATAAGTTCTAGGGCAACCAGAACTGCATGAAAAGACCATCTCTCAAAAAATAAGCCAAGCGTAGGTGCATGCCTTTAATAAGCCCAGCTCTCAGGAGGAAGAGACCAGTGAATCTTTGTGAGTTTGATACTACTCTGGTTTACACAGTGAGTTCCAGGACAACTAGAACTGCAGGATGAGACCATGGGAGGTGGGGGGCTGACAGGCTGATGGTTCACCCTGGGGACCTGGTCCCTGAAACCCACATTCAGATGGAAGGGAAAGAATCAATCCTACAAAGTTATCTTCTGACTTCCACATCACAGCACACACACGCACACACCATGCACAAATACACACAATAATAATAATAAATTATAAGTAGGAGCTGGGGAGATGGTTCAGTGGATAAAATGTATAACACCCAAGCAAGAGACCTAAATTACCTAAGTTCAAATCTCCAAAATTCACATTAACTAGGCATAGCCAAGCACACCTGCAATCTCAGAGGTTTTAGGATTAGATGTGAAGTGGAGACATAAGAATCCCTGGAAGGAACCAGGCGGGGGGAGGGGGGAAGGTGGCTCACACCTTTAATTCCAGGACTGGGAGGCAGAGGCAGGCAGATCTTTGAGTTCAAGGCCAGCCTAGTCTACAGAGTGAGTTCCAGGCAGCCAGGTATACACAGAGAAACCCTGTCTTGAGAAAAAAAAAAGAAAAAGAAAAAAGAAAGAAAGAAAAAAACAAACAACAACAATAAAAAAGGCCAAAAAAAGAACACCTGGAAGATCACACTAGCCCGCCTGGCATAAAGCAGTGAACAATAGGGACCCTGCCTGAAACCAGCGGGAAGATGAGGATCATACACCAGGCTGTCCTCTAACCTCCATAGCCACACATGGTATGCATGTACTCACACTCTGCACACACGTCATAAACACACACACACCAACAAATAAGCACCTCAAATTCATATCTACCTCACTTCTCAATTCCCTCTGAAAAGCAAAAGAGCAGCATTTTTATACTGCTTATATATATGATGACAAGACCAAAATCATTCAGTGGGGAGATGGCCCCCTGAGCAAAGCTCACAAGTGTGAGGACTGATCCCCAGGACCCACATAAAGCCGGGAGCAGTAGGGTGCTCTGTAATACCCCCGCAGCTACACAGGGAACACTGTGTTGTCCTACAGCAAATGGGAGGCAGAGACAGTGCTCACGGTCACAGGCCTGCTACACATCACACAGTGTTAACAACCAAGAGACCCTGCCTCCAAGACAGAAGGCAAGGACCAGCACCCAAGGTTGTCTGCTGACCTCCACATGTGCTGTGGCACCCAACACCATGGCCCTCTAGTACCCTCACTAACACACAAAAACATGTATACACACACACACACACACACACACACACACACACACACACACAAAAAAAAAAAAAAAAAAAAAAAACAGCACAGATCAGCTCCGTTTCCTCAGTAACACTCAGAATGACCACATCTGGAGAAGAGGCAAGGCCGGAGTACGCACGTTGGGTACGTTTAGAGCTGCAGCCTAGCGGGGACACATTTACCAGGGGAAGATCGAATGCTTCCAACAGCCTCAGCTCATCATCTGGTTTGTAAGCCGGCTGGTGATTTATAGAGTGAGAAATCCACATTTAATTCCCACTTCTACTCGACAGCTGGCAAATGAGCTGCTGCTCCAAACGATTACAAGAAAGCCTGGCGTGGTGGCGCATGCCTGTCACCCGGTATTGGGAGGTCAAAACAGGAGAATCAGGAGTTCAAGGTCAGCTACAGCTACATCATGAGTTCCAGGCCAGGCCAGCCTGAGCCACAGTCACAAAATAAATAAATCCTTGAGGGCTTTTCTTGTCTTTGTTTGGGTTCTTCCTCCTCCTCCTCCTCCACCTTCTCTTCTTCCTCCTTCTTTTTCTTCTTTATGAGTTGGGGGTGGGTCTCACTATGTAGCCCTGGCTGGACTGGAACTTGCCATGTAGACCAGACTGATCTTGAACCCAGAGATCCACTCACCTATGCTTCCAAAGTGCTGGGATTAAAGATATATGTGACTAGGGCTAGAGAGATAGCTCAGAAGTTAAGAGCATTGGCTGCTCTTCCAGAGGTCCTGGGTTCAATTCCCAGCACCCACATGGTGGCTCACAACCATCTGTAATGAGATCTGGCGCCCTCTTCTGGCCTGCAGGTGTATATGCAGACAGAACACTGCATACATAATAAATAAATGGGTTTTTTTTTTTTTAAGGTATATGTGACTAAACCTGGCTTAAAAACATATAGTTTAACATCAACCTTCTTTCCATTATTTCTGTCTAACAACCTCGCTGCTTGCTTAGTGAACCTGCTATTGGTAAAGGACCTGGTTATTCTCTTTTTCTTACTATATACAATATTTCATGAAGACAAGGAAGCTACAGAAATTTGAGTTTCCTACCCAAGGAGGAGTCATGCCTTGCCTTGCTCAATGACTTGAACATTGCAGGGTGACAAGAAATCAAAGACTGCCCTTTGGGGGAACCAGAGAGTAAGAGGGTGTGGTCACCAACAGCACCTGAGATGGCATAACTACACTGACTGGCTGGCATCACCAGTGTTCCCATGATAAAGCTCGTGAAGAAGTTGATTAATGCTAAAGTAAATCAAAGCAGAGGCAGAAGAGAGGAGACCTTGAGTTTAGACATCCCTGAGACAGGTCGGAACGAGCCAGACCGGGTCACAGGAAGACACAAAAGTGGAGAGGAAGGCTGCTAGCAGCTAAGTACAAACCGGGCCACAGAAACAGTCCCACCTTCCAGCCAATGCCAGCGTTCTTGTAGTAGGGGAAGTTATCGCAGATCCAGCGGTAGATCTCACTGAGGGTCATCTTCTTGGCTGGAGAAGAGTTGATGGCGTAGGTGATGAGGGTGGCGTAGCTGTACCGCGGCTTGCCGTCTTGGTGGACTGCTGCCTCATCTTTGCTGAGGGTGGCGTTAGGATCCGTGGGAGAGCCTGGGGAACACTTTCGGCTGCCCCCTGGAGGCCCAGCCTGAGAAGCGCTCCCAAGCTTCTCAATACTAGCTCGGAGGGTCAGCTGGGGCAGCCAGTCTATGGAGGTGAGGCTGCTCTCTAGGTCGGAGGCCATTGTACTTCTGGGTTCTGCAGGGAAGAGGATAAAGTGGGGAGGAAAGCAGATCAATTTCCCGTTTACTGGGGCAAGAGCTACTCCACGTCCAATCTATACGGCAAGCAGTTTCTTCCCACTTTAATGCCCACTGGAGAACCGCTCCTGAGATGACCCATGATCCCAAGTGCAAGTACCACCAGCCACCCACCGGATGACAGAGTGCTTCAGACCCCACATCTTATTGGAGAGTGTGACCACAAGGCCTCTCCCTTCACGCAGGATCAGATCAACACCCCACAAAAACTGAACTATTCCCTCAATTCTCCTTATAGCCCCACAACACAGTATTTTTAAACTCTATATAAGAATAAGTTAGAAGAAAAAAATCCACCCCACTTAGACAGCAGGTAAAATTAGCTGAAGTCCATTCTCCAATTACACGACACTTGTATGTTTATATATAGCATCCACAAGTACACAGCAATTGCACATATAAGACAGTCTGAGCAAACACAAGCATGCACCAGTGAAGCATACATCACCACTCCCAAAGATGCTTTGTACCGAACAAGAGCACTCAGCCTTGTGCCACACACACGTCCAACGTAAGGTATATTAGACATATCCCAAGGGCAGGTTCTAACAACTGAGGGGTGGGGGGTCTGGGTGCACAGGTCTGTAAGCTCAGAGGCCGAGGCAACAGGATCACAAGTTCAAGGCCCGCCTGGGCTACACAGTGAGTTCACAGGCAGCCTAGGCAATTTAGTGAGACCCTATCTCAACATAAAAAGTTCAAAAGACAGGGGCAAGAGATGGCTCAGTTTAGAGCACTTGTCGTTCATGCAGAGGATTTGAGTTCCGTTCTCAACACTCACAACCATCTATAAACTCCCATTCCAGAGAATCCAACACCCTCTTCTAGGCTCCTAGAGCATGAGGCACACACACACGTTACACATACATACATAAAAATAAAATAACTTTAAAAAAGAAATTAAAAAACAAAAGGGGGCTGAAGGTGTAGCTCTTGCTTGAGACCCTGGGTTCGGTCCCCGGCACCATAATAAATAAATAAATAAATACATAAATAAATAAATAACCAAATAATGACACCCTGCAACAGCAAGATACAAGATTCACACATGGGCAGTGAGCAGCGCGCACACAGAGGTCACAACATGTACGCGGCATACATTACCAAACAAAGTCACACAGAAGAAACAGATCCTGAGTACACAGCTACCCTCACACCTTTAAAGCTGCCCCTAGCAGGCTCCCGCCCACAGACACGAGCACCAGGAAGAAGTCATCAGCAAGGACCTCCCACCTCCAGGCCTGCTGGGCTTCACCAAGCCAGGGAGACACCCAGCTGTGTGCACACCGGTAACAATCAGATAGCCTGGCTAAAAATAGCCTCCGTGGGGCTAAGAGATGGCTCCCCTTCCCCGCCCTTCCCCTCCCTCCTTCCTTCCCAGCCAGGCACGCAGACGGGCTGCACCTCCATGCAAACTCCTAGAGCTACGATTCCGCCCACGCCTGATGTTTGCCGGTCCTGCCGCCAACCAAACCGCCTAGGCGCTCACCACCAGGGAGGTGTAGCTAGTGGCATGTTGGTGGAGGAAGGTGAAAGATGGGGGAAGCTGTATTGCAGGGTCCACAAAGGCTGACAGGAACCTCTGCGTAGCCGTGCGGCACTTCCTTGGCAGAGCCGAGGCCAGCGAGCCCCAAGCACTGGCTGTCTAACAGGTCTGTGCCTGCACAGATGCCAGATGCCAGGGAGCATGCCTTGCTCAGGCGCAGCAGGACAGCGCTCTGCACCAGCCAAGGCTACCCCGCAGAACTTAGAACGCTGGTGAGAACCCTGTTCTGCGGGTGATGGATGTCTCTCTCAGTCCGTAGCCAAAAGGTGCCCAACCAGATGAGTCACGGGTGAGGATGCGCAGACTCACTCTTGGCAGGCCCGAACTCTGTCTCAAGCAGGACCCCTCTCTTCACCCCAGCACACCACGTACCTTTCTGGCCCTGTTGCATCCCAAGCTGAGGTTTCGCCATAGACACTTGCCCTCTCCCTACAGGTCAGACTTCTCATTCACTCCCCTCCTGACCAGGTCCCACCCTTGAAATCAACCTGTGCTCACATGTTACCTGGCCCAGAGCTCCCAACCGGCAACACGCCTAGTCCACAAAGCTGAAGGAAACATCTTCTGTGCCTCAAGGGGCTAGGCAGCAAGAGACCTACCTGCACCCCAAGAGTTGCTGGAGCAGAGAAAAGCAATGGGGCTGTGTTAACCTGTGTTAATGGTAACCTGTACCAAGAAAGCCTTCCCATTCAGCCTTAGCTTTCTCCTCACCAGCGCCAACCTTCTCACCCTAATATCGCCACCTTGCCCCAAACCCTGGAGACTTGGAAAACAATAGGGACATGTCATCACTCCAGGAAGCCACACACCTTCTAACCTTTTGCTGTGTCCAAACATCCCAGCCTCTGAACTGCAGCAGGGAGCTTGGGCAGTGTCTGTTCCTTAGCTGAGTTCTCTAAGATCAACGGTGACATGCCAATTAGCAAATTCTCAAAGACCAAGTTCATCCCTAGAAAGATAGTACCCTGCTCCCTAGTCAATCAGCCACTGGCCTCCTCCACCCAGGGTGTGTGTGTGTGTGTGTGTGTGTGTGTGTGAAGTCTGTTGTCCACACTGGTCTCAAACTCCTGGACTCAAGCAATCCTCCTGTGTTGCCTTCCCTGGGTCTACAGGGCATCAGTCCAGCCTAGTCCCTATTATCTCCTGCTAAATAAGCCTGGAAAATCTCATCTTTAGGGCCAGAAAATTTCAGTTATTTCCTCTGAAATGCTCTCAACCCCAACCTGGAGCACGAGGGTGGATTTGAAGTATGTAGAGGCCTTACATTTGACACATGCCAACCACCAGGGATTCCTGAAAGGGAGACACTACCTGCCTCTTCTAGCTCTTTCCAGCTGTCCTGCGCCCTTCCACACAGTAGGACCCTGGGGTTAGATGCCTTTCTCCACTACCCTCCCAGGCAGCCCTCCGTCCAAATGCAAACCTCAGCTCTGGGTACATTCCAGCATAGCTCCACAAAGCTCACAGGGCCTGGTCCTCCTGGTCTCCCGGCACTCTGCTAGCCTGGCTCACTTCCTTACTCCCTCACTTCCCCATTCATAAAGGGTAGTGAAGACTGACTGAGCTTCCTCCATCCTATTCCCAACCCCAACACTGACTCACTAAGTGCCCCTAGCCACCCCTCGCACCCTGATGAAGTCTCGATGCCTCAGTTTCCCCCTCCAGTAAAAGAAATGAAGTCATAGCCCCTACCGAGGCTGCATCCCTGGAGGGACAGGAACGAAGCTAATGAGCTCGTAGCTGCCACACATTCCACACTCCCCAAAATAATGGCACAAGGCTAATGTCCAGGCTATTATTAGAAAAGCTAACAAGAGGTGGCTCCATTTCTCAGGCCAGCCAACCTAGTTACCCAGACCTCTCTCCAGGTGGGCCTCGTGCCACTGGGCTCAGGCAGAACCTGAGTCAGGCCACATTCTTCTCCTCGGCATGCTGGAAGACTGAAAGGAAATACACACAGAATCTGGGAAAGGCGGCCAAAGGGCAGGCTCCATCACATCCACGGGACAGCTAACGAAGACTACAGTGCTGGGAAAAGGCCGAACACCAAACAAAGGCAAACAGAAAGGCTTCTTGGGGAATGAACGGCCGGAGGTATGGGACCCGAAAGAGCCACAAGAACCTGCGCTGTGTACTGCCCAATTTACCCAAACAGCTAGTAACTGTTCTCCATGAGGTACCCAAGTCAGGTACCCAGGAGGGATAACTTCCTGGCCTGTACGTAATGCCAAAGCTAACAGGGCAGTGATAGAGTGTATCCTGTGATCAGCCACATTGCCCGGGTTCTAAGCCCAGCTCTGATGGACAAGTCGTTTAACATCTCTGTATCTTAATTTCTAGCTCTGTAAAATAAAATTAAAAATTCTAAAAAGTTAGATACAGTGACTCAAGCTTGTATGTACTCCTAGCACTCTGGGAGGATGAAGCAGGAGGATTGCCATGAGTTTGAGCCAGCCTGAGCTGCATAGTAAGCTCAAGGTCAGCCACGGCTACATAGAGACACTGTCACACACACACACACACACACACACACACACACACACACAAATCTAAACTTTTTTTTTAATTTTTTTTTTTTTGTTTGTTTCTCAAGATGGGGTTTCTCTGGGTAACCCTGGCTATACAGACTACACAGATGTCCTGGAACTAACTCTGTCCAGGATGTCCTCAAACTCAGATATCCGCCCGCCTCTGCCTCTAGTGCTGGGATTAAAGGTGTGTCCCACCACCCAGCTTAAAATTCCTTTAAATAAAAATTAACTGTTCCTAAAGAGTTGTTGTGAAGATTGTCTAATATTTCTTAATATGCTTAAAGCACTTAGTAAGTGAACCTTTATTTTTGAATAAAGAAAAAAAAAAGAGTATCAGTAGGCTTGTATGCATGGCTCAGTGTGTTTAACATGCACATGCTGCCCAAAGTTCAGCACCAAGCACCGAAGTGTTTTTCTGTTTTGTTTTGGTCTTGGTGGCGCACACCATTAATCCCAGCACTTGGGAGGCAGAGGCAAGCAGATCTTTGTGAGTTCGACGCCAGCCTGGTCTACAGAGCGAGATCCAGGAAAGGCACAAAGCTACACAGAGAAACCCTGTCTTGAAAAACCAAAAAAAAAAAAAAAAAAAGAACACTAGCTGTTTTTCCAGAGGACCTGAATTTAATTCCCAGCACCCACATGGTGGCTCACATCTATCTGTAACTGTAGTCCCCATGGGATGATTCCCTCCTCTGGTGTGCATACTTGCAGAGAAAATAGTATATATATATATATATATATATATATATATATATATATATATGATACATAATGTCATTTTAAAAAAGAAAAGAGAATGTCAAAAATTATAGCAGATCATAGAGGCAGCATTAAAAATATCAAAGGTGCAAGGTATCAAATCTCAAAGTCTGTCAGGACATCTGAATTTCAAACGTTTCCTTCGAGTTCATATCAACCCAGTACTGATTAATATAGGATCCGGGAAACCTCCCAGGATGAAGGGATGGGGGAAATATCATCCCGTCTTTCGAGGGGATTTAGATGCAAGATACAGTCTGGAAAACAGAACCCTCCAAATCACAGTTAATCCGACCCGCCCCACAGTGATTCCTATCCCAGCAGGGCCAGCTGAATGAGTGGGTCCGCCTGGGGCAGCTACAGGACAGTGCACACTGAGCCACTCAGAAGTGGCACTCCAGCATCTGGCAAAGAGCTGTGTAAGAAACAGGCCACGGCTACACCAGAGACATCCGCTTTTCAAAAGTGGGAGAGGCAGTCCTAGACATGGAAGTAAAGGATCCCCATCTTTTTAAAGACTGGGGGTAACCACAATGAAGCTCTCCTACCTGTCCCGGAAGAAACAGGCCCAAACAGAGAAAGGGCTGCCCGCTGCCAGGGATGACGGCCTGACTGCCAAGAGGAGACCATGAGAATTCCCACTGGTGGGGGAGGGGGGCGGCTAAGCTTTCCTCCCACTGGTCATCTGCACCCTCACCTCTCCTAGGTCCTGGCAGAGGGTCACCTGCTTCTACATGCCTGCCAGAAATGATTCTAAGGGCTCAGAGAGCAGTCTGAGAACACCAGTGTACCCTTCTCCATGTACATACTCACAACACAGACACTAAGCCACATTCATTTCCACTGAGAAACGTGTACTTCATTCTGCGGCACGGCCATCAAACCCGTGGACCACAGCTCTGTTTCACACACCACCACCACCACGGCCATCAAACCCGTGGACCACAGCTCTGTTTCACACACCACCACCACCACCACCACAGAAACCTCCAGGATCAAGCGGACGGCAGAGACTTGAGCAGCCTGTCCATGGCCCACCTAGGGAGGCAGACACTGAAACCCACGGGGAGGAAACCCCATACAGAAGATGAGGCATGGTCCAATGACCAGGCCGGAGAGCAGGCCGGCAGGTAGTGACCTCGGGTTAAAACTCAGAGCTCCACTACAGACAGAGCCCTGGCTCAACCAGGAAAATTCCTCGGTGCCTTTTCTCCTGCTTTTTCTAAAGAGTCTGGATTTTGATGATTCCTTAAGGTAGGATGAAAATTTTCACCACAAGGTTCCTGGGACCCAGAACTAAACAAGAGGACAGGAAGAGAGATGATGAGACCAGTAGATGTTTTCCTGGAAGCAAACTCTAAAACACTCCACGGAGGTCCGACCTCCCCGGTGGTCAACTCAAGCAGACGAGGTGTGGGGGAAACTGGGAAACACTGTCTGCCTCCTAGCCCCAGTCTCATTTTTCCTGGCAGGCCACTTGTAGGGGACTAAGGCAGAGCCAGTGTCTAGAAAGACTTCAGCCCACCAGAGTGCACTACCCTAGACAGTGTTTTTCTCACCTCGGGACATGTGGATTCACATTTCCCCTTGGATGGCAGATATCCAGCCTGAAGCAGGGATGTCAGAAGGGCCTCCTGGTAGCCAAGATAGAGAGAGTGGGTGGGGACAGACTGACAGACAGGCAAACTGTCAGTGTATCAGACTGGAAGGAAGACCTCTGCTGGCCATTAAGCTGACGAAGGCATGCCCTAGACAAGACACAAGATGCCCCCATGACTTTCCAGCAGGTCCACTCACCGGAGGACAAGACCGGAAGGCGGAGAGTGCGGTGGGATTCTGGCTGTGCCGTGTCCTGCATTACTAACAGTAACCATGGCGTCCTGAAAACGCACCTGTTGTCTGTTCTCAGTACAGAGCATCCACTTCTCTAGGAACTGCAAATGACCCATCCCTTTGGTCTCCAAAATCTAAAAAGCCCGTTTCTCAGAGTCTCTGCAACAACATGTGGGTTTCAGTTGCAGAAGCTCCATCAGAAGACATTTCCCAGGAGACTCTGCCTTCCACAGGAATGAACCCCAAGATCCACCATTTCAGCTCCCCATACCTACTGGTGCGTAAAGACCACAGAGAGAAAGATGCAAGAAAGCACTAACCTGCCTCCAAGGTTCCCCCGGCCGCCACCGGAGGAAACCACCTGGTACAGAAGTTTGAGGTTGCAGGGATTCCCCTCTTCACAGGTGGGTGACAGGTCTCATCCTCTGTGACTCTTCCGGTGCCTGGCGGAGCCTCCCAAGCTGGAGCGGGGCACTGAGTCCCCCAAGGAAGAGGAGCCGAAGGAGGAGGAGGGGGAGAGGGAGGACCTACCTGGGGAAGGTGGCACACCCCCCACACCCTGCCTGCTACCCTAGGGAGGAGGGGAGGAGCCTCTCCCAACCAGGAGTTGTCTCCTCCCCTTTGGGGGAATCCCCCTCCCCCCCAAACTGGATCTTTCAGGGGCTGAGGGCTCTTTCTGTCTGCTGGAGATCTGAGCTGAGGGGCTCTGCCCGGGTCCACTGTCTAGGTGCACGGAAGTTGGGGGGCGAGAGGTCTTCCACTTCTCCAGCAAACTGGAACGGACTGCTGGCGGTTCCCTGGAGGGTCCTGGCTTGTGCGTGTCAGGACGCCTCTCCGCGGTGAGTACTGGGTGGGATGCGGGGTGCCTACTCCACAGGCACGGCTCCCTTTCTCTCTGCCTCCAAAGTCCCGAACTGTCTGGAGTGCGTTGAGGAGTCGGGGCGGTCTCCCTCCGGGTCCTTCAGGTCCCACTGCCCTTCCCGACTTCTGGGGGTCTCCTCCAGAGCCAGCGTGGGAGGGACAGCGCGTGCCCTGCGGCGATCTCTCCTGGCTGTCCCGGGAGTGCGGAGGGTCCTCCTTCCCACGGGAGAAGGAGCAGGTCCCGGCGCCCGGTGCCCCGAGGGTGGGGTCCACGCACTCCGGCTCGCGCCCGGCCGGCCTGGGCAGCAGAGTCCCGGAGGCCGCGGTCCCGGCTCCCGTCACCCGCTGCCGGGCGGCAGCGCCTCCCCAGTCGCGTCCCCCGTCCGCCGCGCTTCCCCGCGCGTGGGGCTCCCCGCGCTGCCACCACCGGGGCTCCGGCCGGTCGGGGTTCCCGGGAGCCGGCAGGCGGACGGAGCGCGTCGGGGCTCGGCTCGGGCTCGGCTCGGCTCCGCTGCAGGCCCCGGCTCCTCCCCGGCCTCGGCGCCGCGCTCCGCGCCCCTCCCCCTCCCGCCGCCGCGGCCACCGCCTCCCGGCGCGGGTTAAGGAGGATCGCGGGTCCCCGCAGCCCGCCGGTCGCCGGCCCTCCGCACCCGGGCGCCAGCGGTGCCAGCGTCCACGCTAAGCGCCACGCAGACCTCTCATTGTGCTGTGGTCTCCTCCTAGACGAGCATTCCCGGTTTTCTGAGGAACGGATTTGATGGCTTCTCTCTTTCTCTTCCAGACCGCTCATAAAGGGTTATGGAGCCTGGCGTGAAGTTAAAGTTTACTCCTATCCTGGAGGTCAGTGGCTGCTCCTTGGATCAGTGGACGTATGAAAGGATAGATGAGCTTGTTAGAGAGAAATAAGCAGCGGGAGATGGGGTCTCGTGTTAGCTCCTGCTCTGTAAACTTGTGCAAGGCCCTTGTTTCTGGAGTCCTAGGTCCCGAAGAGGGGACTTTGGATACTCCGGCCTGCCTACTAATATGGATGTCGCAGTCACCAAAGGAAACGATTTGTGTGGAGATGCTCTTTAAAACCGTACACTATACAAAGGGTGCAAAGCATGATTATTAATTTCCCCCTTGACATGCCTATAAAATATTTTTGACCTTTGTCCTAACTTCAAGTGACATTCCTATAAAACATTTTATCCTGAGTGCCGCAGCGGGCATAGAATGTTCTCTCAACACATCCCTCTACTCCTTACAGAATAATTTCCATCTCAGGGCAGGAAATACCGCCAGGGTAGCCCTCCTCCACTTCTACCCCTCCAGTCACGCTATTCCAGTACAAACTCTTACACACATCACCCTCAGGCTTATTTTTCTCCAACTGTGTTTTTACATAAAACAAGGCAAAAAAAAACAACAACAACAAAAAAAAAAACTATTCATTTGCTATTTGAATTGTTCGAAAAGATTACAGTTTGATAACTACCTTTAGATAGTAATGCCATTTGTCTCCTGGCTAAATGGTTGCTACTGCAATTAAGTTCTAGGTACATACAATCACATTACACATACAATGTGCAGACATTAAGCCTTCGCACTTCCCGTGTGTTATCACACTGGATTCTTCTAGCAATCACACACAGCCCTGTTATTATGCCTTTTAGAGTGTAACTATGGCTTGAAGATACTGTGTCCGAGTTCACAGAATTCACACCATTACATAATTAGTACTATTTTAAGCCAGGTATTAAATGCAAATGACCTCAGAACCAGGTTCTGAACCTCTAGTATACGGTTGGCTTGAACTGTGAAAACGTAAATCATTCTCGAATTGCCAGGAGTGAAGCCCAACACAACTGTTCCCCTCCCCACAGCTCTGATGTCCAGTTTTAAGACGCATGTCCTCCAGCATGGGGGCGCCCACCTGTGATCACAGAGAAGGGTCTTGAGTTCAAGGCCAGCTGGCCTCCCTGATAAGACCCTGTCCTTAAAAGGAGAAGAGGAGGCTACAGTTATAGGTCAGTTGGTAGCATGCTGGCCTTACAAGCATGAGGCCCTGGGCTCCATTCCTAGCACCACAAAAGCATAAACCCTATATGGTGGCAAGTACCTGTAGTCCCAACACTGGGGAGGAGAGACCAGGAAGATCAGGAGTTCAAGGTCAGCCTACACAACTAATCAACTATGTAGTAAAGGATGACTAAACTTCTGGTCCTGGCCAGGCAGTGGTGTTAACACATTTTTTTTAACTTTTTTTATTTTTATTTTTATCTTTTTTAATTTTCCAGAGCTGAGGACCGAACCAGGGCCTTGTGCTCGCTAGGCAAGCGCTTTACCGCTAAGCCAAATCCCCAACCCCTGTCACGCATTTTTATTCCCAGCACTTGGGAGGCAGAGGCAGGTGGGTCTCTGAGTTCCAGGACAGCCAGGGCTACACAGAGAAACCCTGTCTTGAAAAATCAAGAAAAAAAAATCTTTAAGATTTTGATCCTGGGCTGAAGAGTTGGCTCAGCAGTTAAGAGCACCTGCTCTTCCAGAGGACCCAGGTTCAATTCCCAGCACCTGCATGGGAGCTCACAACCATCTGTTAATGCCAGTCCCAGGGCAACTGATACCCCCTTCTGACCTGCATAGTTACAAGGCACATACATGCACATACATACATGCAGGCAAAGCAGTCATATACATAAAAAATAATAAAATAAATAAATAAAATTTTAAACTCCTGATCCTCCTGTCTCCCCCTGCCCAAGTGCTGGGATTACAGGCCTGTGGGCGCAGTTGCTCTGGTGGTGGTAATTTTGTTTTATTTTGTTTCAAGATAACTTTTTTATTTATATTGTAGTTTTTGTTTGTTTGTTTTTTATTTGTTTTTGTTTTGTTTTTTTGAGACAAGATTTCTCTGTGTAGCTTTGGTGCCTGTCCTGGATCTCGATCTGTAGACCAGGCTGGCCTCGAACTCACAGAGATCCTCCTGGCTCTGCCTCCTGAGTGCTGGGATTAAAGGCGTGCGCCACCACACCGCCTGGCTTTATATTTTAGTTTTTAATTATGTATCTCTGTGTGGGGTGCAGGTGTTCTTGGAGGGCAGAAGAGGATATGGAATCCCCTGGAGCTGCAGTTATGGCGGGTGTGAGATGTCTGATTGTGGGTGCTGGGAACCCAGTTCAACTCCTTGGCAAGAGCGGCACTGCCTTTAACCGCCTAGCATCTCCTCAGCCCCACGCGTCCAGTTTTAGGTGGCACTGAGGCAAGCATCCTACCAACTGAGCTACAGGAGATGCTCTCTGCAACAGACCAAGACAGCTGGACGTGGTGGCCCACATCTATAATCCCCAGCACTTCCAAGGCTGAGACAGGAGGATTGCCACTGTTTGAGGCTAGCCCAAACTACACAGTGAATTCCAGGCTCAGCCTGGGCTTCAGAGTCAGAATGTATCTACAAATCTTTCTGGGTCTGTGTTGGATGGTTTCTTTAATTTTCTAACATCACATTTGCAGGGCAGCGGTTAGAAGTAGAAGTACTGTAAAGTGGAAAGGCTTAGGGCGTGGAGACATGGTTAATAGAGCATACAGTTCTCACAGAGGACCAGAGTTTGGATCCCAGCACCCATGCCCAGCGCCCACAACTGCCTGTAACTCCAGAGGAGTTGGGCACCTCTGAGGGCACAGGCACTCATGTGCAAGACCCACACACGTATACAAAATTGAATTTTCAATAAAAGTCCTTTTTTAAAATGGAAAAATTAAAGATTAAAATTTCTTAAAAATTCAAAAACATAAAAAGCTCAAATATTGTTCATATATACAAGATGTTGGCCGTAGCATTTTTATAGAAGCAAATAAAGAAGAACTTATAGTAAATCTACATAATAGAATATTGTTTGGCATTAAAAAGAGCAATTTTATTTAATTCTATGTGAGCCCAAATAAACCCTTCCAAAAAATAAAGAGTAATTATATTTAATTCTGGAAATAAAATGGTTCAGTTGTTTTTATTTTTTTATTTATTAATTTTGTTTTTTGTTTTTGTTTTTGTTTTGAGACAGTTTTTCTGTGTAGTTTTGGTGCCTTTCCTGGATCTCGCTCTGTAGACCAGGCTGGCCTCGAACTCACAGAGATCCGCCTGGCTCTGCCTCCTGAGTGCTGGGATTAAAGGCGTGCGCCACCACTGCCTGTGTTTTATTTTTCTATGTCATCATTTAGCTCATGCCTCCCAGATGCTGGGACTGAAAGCCTGAACCACCACACCTGGCTGTAGCATCATTTAAATATCTATATACATTTTTGCCATGAGTATGATAACTTTAGCCAATCATTTTTATATGTCTGTATTTGAATAAGAAAATTACATTTCAAGAATCAGAGAGATGGCTCAGCAGTTAAGAACATTTGTCTTGCAGAGGACCTGGGTTCGGTTCCCAGCACCCACGTGGCAGCTCACAACACTCTGTAACCCCAGTTCTGGGAGACCCCACACTCTTCTTTCCTCAGGCCCTTACGTGCTCAGGCACACACACACACACACATAAACTTTTTTTTGTTGTTGTTGTTTTTGTTTGTTTGTTTTTTTGTTTTTTTAGTTTTTTTTTCTGGAACTCACTCTGTAGACCAGGCAGGCCTTGAACTCACAGAGATCCGCCTGCCTTTGCCTCCTGAGTGCTGGGATTAAAGACATGCACCACCACTGCCCGGTTCATTTTTCTTTTAAATAAAATTATGTTATAATAGTTTGCCTAATGTGATCAAATAGTGTGTTTTAAAAAAATATGTGCCTGGGGCTGGAGAGACGGCTCAGCGGTTAAGAAATCAGGTTCTAGAGATCCTGACTGAGTTCAATTCCCAGCAACCACTTGGTGGCTCACAACCATCTGTAATGGGATTCGGTGCCCTCTTCTGACATGCGGGCATACATGCAAGCAGAGCACTGACATACTTAAAATACATACATAAATAAATCTTAAATAAATAAAAGTATGTGTTTGAACAAAGATGACACCAAGCGCCAGTGTGGAAGGGGCAAAGCTCAGTGACCTCAGCCGTGGACAAAGAACTGTAAGCCACAAGGGAATGCTGAGGGTGGTGGTCTTCCCCAGGAAGAGCCCAGGGACTGCTTATCCAATACCAAATGATCAGCCCCGAAATCTCGTACATGCAAGTGACCGTTTACGGACCATGTCATATTTAGGAATGTGTGTGTGTGTGTGTGTGTGTGTGTGTGTGTGTGTGTGTGTGTGTAACAACAAAGAAGAGGTCATAAATTTAAAAGAGCTGGGGAGGAGGATTGCACATGGGAGCCTTAGAAGGGAGGAAAGGGAGGGGGGAAATGATGTGTATTAATGGAATTCCATTATCTTTAAAGGATATTTTTTTAATGTGTATTGGAGTACTTAGGCCTGAAATGCTTGAAATTTGTCTCAAAATAATCGTGATCACGGAGACATGTATAGATGATAAAACATTGGCCAAATATTGCTTATTACATTTAAAAATAGTGAATTCCAGGACAAGGTTACACAGAGAAATCCTTTCGTGAAAAAACTATATAGCTAGATAGATAGGTAGGTAGATAGATAGATAGATAGATAGATAGATAGATAGATAGATAGATAGATAGATAGATAGATAATTTTCAGGCTGGAGAGATATTTAAGAGTGAGTACGGCTCTTGCAGAGGACCCAAATTGGGTTCTCAGCACCCAAGTCCAGCCTCGCACAATCAGCTACAACTTAGCTCTAGGAGCTCTGGACTTTTCCTCTTGGTGTTGTGGGGGCCTTACAGTCACACGTGTACCTACCCCCCGTCGTGTGCACACACATTAACAACTAAAAATAAGCTGGGCGTCGGCGTTGGCAGCAGTGGCGCACGCCTTTAATCCCAGCACTCGGGAGGCAGAGGCAGACGGATCTTTGTGAGTTCGAGGCCAGCCCAGTCTACAAAGAGAGATCCAGAAAAGGCGCAAAGCTACAGAGAAATCCTGTCTCGAAAAACCAAAATAAATAAATAAAGTTAGGGCTGTGGAGCTGGCTCAGCCGTTAAGAGCTTTTGTTGCTCCTGCAGAGGACCCCACTGGGTTCCAGCATTGACATCCATTCTACAACTGCCTGTGTCTCCTGGGTCCAGGGGACCTAACTCCCTCTTTTGACCTCTGCTGGCTCCTGTATGCATGTAATACGAATATATACACATACACAAAAATAAATATTAATAAAAATAAAATCTTAAGAATTCACCCTCTCTACTTTTGTGTTTTGAAATTTTACAACAGAGCTTTAAAAAATACTACAAAGAAATGCTAAACATAAGGTGTTTACTATCATGTTTTGTGGATATACTGTCGCCTAATATCTGCACCTTTCATTTACACATCTTTTAATAAACCAAATCCAGAAAGCAGCAAATTTTCATCCATTTTACAAAAGTCTTTGAGATATTACCACCTCCGCTCTTAAGCTCCCTCTAGGAACCCTTGGTCAACCACAAGGGGTAGGCTGCAGCCACTAGACACCGGGTTCCTGCTTCCTTTGGAGACTGTCATCCGGGGCAGGGGGGGGGGGTGGGTGGAGGGGTGAGGGGGGGGGAATAGAACAAAAACAAATGATTCATCTATATGCCCATCAGACAAAATTTGAGTTCCCATTTGCACATCAAAAAGCAAGGGGAAAAAAACCTGCCACTTAAAGCTGTAGTCCCTGGAAAAAAAAGAACGCAAGTGATTAAATGATAAAAAGTTCTCTGCGTAGTTTACAGCTCCTTTTCATGCCTTTTTTCTTTTTCAGTTTATACATTCATTTTATATCCTGGCTAATTCTCTAAACTACGTGGAGAAGCCAGGCTCGTAGCGGGAGACGTGAGCAAGCGGGTGGAGCGAGGCTGGAGGCGGGAGCGGCACGGCCAGGGAGGCCCAGCCACGCGTCTGTTCCACCTTAAGAGGCGCCCGCCTCTCCCCGCCAGCAAGCTCTCGGCTCCGCCCACCCCGGTGTCAGCCCGGCCCGGAACGCGAAGGCGAGGAGGGAGGAGGAGAGCCGCTGCGAATGGAAAGATCCGCGCCCCCGGCTGCGGGCCGCACGCCCGGGGCTGGGAGCGGAGCGGGCTCGGGGACGGGCCCGCGAGCCACTGCAAGGCGGGCTGGGGCGGGGGACCGCGGGGCCATCCTGGGTGGGCGCCAGGGAGCCGAACTGCAGCCGAGCTGGACCCGGAGGCGGGCAGCACGGACGGTAGAAAGTTGTAACTTTCCTGGTCCCAGACGCACCGCGTCAAGGAATTTCCAAAAGAGGGGCAAGAGGTCCGTGCTTCGCCTTCGTCCTGATTGGTGGGGTGGAGGATGGGCTGGGCCCCGGGGTGCTCGAGGATTGGCCACGTCGGGAGTCCATCACGGGATGACGCAGGTAAAGGGTGGCCATTTGGGGAGGAAGTGAAGATTATTTTGGTACCTCCCTCCCCAGCTACTGATTGGTGGGGGTTTGCAGTGATGTAAAACAGGGCATAAAAATGTCTACTGAAGGTACGGGCCTATTGGCCGGGCTCTCAGGGAGGAATTCTAGGGTGGACTCGGCAGAGCCAGCCGACGCTGTTTTTGTAGGGAAGGACCAAGTGGTTTGACACCCGGAAATGAGTTAGGAAGGGAACTCAGGGAAAGCGAGGGAAACCCGTGCACCTACTTTGCCCTCACACAAGGTCATTTCCTGCATGGGATCGATAGTTTCCTGTTTACTTATTCCGGAGGGAACGTGTACGCTGGCTTCCTGGAGTATACCCGATATTCAGACTCGACTTTTGAGCCCAGACTTGCCTTTTAGAGTACCAACGAGAATGAATGAGATGGAGAAAGGGGAAAGCATGGGATTTATCTTTGTATGTAGGGAAAGATCATGAAAATAGAGTGGGACTGGAGGCAAGAAGACCTGCGATAGATCCCCAACAAAACTAGTAGCGCACACCCGTGATCCCCAGCACTTGGAGAGGTGGAAGCAGGATGTTAGAAGTCCAAAGTCATTCTCCACTACATGGAGAGTGAGAAGCAAGTCTGGACTAAATTTGACGCAGAGTGGGTTGATGGATGAAAGTGGAAATAACCTAGCGTGGTGACTCACGCCTTAAATCCTGGCGCTTGGGAGACAGGCAGGCGAATCTAGGAATTTGAGGCTAGCCTGGTCTACATAGTGTGTTCCTGGACAGCCAGAGCTACAAAATTAGACGCAAATAAAATAAAATAAAGATTGGTCTGAAAAAAAGGGTTACTCCGAAGCTTGTCTGCATGGGCACTGCATTTTACTCTGCTGTGCCCAGGGCAGGCAGTGAATACACAGTAGATGGTGACCACCAGCTGGAGTGAGAAGACAGAATGAGGGGGGAAATATTGTTTTTAAAGGTGTCTTTGCCTATTTTAGGATTTTTGGTTTGGTTTGGTTTTAGTTTTTTGGAGACAGTTTCTCTGTGTAACATTGCTGGCTGCCATGGAACGCGATTTGTAGACCAGGCTGGCCTCAAACTCACAGAGATTTCCCCCTGCCCTTGGCTCCTAGGATTAAAGGCATGCGCCACCGTCTGGCTATGACACGCACACCCCGCCCCGCCCCCCCCCTTTTTTTTCCCACTTAACCACCCAGGTAAATTCAGCCATAACTTCAGAAATGGATCTCCTTCCTGGGAAGCTGTCAGCCTAGGAAAATGCCCCTGGCTTGTTTAGTTTTCGTGGGAACAGTGCCCTGTACCCCACTGCTCTGATCTCACTGTGCAGGGGAGGCTGTGTAGTCAAGGATGACCTCATCCTCAGGTTGCTACCTCCCCAGTCCTGGCAGTAGAGGCCCCGTACCTCTCACTGTGCCTGGTGTATGAGGTGCTGGGGATGAAACTCAAGGCTTCGAGCGTGCTAGGCAAGCACTTTGCCAATCCAGTCTCTACTGCTTTGGGTTTGGGTTTTCCTTAATACCCAGGAGCCTTTAAAACAAGATGGCCCCTTAAGCTACTTACCTGAAAAATGGAAGTCACAATATTATGAAAAAGCTGTCCTCTACAGACAGTAAGTGAAAAATAAGTACATTTAACCTACAACCTGAGTGAGGATAGGAGCTAGGAAGAACTTACAATTTGGGAATATTGAGAAAAGTATCCATGCTGTAATGGGGAGTCATTTGCCTCCCAGCACTAATGTACACTTTTTTTTTTTCTGGTCCAAAGTTTTCTTAAAAATATAATTCAGGCATGCTTTAACATTGTCTAAAAACTGCACTGTTTAAAATATAACTAGGGGCGTAGCTCGATGGTGCAGTGTTTGGCCTGGGAAAGGTCCTGGACAGTCCCCAACACCACAAACTAATAGTAACAATGAGTAAATGTTACAGAACCATGCTTCATCGTTCCTCCACAGAACACTCCAAGGGCTATTAGCCAAGAGTCTACAACTGACACTTTCTACTTTTCCAAAGAGAGGTCATATTTGCATGATTCTTCTGGCATCTTCTAGGTGCAAGTGGTTTCAAGGCTATATACTGGGACTGGGGGAGAGAGCTCAGTCAGTGAAATGCTTACCTCAAAAACATGAGGTCTGAGTTTGATACCCAGAATCCACAGTAAAAACCAGGCAAGATACTTGCAATCCCAGTGCCTATAAACATGTACATGCACTACAAAACAAGAGTGTATACCAGACTTTACTTTAGCATCATTCTGGTAGTAGTTTAGAACACATTTTGTTATTTGTGATAGCAAAACTACAATGGGGAAATGACTATGAGGCTATAAATAAGTATAGCACATGTTTATATCAATAGGGGGGGGAATGTTGGATTTTTCAAAATTTTTAAGTTCTTAAGAATATGTACTTTATTCCTAGTGATGGTTAAATAAATCATGCAAAACAAAAATTTTTGTTTAATAATAAATAAACAGCATAATCACTTTCCCTTTGATTATTTCATAACCAATTATATTAATTAATTATACTAATTAATTATATATTATACCCAATAAGCCAAAGTAGAAATTTTTGGAAATGTCGGGGGTAGCAATGTTGGCAATCCAGAGCCAAGAACCAAATGTGAGAGGATTGTTCCTACTCATAAATCCAAGTCCCTCAACATGGGCAGTATTGTTTTCATTCTCCTGTGGCACTGAAAAGCTAGCCCCAGGGTCCTGAGCCGGCTAGATGAGCATTCTACCTCTGAACCCCACCCCTAGCCCACAGATAATTGATTGATAAGAACATGAGATCTTGGGCTGGGGAGATGGCTCAGTGAGCACTAGCTGATCTTCCAAAGGACCTGGGTTCAGTTCCCAGCCCCACATGGCAATTTGCAACTGTCTATAACTCCAGTTCCAGAGAATTTGATGCTCCCTTCTGGCCTGTGTGGGCACTGCATGCATGTGGTACACAGACATACAGGCAGGCAAAACACCTATACACATAAAATAAAAATAGCCGGGTGATGGTGGTGGTGCCGGCAGCGGCGGCGGCGGCGGCGGCGGCGGCGGCGGCGGCGGCGGCGGCGGCGGCGGCGGCGGCGGCGGCGGCGGCGCACGCCTTTAATCCCAGCACTTGGGAGGTAGAGGCAGGCAGATCTTTGTGAGTTCGAGGCCAGCCTGGTCTACAGAGCGAGATCTAGGAAAGGCGCAAAGCTACACAGAGAAACCCTGTCTCAAAAAAAAAACAATAATAATAATAATAGTAATAAATTTAATTTAAAAATAAGAACATGAAATCTTGAGTCAGCTAGAACCTTGGACTCTAGGAAAGCCCTTGGTCCCCTGAAACCTGGCTTCCTCTTCTTCTGAAACAATAATAATCGCCAATATATCTGGAGATGAAAAAGCCAGCTATAAGACCTTAAAAGCCTAGGGATGAGAGTAACACTGCAAAAAAAAAAAGTTCGTGACCAGCCTGGTCTACAGAGCAAGTTCCAGGGTTACACAGGGAAACCCTGTCTCGAAAAACAAAACAAAACAAAAAGTGTCACTGCCTTGAGTGTTTACGGAGAGGCCTGTGAGGGAGGTTGGGGGAAGCCTAAGCGACTGTACTTGGCTGTGTCTTACATTTGGCGGAGTAGGCTGCAGTGAACAGAAAGGGCCTGACATAGAAAAGGCTTTAATATGGGGACTTGGGTGCTTACAAGGTTGCCGGAAGTGCTGCAGCATCTTGAAAATGGCTCCAAGAATGCAGCTACTAAAGTCATCTGCCAGGGAAGCTGGAAGGGCGAGGAATCGGCCGCACAGTGTTGCCGACATGGGTAACTTGATGAGCACGCTGCGCTGTGCCGTGATCCAGGACGCAGGAAGGCAACAGCACAGCCCTGACAGCCAGCTGTGCCCGTGGAGTGAGTACTAGCGATTAGGTCCTGAGATGCTAGACAAAGCCAGCACCGTTCCGGGACCACGCTGCCTAGCCAAAGGTGCCTTATTTTACTTTCTGTGTCTATTAAGTATGCCAGTTATCAGCAGATCATAATTTATAGCTAAAAATCCTAGCTTCCATTATAATTTTCCCCCCAAAATTCCAATAAGCAGTTACTGAAATCATTCAGCATCTGCTTTGTGCCAAACTGAGATACTTCAGCAGCTGGAAGACACCTGAGGGTCAGTTCCTGCAACCAAAACCAACTGACCCAAGGTTGCCAGGACTATTCTGTACTTAGCAATAAAGAGCCACTCCTTGGTTCTAAAGAAACTGATTACAAGAACCACATGAGAGCCCAGCCTGATGGCACACACCCAGTTCTTGGGAGGTGGAGGCAAGGATGACCTAGGATATCTGATCCTCCTGCCTCTGCCTCAGAAGTGCTAGATCCTGGGTGTATGCCACCACACCTGGCCTTTAGGTTTCTTCTGTCTTGCTTTTCCCCACTTTCCTTTCAGATAAACTATTCTGGACTGTCCCTAACAATTAGCTGTATTATGGGCTGTAGAAGTGGTTGGAAGGTTAAGAGCACTTACTGCTCTTTTCTTTATTTTTTTTTTTAAGATAGGTATCTTTTTTTTTTACATATATCTATACGTGTGTGTGTGTGTGTGTGTGTGTGTGTGTGTGTGTGTGTGTGCTCTATCTGCATATATGCCTTTATGGCAGAAGATAGCATCAGATTCCACTTAGAGATGGTTGTGAGCCACCATGTGGTTGCTGGGAATTGAACTCAGGACCCCATTTCTCTAACCCGCACTTACTGCTCTTGAAGTGGACTCTGATTCGGTTCTCAGCGCCTACAAGGCTATTCACAATCTCCTGTAACTCCAGTTCCAAGGGATCCAATGCTGTTTTTGATGTCTTCAGGTTTCTGCCTGCCTGTGGTGCACATAATTACACCGAGGCACACACACATACACATAAAAATAAGTATGTATTTAGTTAACCATATCAAAGACTCCTCCCAGGCAATGACTCTGATGTTTAGATCACCTCCTAATCTGTGCATTCCCAAAAGGCAGAGAGATATCTTTTGAAGTACCCACAGTATTTACTAGTGGTTTATAGCAGTGATTCTAAAGTGAATGTCTGCTGAAATGAAACCAAGAGGAATGGATCCAGATTAATAATCCAGCATTTTCTTGCCTTGGTTTAAAAAAACAAATAAAACATTATTGTTTATTTTGAAACAGGGTCTCACTGTGCAGCCCTGGCTGCCTTGGAGCTTTCTCTATAGGCCAGGTTGGCCTCAAACTCCCAGAGATCCGCCTCTCTCTACCTCCCAAATGCACATGAGTGCAGGTGCCTGTGGAGGTGAGAAGCATTGAAGCCATCAGAGCCTTGTGGAGCTGGAGGTACACATAGGTTTGTGACCCACAGTTTGGGTGTTGGGAATCAAACTTGGGTCCTTTGCAAGAGCAGAACACATTGTTAATCACTGAACCATCTCTCCAATTTCCCTAAAAAAACTTTATTTGTTTTGGTTTTTTTTCTGAGACAGGGTTTCTCTGTGTAATAGCTCTGGCTGTCCTGGAACTCACTCTGTAGACCAGGCTGGCCTTGAACTCACAGAGATCTTCCTGCCTCTGCCTCCTGAGTGCTGCGACTAAAGAAGTGTGTCACCGGAGTTGGGGATTTAGCTCAGTGGTAGAGCGCTTGCCTAGCAAGCACAAGGCCCTGGGTTCGGTCCTCAGCTCCAGAAAAAAAAAAAAAAAAAAAAATAGCCGGGCGGTGGTGGTGCACGCCTTTAATCCCAGCACTCGGGAGGCAGAGCCAGGCGGATCTCTGTGAGTTCGAGGCCAGCCTGGGCTACCAAGTGAGCTCCAGGAAAGGCGCAAAGCTACACAGAGAAACCCTGTCTCGAAAAACCAATAAAAAAAAAAGTGTGTCACCACAGCCCGACTTTGCGGGGGGAGGTGAGATAGGGTTTCTCTGTGTAGCCTCTCAAGTGCTGAGATTACCTAAAAACCTGTTAAAGCACAAGGAGCCAAGAGAAAGGAGACTAAGAAAAGGGGAAGGTGGCCCAAAAAAGGGTAAAGAGGGAGCGTGAACATAAGCAAAGCACAATGATGTATATGTTTGAAAATATCCTAAGGAAACCCATAGTTTTGTATGCGAATTAAAAATAAACAATAACAGGGCTCATTATGTGGAGGTGCTTGCCACTAAACCTGACAACCTGAGTTTAATCCCCAGGACCCATAGGATAGGAGAGAAATGACTCCTGAAAGTTGTCCTCTGACCTCCAGATCCATATAATGCCACCCATGCACACATGTGCTCACACAGACATAAATGTAATTAAAAAAGAAAAATTAGGGGAGCCGGATATAGTGGCACATGCCTTTCAATCCAGAACTCGGGAGTCACAGATAGGCAGATCTCTGTGACTTTGAGGCTAGCCTAATCTACATGGAGAGTTCCTGGCCATCGAGGGCCACATAGAGAGATCCTGTCTCAAAATTAAGGTCATTAGGGGACTGGAGGGATGACTCGGAGGTTGAAAGCACTTGCTGCTCTTGCAGAGGACTAGAGGACACTTCCCAGACCCCACATGGCAACTCACAACTAGTTGTGACTCCTATGCTAGGAGAGCTGACACCCTCTTCTGGCCTCCTTGGACATCAGACATGCATGTGGTACACATACACACAGGTGAGTAAACATTCATATGAAAATAAACAGTGCCTGGCAGTAGTAGTGGTGCATGCTTTTAATCCCAGCAGAGGGAAGAGGCCAACCTGGTCTACAAAGCGAGTTCCAGGACAGCCAGGGCTACACAGAGAAACCCTGTCTAGGGGAAAAAAAATGTGGGGGGAGGTGGAGAGATGGCTCAGCAGTTAAGAGCACTTCCTGCTCTTGCAGAAGGCCAAGTGCAGCTCCCAGTGCCCATGTGTGTCAGCTCACAACTGCCTTTAGCTCTAGCTCCATGAGGATCTGATGACACCTCTGTCCTCTGAAGGTCCCTACTCACATGCACACACCCACTCAGACACACACCTACATTCACATGCACACACCCACTCAGACACACACCTACACTCATGTACATACACATACCCACACACACATACACTCACATGGACACACCCCACTGTAGCATGAATCCCAATTGGTCTTAATAATAAAAACCCAGAGCCAGATATTGGAGTAAAAGCTGAATGGTAAGAGAGAAAAAGGATAATTGCACCAGAACCTTGACATCCAAATTGGCCCCCCAGTCAGGAGGTAAATGTTCTGCTTTTCGGGATTGGAATGTTATCTCAGACAAAACAGAGTGCAAGATGGGTCGAATGTATAGGACCAGAAGGACAGAGGAAAATTAAAGCCATATGTTGTCAATAT
The DNA here is from genome assembly GCF_049852395.1 of Peromyscus maniculatus bairdii. NCBI lineage: Eukaryota > Metazoa > Chordata > Mammalia > Rodentia > Cricetidae > Peromyscus > Peromyscus maniculatus. The sequence goes on along the minus strand of NC_134854.1, from coordinate 145,435,596 downwards.
AGCAATGAACTTATGGGGGTGTGATTTCTTACAGCAATGGAATAGCCAGATTAACATTCCTCCAATCTCAGGAACAAACCATAAACTAACTGTAGTGGGTAGCCATTACATATGTTTCTGGGGGAAAATGTTAGAAAATATTATAAAGAACAGTCACCAACCATTCAGGTTGTACAAGAACAGGGTAAAATAGCTACTGATCTTTCAAAGGCACCAACAGCCCTACCTTTAAAATGGTTAACTGACAAACCTGTCTAGGTGGAACAATGGCCTTTGATATCAGAGAACTTGCAGGCCTTACAACAGCTGGTACAGGAGCAGCTACATGCTCAGGATATTGAAGAATCAACCAGTCCTTGGAATTCTCCTGTATTATTAAAAATAAATATGAAAAATAGAAAATGGTAACCAATCTCAGAGCTATTAATAAGGTGATTCAGCCAATGAGCTTGCTACAATCTGGAATTCCTTTGCCTTCTCTGTTACCTAAAGAATGGCCTCATATAGTTATCAATTTAAAAGACTGTTTCTTCACTATACCTTTACAAGAAAAAGACAGAAAAAAATTGCCCTCATAGTGCCTACCTACAATAATTCTCAGCCTGTTAAGAGATGTCAATGGAGAGTTCTCCCACAGGAAATGTTAATTATCCCCACACTGTGCCAATATTTTGTATGACAGCCGTTGAAAATGATACATAAGCAATTTCCTCAATCTATAGTTTACCATTATATGGACAGCATCTTACTAGCTTGTGGTATTGTATTCCCCCAAATATTGTGCATGCTAATAAACTTATCTGGGGTCAGAGACAGAACAGCCACAATATTAAACATAAAGGATAGGCAGTGGTAGCACACATGCCTTTAATCCTAGCATTCCAGAGGCAGAAATCCATGTGTTCAAGGATACAGCCAGGCATGGTGACTCATCATGCCTTTAATCCCAGAAAGCAAGCCTTTAATCCCAGGAATGGTGGTAGAAAGAAGAAAGGTATATAAGGTGTGAGGACCAGAAACTAGCAGCATTTGGCTAGTTAAGCATTTGGCTGGTTAAGCATTCAGGCTTTTGAGCAGCAATTCAGCTGAGACCCATTCTGGATGAGGACTCAGAGGCCTCCAGTCTGAGGAGACAAGACCAGCTGAGGATCCGGCGAGGTGAGATAGCTGTGGCTTGTTCTGTCTCTCTGATCTACCAGCATTGACCCCAATAACTGGCCTCGGGTTTGACTTTATTAATAAGAACTTTTAAGATTCATGCTACACTAGCTGGCTCAAATGTAGATACTTTAGAGAAAATGTTTGAAAGAGTAAAGAAAATTTTGACTGGTTGGAGATTACATATTGCTCCTGAATAAATACAAAGAGGAGAGTCTATTAGTTATTTAGGATATAAAATAGGCCTACAAAAACAAGACCCCAAAAGATACAAATTAGGAGAGATTGGTTAGGGACTCTTAATGACTTTTAAAGATTGCTAGGAGACATTTCCTATTGGAATGGACAATCAAGAACTTATTAACTTGTTCAAAACCTTAAATGGTGACAAGGACTCAAGTAGTCCAAGAAAATTATCAGTTAAAGCTGACAAAGAATTGGCTTTGGTGGAAAAGAAATTACAGGATGCACATATGGATCGTTTGGATCTAGAGTTTGATTGCATTCTGCTTATTTTACCCTCTATACGTTCTCCTACAGGAATATTAATGCAGGGCAAAGATAATATCTTAGAATAGATCTTTTTATCACATAAACAGAGTAAAAAAATAAAAACTTATGTGGAAAAGGTCTCTGTGTGTCTTCTAAAAGAAAAATTGAGACTTCAACAATTAGCAGGAATAGACCAGCAGAAATTATAGTACCTTTTACTAATCATGAAATTGGCAGATATGGGCAGAAAGTGAACCTTGGCAAAGAGCTTGCAGTAATTTTTTTGGAGCGGTTAACAACAAATATCCCAAAAGCAAGAGAATTCAATTTATAAAGAGAACTAACTCGATCCTTCCTCACATTGTATGGAGAACACCAATATCTGGAGCCCCTACATTCTATGCTGATGCAAATAAATCAGGAAAGGCAGGTACAAATCAGAAAATTTAAGTAAAGTGGCTCAAAACCCTCATGATTCTGTCCAAAAGTCAGAATTATATGCTCTTCTGATGGCATTAATGGATTTTACAGAACTTCTTAATATAGTTATTGACTCATAGTATGCAGAAAGTTGTTTTACGCATTGAAATTGCTGAATTTATTCCTGATGAGTCAGAATTAACTTCATTACTTATTCAGTTACAAGAAATAATCAGGAATAGGAATCATCTCTTATGTATAACACACATCCAATCCCGTACAGGTCTGCCAGGCCCTCTAGCACAAGGTAATGAAGAAATTGATCAACTATTGATAGGAAATGTGCTGGAGGCCTCAGAATTTCATAAGAAACACCATGTCAAGCCGGGTGGTAGTGGTGGTGGCACATAACTATAATCCCAGCACTGGGGAAGCAGAGGCAGGCAGATTTCTGTGAGTTTGAGGCCAACCTGGTGTACAGAGGGAGTTCCAGAACAGCCAAGGCTACACAGAGAAACCCTGTCTCAGAAAATAATAAATGAATGAATGAATGAATGAACGAATGAATAAAACAATAAAATGCTATGTCAATAGTAAAGGTTTGAAAAAAGATTTTTCCATCACTTGGCCACAAACCAAGAAAATTATAAGGAAATGTCCTACTTGGCTTTTGGTTTGTTTGGGTTTTGTTGTTCTTTTTTGTTTTGTTTGTTTTGATTTTTGCTTTTTTTGAGACAGGGCTTCTCTGTGTAGTTTTGGTGCCTGTCCTGGATCTCATTCTGTAGACCAGGCTGGCCTCAAACTCACAGAGACCCGCCTGGCTCTGCCTCTCAAATGCTGGGATTAAAGGCACGTGCCACCACCACCTGGCCCTGCTTGTTCTTTTTACAACTGGATTCCAATACCTGCAGGAAGTAACCCAAAGGGTACTCAAAAGAATGAAATCCGGCAGATAGATGTCCTTAATTTTGTAGAATTTGGAAAATTAAAATATGTACACCACACTATTGATAAACTTATTCAGGATTTCAATGGGCGACTGCTTTGAGTTCTGAAAAGGCTGATTCTGTAATCACACATTTGCTAGAAGTCATGGCCATTATGGGTGTACCTGTACAAATTAAAACTGACAATGCTCCAGCATATGTCTCTGGTAAAATGAAACAGTTTTTTGCTTATTACAATATAAACCATATTACAGGAATACCACATAATCCTACAGGCCAAGCAGTCATAGAAAGATCAAATCGAACTCTAAAGGATATGCTAATTAAACAGAAAGGGGTAATAAAGAACCCCAGAAAGAGATTTCATAATGCTTTATTAACTTTGAATTTTCTCAATGAGCAAGGAACCACATCTGTGGAAAGACATTGGATAACAGAAAAAAAAAACTAAAGAATTAAATCAGCCAGTATACTTTAAACCTCAGAATGAAACCAGGATATGTGTTACATTGGGGAGGAGGTTTTGCTTTTGTTTCCTCGGGAGAAGAAAAGCTATGGATACCATCAAAATTGATAAAGGTTCGATTTGAACAAGAGAGACCTCTTAATTAGAAGAGGAGATAGTTCATCAACCAGCATGACCATCCAATTTAAATTAACATATATTATTAATAAGTGCTTCTCATTTGACCAGATATAACTTGCCAAAAGAGAACCTCCCCAAAGTTCAGATTGGGGTGGGGATTTATTTTTGTCTTTCCAGGAGAATGAAGGAATCCAGCTAAGGAATCTGAAGACCACTAGACAAATGAGACATGTGAAGAAAAAGGACAAATAAATCATCCACACACAAAAAAAAAAAAAGTCCCAAGAAAAGAGTAAATTGGCCTATTGCTATATCACATCTTCAACAGAATAAAATTTTATAAATCTTCCCAAATGTTTGTTTTTGGGGCTCTCCACAGACGTATTATGAAAATGGTCTTTTGTAGTCCCAGTCCAGTTAAAGTTGGAGTGTGGCTCTCTCCTTCTCTAAACCCAACATGCTTGTTAAAGTAAAATCCAAAATCTCTGTCTCACGTCAGAAAAGCCACCTGATATAGGACAGAAGAAAAACCAAAATTAAAGGACTATTTTATTGCCTCTAATTTCATAATCCTTTGGTTTTATCTTAATTCTTTAGAGCTTTTCTTTTCTTTTTTTCTTTTTTTTTTGGTTTTGCGAGACAGGGTTTCTCTGTCTAGCTTTGCGCCTTTCCTGGAACTCACTTGGTAGCCCAGGTTGGCCTCGAACTCACAGAGATCCGCCTGGCTCTGCCTCCCGAGTGCTGGGATTAAAGGCGTGCGCCACCACTGCCCGGCTTAGAGCTTTTCTTAAAGTATGAATATTATCCATAAATTTATAAGATTAATATACATATATGGTGGTATTCTATTTGTACTGAAATGTGATTTTAATTGTATGTTAATAAATAAAGTTGCCCGGGGGTCACAGCTATTAGAGCCATTGCAAGAGTGTGTCGGTGGTGGCGCACGCCTTTAATCCCAAAGATCTCTGTGTGTTCAGGGATACAGCCAGCATTGGAGACATATGCCTTTAAGACCTAGGGGGCTGTACATTCAGACAGTGACGAGGCAGTCATGTGTTTGGGTTTACAACCAATGAGAAGGCAGAACAAAATACTATGAAAAGACATACACACAGGAAGTCTCTCTCTTTCGAAGAGCTAGGACCACCACAGGAGGAAGGGTGAGATTTTAGCTCTGAGCTCTGACCTCTTGGCTTTCTATTTTACATTGGTTCTGTGTTTCTTATTTAATAAGACTGTTGGTTACATCTACATACATATATTTTAAACTTTTGTCATATTAATGGTCATATAGAGTACTAACTAATTCTAGAAAAAGGCTTCATCTATCTTCCTGTACATGATTTTAGGTTTGAGTCTCTATCAGGTAACTAGGAATTAAGTTTTTATACTCTGGATGAATGTAACAAATATTGATCCCTTAACCTCTTTGAGATCTGCTGTATATGACATTTAAAATGTTTAAGTTTTCTGCAATGAACCATGACCATGCCTAACAGTGACCTTTGAAGTCTCCAAAAGGATGATGGGGCCCACAATGACGATTCCACAGGTACTATGAAAATGCCACTAAGCTGACAAACACCACCTAAAGATTGGCTTGGGACTACAAACTGCTCAGGACAAACTTGAGGTGGCTAGCTGAGATGATCCAGCCTCACAGACTATTCTATCCAGGACTTGAGACAAGTCCTGCACTTTCCCATTACACAGAGACTAGGCAACAAATAATACAGTTAGCTCTCCCAGGACTTGACAGTTATCCAATTTTTTTCTTTTCAGGATCCCCTAAAGATGCAGTTGCCCCCAGACAGCAGGAAGTAAATTTAAGAACACAACACCCACATTCCCAAGAGGTGGGGTGGGTGATTTGGGGTCGTTCTATGGGTTATGGATATTTATCATTGTTTGGGGGGTTCGGTTACAAGTTGCTATTGATAATGGTCAGGAAAAAAAGCTGAACAAGCTGGGCAGTGGTGGCACATGCCTTTAATCCCAGCACTGGGGGGGGGAGGGGGCAGAGGTAGGCAGATCTCTGTGAGTTCGAGGCCAGCCTGGTCTCCAAAGCAAGTTCCAGGAAAGGCGCAAAGCTACACAGAGAAACCGTATCTTGAGAAAAAAAAGAAAGCTGAACAAAGGATTTTAGATTCAAGGTTCTGTTTTGAAAAGAAAAAGGGGGATATAGATATGATAGAATATAAGGGTATATTATTGAATCTACTCTGAGAAGAAACAGGGGGTATAAAAAATAGGATAAAAAGATAGATTATTGGGGCTGGAGAGATGGCTAAGAGGTTAAGAGCATTGGCTGCTCTTCCAGAGGTCCTGAGTTCAATTCCCAGCAACCACATGGTGGCTCACAACCATCTATAATGAGGTTTGGTTCCCTCTTCTGGCCTGCAGTCATATATGCTGTATACATAATAAATAAATAAATCTTTAAAAATAAAAAAATAAGAGTGTGCTTGGGACTGAAGAGATGGCTCATTAGTTAAGAACACTTCTAGTGATAATAAGAAGACAGGGTTTCTCTGTGTAGTTTTGGAGCCTGTCTTGGAACTCGCTCTGCCTCCACCTGCCTCTGCCTCCCAAGTGCTGGGATTAAAGGCGTGTGCCACCACCACCCGGTGAAAGTTATTATTACCAACTATTTAGGCTAATAAGGAAATGCAGGTTAGTAGTCACCTATTACAATCAAATTTGTGATCACATTAAATATGTTTTCAAAGTCAATCAGAAATATATTTTAGATAGACAGATTGTCTTCAAACACTTCAGATATTTACAGAATATGGCATTTAAGATGTTTTAATAACATTGGTTTTTTTGTTGTTTTTTTTTTTTTATGACAATGAGACATATCTGCTCCTAGCAGCACTAATCTACTTCAGAGATGATGATGGGCATTGAAGGAACTCCATATGGATTCTACTTTCTTTGTGGCAAAAGTTAGCCACTGGGCAAGAAAGTGCCCTTGCCTCAATTGCTGACAGTATGCTGTGCAAATGGGACAAGCAGGACACAAAAGAAAGGGCTGCTGAACCTTGCTAAGACAAAATAAGACAGCCCTTCAGAAAATCCTACTTCACAGAAAAGTCTGTCAGATATGCTAGGCCTGTAGGCAGAAGATGGATGTCCCCATGTTGGGTGAACCAAAGTTGGGAACCTTGGGTGACTGTCTAGGCAGCCAGGTGTTTCTGTCATTTCTCACATTTTTTGGAAGTCCCTTGCTTGCACTTCCTGCTTCCTCAGGTAATATTATTTCCTTCTTGAAACTCTGATGGACTTGAAGACTTTATAGTTTTCCTTGTTACCAGATTCAGAAAAGAAATTCACCAAGGAAATGTAAAGTGTATGAGGTTGAGAGATATTAAAAGATAGTTTTGATAATGCAAGTTAGGATAGAAAGTGAATTAGGTACAGCGTTTTGGACTCACCAAGATAGGATAGATATGGAGTATTTTTCTCTGAATTTGTCAGTTGTTAATGGGCTAGACATTGTTGATGTGTTTATTGCTTGTATTTATTGTATATAGTTATTGTACTTATTGTATATGTTTTTCTTAGTTATAACCTTCTTTTTTATTTTAGAAAAAAAAAAGGGGGGAAATGTGGTAATGCTTTGTGTATGCTCTAACAGCTAAAGCTTGCCTGAAGATCAGAGGGCAAAGCCAGCCACTAGTTAACCATAGAGATCAGACAAGGGTGACGCACACCTTTAATCCCAACACTGGGGATCTTATGCCTTTGCTCCCAGTACTTGGGAGGCACAGACACAGGCCTTTAATCTCAGCACTAGGGAGGTTGAGACAGGAAGTGATATGGCTGGGCGGAGAGAGGAATATCAGGTGGGAGGAGACAGGAGCTCAGTCTTTTCTGCTGAGGAGTTGGTGAGGTGAGAGCTGGCTGTGGCTTAGTCCTTTGTCTCTCTGATCTTCAGGCAAGCTTTATTTGTTAGAGCATACACCACACACCACTCAGACACACACATACACATAATCAAAAATAATTTTAAAGCATAAACTTTAAAAACCTAGCTGTTGTAGAATATTATTTTAACTATGCAAAGATGTGTTATATTAGTTTATGCTGCTTTTGTTTAACAAAGCAAGGGTGTTTAATTATGTAAAGACGTGTCACAGCTGTTTCACCTTGCCTGCCTAAGCACTGATTGGGCTAATAAAGAGCTGAGTGGCCAATAGCTAGACAGAGAAAGGATAGGCGGGGCTGGCAGGCACAGAGAATGGATAGGAGGATAAATCTAAGCTTGAAAGAAGAGAAAGGAAGAACGAGAGGAGGAGGAGAGAATGAGCCCGGACAGGAAATCAGGCAGACACCAGACAGATAGACATAGAGAAGCAGTGAAAGTAATATATACAGAAGTAAGAAAGGTAATAAGCCCTGAGGCAAAATGTAGATAAAGAGAAACAGGTTAGTTTAAGGGGAAAAGGCTGGCCAGAAGCATGCTTAAGGTAGGCCAATCATTCAAAACTAATAAGTAGCAGAGTGGTCGTGGCACACACCTTTAATCCCAGCACTCAGGAGGCAGAGGCAGGTGGATCTCTGAGTTTGAAGCCAGCCTGGTCTACAGAGTGAGTTCCAGGACAGCCAGAGCTGTTACACAGAGAGACCTGTTTGGGAAAAGGAAAAAAAAAAATGTCTCTTGACTGAATTCTTTCTTTCAATACCCAGAACCCACATCGTGAGAGGAGAAAACCAATTCCCACAAGTTGTCCTCTGACCTCCACGTTTCCACTACCCTGCAAAACACACACACACACACACACACACACACACACACACACACACACACACACACACACACACACACATATATTGTTTGTTTGTGTAGACCAGGCTGGCCTTGAACTCACAGAGATCCACCTGACTCGGCCTCCCAAATGCTTGGGATTAAAGGAGTGTGCCACCACCACTCTGCTCACAGAATAAATCTAAGGAAAACAAACAAACAAACAAAGCCAGGCGTGGTGGCAAATCATTCAGGACGTGGGGGCAGGAAGATCAGGAGGCCTCAACTACACAGCGAGTTTGGGGCCAGCCTGGGCTATATAAAGTCCCTGTCCAAAAAAAAAAAAAAAAAAAAAAAAGCCAAAATAATGTATGAGAGTTCTATTCACCCCTGCCGCTTGGCATTCCTTTTCCCCCCTCCCAGACCAGACCCCTTTTCTAGTGTTTCAGCCTTCTGGTGCGTGCTTCCTGGTGGATATAGCTTTAATTTGAAGTTCCCTAGTGAATTCCTCAGTTGCACATCTTTGCAAGTGTGAGTTTGTTCATTGCAAATACCCTTCCTGAGAAGTGCAACTCCAATCTTAATTTTTTTTAAAAAACCCTGACAGTCCTTGCTCCTGGGCTCCGGGTCATTGCAAGCCTGGCCTTCCGCTTCCCAAACCTAGTCGTCTGGTCTGCTGAGTTCTTGCCCGACACACCAACGGGGCAGCAGACCTTTAGGACACCGAAGCCCCAAACCCCCAGATTCCTTTCAGAGGCGAACGAACACATTGGTTTTGCAGGGTCCCCGTGCTCCTTTCGCTGGAACCTCTGTGCGCAGTCCCGAGGGGGGCGTGCAGGCGCGAGGGGCACCGGTATCTCTTAAAGCAGCAATGCCACCACACTCTTAACGGCGGCGCGGAGGATGGCGGGGCCCAGGACGGTTACCCCGTGAAGGCTCGGGTCGCTCCCGAGGACCCCAGACTGCGGCTGGTCTGGTCGGTTGGTGGCCAGGTGAGGAGCAGGGCGCGGGCGGCGGGACCCTTGCCTCCCCGGTAGGTGGAGCGTGCGAGGCGGACGCAGCGAGCAGCGGGCGCCGGGCACGTTTTCCTCCGTCAACGGACCCTTCGGAACGGAAAGCCAGCCGGCGACGGCGCGGGGCTAACGGCTGGAGGCTGCGGCGGTGGCGGTGGCGGTGGCGGTGGCGGTGTCAGCGGCGCTGTCACTCCGGCGCGGCGCCCGGGGCAGAGCGGGGCCGCGACGCAGGCGATTGGGCGGAGCTCGGCGCCGGGCCGCTGCGGGGATGGTGGGTGAGAGGCGGGAGGAGGTCGCAGTGGGTGGAGGGTGGAGGCTGCTCTGGGGGTCGCCCCCATCGGCGTTCATTGAGCACCCTACTGCATCCCAGGGCCCTCAGCTAAGCACACGGCCAAACGCCCCGCCCTCCTGCACTCAGCATCCTAGGCAAGACAGATGGGAGCATAGATCATAGCGGGAATCTTTGTAAGTGGGGAGGGAAATTACAGCCTTGGCCATGCCAGGAAGGAGCTACACCGCTGAGCTACATCCCCAGCCTTGTTACTTTTTGAGACAGAGTTTCTCTGTGGCCTTGAACTCCCTTCTAGCCCAGGCTGGATTGGAACTTTAGATCCTCCTGCATCAGGCTCCCAGAGTACCTAAAATTACAGACCCTTGCCATCAGACCTGTAAATCTTCTCAAGGGAAATGTAATCGAGTGAAGGAATCAGGACAAGACTGTATGTTAAGTGCGGGGTAGAGAGAGTGGTTTGTCTGAGATGACCTTTTAGAGAGTAATACCACAAAGACCTCAGAGCGAGGAGCCTCAAGTGGATCCAAGCCGAACTGGACTTCAGAGAGGGAACTGTGTTAGCCGTGAAAGATGCCTGCAAGGGTCTGAAGCCAGAGGCAAACTGTCTTTTCCCCAGCAAACTATGGGTTATTCAGTCATCAAGTGACCTATTCCCTAAGTGTCTGAGAAAGTCCGAAAAGCCAACTGCCCTGGGAGAAATGGTGTTAACTTCTCCCAGTTGAATACATAGAGAGAAGAGTTATTCTGAGTTAATCACTTTAACATGCAGTGCTGGGGAGTGAACACATCCTAGGCTAATATCCCCCTGCTCAGCTCTACATACACCCCCCACCCACCACCCAGATGTTTTGCATTTAGTTTTGAGACAGGATCTTACTTCATTGCTCAGGCTGCCCTTGACCCCTATGATCCTGCTGCCTTACCTTGAAATGGTTATTTTTCACATTTCAGGGTTCATTTATTCAGTGTGTGTGTGTGTGTGTGTGTGTGTGTGTGTGTGTGTGTGTGTGTGTGTTTTCATGCATGTGCACATCACCTCATGGATGTGTCAGTCAAAGGACAACTTGTCAGATTGGTTCCTTCCTTCCACTATTGGGTTCCAGGGATCAAATTCAGGTTGTCTGCCTTGGCAGCAAGCACCTCCACCCACTGAACTATCTTGCTGGTCCGGGCCCCTCACTTTTAAAGAAAAGTGTATTTATTTGAATTACAAGAGCAGTGTGAGTTTTTTGTTTTGTTTTGTTTTGTTTTATTTTTTTGGTTTGCTTTTCCAAATGAGAGTGACCCAGAAGGTAAGAGGTGAGAGTGTTGTGAGGAAGGCAGCAGAAGATAAAATGCAAGAAAGAGCTGGGCGGCGGTGGTGGCGTACCCCTTTAATGCCAGCACTCAGGAGGCACAGCCAGGCGGATCTCTGTGAGTTCGAGGCCAGCCTGCTCTACAGAGCAAGTTCCAGGACAGGCTCCAAAAGCTACACAGAGAAACCCTGTCTCGAAAAACAAAACAAAACAAAACAAAACAAAAAAAACCATGTAAGAAAGCTAGAGTCACCAAGTGTGGTGACAGATGCCTTCAACCCCGTCACTCTGAAAGCTAAAGCAGGAAGGTCATAAGTTTGAAGCCAGACTGGCTGCATAACCAGCCACACACACACCCTCAACAAAGGAAGGAAGAGAAGGAGGAACAGAGAGGGCGAGACAGTCAGAGGGACAGCGTGTCCTAAGTCTCCAACCAAACTAGTATTTTCACTTACTGCGTCTCAGCTGACATTCAAAGCCAGCCATCCAGGTCAGGGGAAGGGGGGTGGAGGAAACGGACAGCTGGTTCAGCCGAGCCGTGATTCCCGACTGCTGCGACTCGCTGGAGTGGTCTTGAGCAAAAGTGAAGGTAAAACGAGGCAGATGTTTTCAGATGGTTTGCCGTTGTTTCTCAGAGTCACACTACGTACGTAGTCCTGGTCATCCTGAAACTCTGTCTTCTGCATGGTGGGATTAAAGGAGGGTGGCACTGGCTAGTTCAAATAGTTTAAATCTGTTGTTCATAGTTTTATTTGCAGCAATGGAAAACTGAGTCAGGAGAAGGTGGTGTATGTCTCCCAGCACTTAGGAGGCAAAGGCAGGCAGATCTCTGTGAGTTCGAGGCCAGCCTGGGCTACAGAGTGAGTTCCAAGATAGCCAAGGCTACGCAAAGAAGCTCTGTCTGGGGGTGAGGGGGAGGAATTGAGAACTGGAAACAGCTCAAATGTTCAACAACAAAAAGTGGATGGATAGATGATATATTCTATCCATGTGATAGAATACTACAGGACTATTCTGCACTATAGAAGCATCTATACAAGAGAAGAGGCTATTGAAGCAGAATTGTGTTTGTTTGGAAGAGATTTCAAAATAGCTTTTAAGCAGCAGGGTTAAGAGCAAGAAGACAACCTGAAAGTGTGAGCGTGGGTTTCTCAGGGGAGAGTCGCCAGCCACAGGCTATTGATCGGACCACAGCATAACGGAATCTCTAAGTATGCTGGGAGCTGCGGGTGTAGGTCTCCAAACACTGTAACTCGTACATGACCTCATAAGCTGCATGAAATCACAGAATTTGTGAAGGTGGAGAGATGGCTCAGTAGTTAAGAGTACTTGCTGCTCTTGCAGAGGAACTGGGTTCGGTTCCCAGCACCCACACAGTGGCTCACACCACCATCCCTAACTCCAGTTCCAGGAGATCTGACACCTCCTTGTGACCTCCTTGGACATCAAGCGTGTATGCAGTAGACATGCCTATATGCAGGCAAAACACCCATGTACATAAAAAATAACATAAGTCTAAAAAATGAAGGAAAAAAATATCCCCCAGAATTTGTGTCCACATTCTTCCTGCTCATTCTGCAGATGGGGAAACTGTTAGTTGGTGACTGAGTAATGGCTCAAACTAGAGGTTTTTACCATACTCAACTATCTTTTTCTTTCCTCTACCCAGGAGCCTTCACTGTTAGCCCTTCTCCCCCCTCCCACCCCCCCACCTGCTGGCCGTGGAACAAGAATTCCAGAATTGAGTTGATTTAAGATACCGTTAGAATGTATGGAAATTCATCTTCCACTATCATAGTGCTCAGTTGTCCAGGGGCTAAGTCTCAGGCTATGCTCTCGGGGAACCTAATTAAACAGAGCAAAAAACTAATGAACCAATTACAACTTACAGGAAGCTGTGCCTTGAAGAGGAATTTGAAGAAGGGTCAAGTCTTACGACGATAAAGAGATGGAGAGCAATAAACAGAATGTGAGTAACAGAGATTAATGTCCCATTGGCATCAGACTGCTGATCATCTCAGCGCTTGCCATCTCTCTGAACTTTTCTTGTCTTGATAATAATGTAAGGCATATAAGTGATGACAGAGGAGCCCGTTATCGCTTTAGACTATAAGAGAGACCGTTACTACGACAGCCTCAGATTTTGTCCTGAACATTTCAATGGTCATCCTTAGGAAAGTAGTTGTCTCCTTTAGCATGCTTTTCAAGCTAAGACAGTGATTTCCTTTGTATCATTAGCATATATTATTTGTAAAAATATGATTCATTATGTTTTCATATGTAGATGTACTGTTCTTAAGTCCTTCCGTGATATTCACTCCCCCAATTTATCCTTTGCTCCCTCTCTCCCTCCCTTTTATTTCCATACATTTTTTAATATGGGATACTTCACAGATTTACATGTTGTCCTTGCATAGGGAATAAGCTCAGTCAGATTAGTACATAAACTGCAGAAGTGACCATAGTGGTCCTTTCTATCTGCCACATCTTTATTGAATATTGTAGTCGGATTTTTCTTTGGGGCACCAGCTCACAAATAGTGACATGGAAGACTTGTTAATTGTGAAACCTTGAAATTAGCTTAGGCTTGTTTTTAACTAGCTCATAACTTAAATTAACCCATTTCTATTAGTCTAAGTTCTGTCATGTATAGCCCATCCTGCTTCCTGTGTCTCCTTGTGTGCTGTGTGTCTCTGTCTCTCTGTCTCTGTCTCCCCCCCCCCCAGATTCCTCCTCCTCCTCCTTCCACTCTCTCCCTGGAAGTCCTGCCTATAACTCCTGCCTAACTATTGGCTTTTTATTACACCAATCACAGCAATACACCTTCACACAGTGTACAACTATCCATGACAGAATATATTACTTTTCTCAGGAAGATGTGAACTCATATCTATTCATCCAGAAAAGTTACCGATGACAGACCAAAGAATTGACTCCACCTCAGATCTAACTTAATGACCAGGAGGTTTATTGATGTAACTTAACAGGAGTATGGATAAGGAATGACTTATCTGCCCACAGATGACTCAAAGGAGGCAGCTACGTCATCCAAAGCACACTGCATGGGTGAGGATTCATGGAAGATGAGTCACTGGAGTTCCCTGTACAGCTTGCAGGCAACTTACCACCCCCATTCCCCCACCCCATCCCTCACCACCCCCCTATCCCCACCAGCAAGTGCTTAAATGACCTCAGGGAGGCCCTGACTTGTAGGTTTCATGAGCTTCCTTAGCCTCCTATTGGCAAGCTTTCAACCCCCTCTCTCCTCCTGGAAGAAACAGCTGTAGGACACATACCCAGGTGAATTTACCCTACAACCAGTGTTCCCCGATGAGCAGACAATGCCCCTTTACAGGATTTGAGGGGCGAAAACAGTATACATCTATTCACAGAGACTGAGAAGCCATGGGCTGGAGGAAGAATCAGTGCCCGGAATTTGTGGCACAAACAGTACATCAATTTCCCTGGCAAGAGAAACTGGCTTTGTTCGTGCCAGTGAGGTTCAGAAGAGCTGGCAGGACACGCGGTGATGACTAAGTCATGGTTCCCCGGCAAGCTGGGGGTGGTGCCAGAGGGAGAGTGCTTTGTGAACTGGTCAGGCAGTGCCTGGTAGATGAGTGGGTGACCATTAGCCTCTTCTACCAGAGCAGATGGGGGCAGGGGCGGGTGGGGGCATGAGGTGCCAGGATGTTGGCTTTCAGTATGAGATCCCTTTTTTTTTTTGAGATCCCCTTTTTAATGTGTTTGTTTTCATCACTAACCAAAAGTTAGTGATGCTAACTGTGCTCTGCCCACCCCAATTCCCCATCAAGCTCGCCCTGTAGCAGATCGTGGCTGTGGCTCACCCTCGCCGTGTGTATTGAATAATTAAGCTTTCCTATTTAAGACAAGGGGTTACTCTGTTTTCCATTTCAAAGATTGTAGGCTACAATGGGTACAAAGTAAGTCCAATGCTAGCCTACACTACCCAGTCTCAAAAAGAAAAAGAAACTATGTAAGCTACCCTGCTTCTCCTATTTTGGCTTCCTGATTGTGCCAGCCTTATCATAAAGGTAACATACATCATTGGTATATTTGTTTGTTCGTTTAAATCAGGATCTTATTTTGTAACCTGAGTTACAAACCTCAAACTCACTATCCTCTTGCCTCGCTCCACAATATTGAGATTACTACTGTGCGCCACCATGCCCTCTTCTTGTTGTTCTATTTTCAAAGAAATATGTATCAGTTGATCTTATAGTAATACAAAAGTTAAGGGAAAGTGTCCTCTGAAATTTGGTGGGAATAAAGACTAAGTAAAGGTTAAAGTGTTTGTGGTGTTACTAGCAATTGAAAACAGTGGTTTTACTGTATTTATTCACAACTCTTTGTGGACAGGGGTGCACATGTGTCCCTGTGAACATGTGGAGGTCAGAGGGTAATTTTCGGAGGTCATCAGGTTAGTAGCAGGCACTTTTACCAGATGCTCCATCGCACTTGCCCTGGTTTTACTGTTGACAAGGCCGTTTTGACCACGCTGAAAGTGTGTCCAATATCACACCAGCATCAAGGGCAAGAACTCAGAATTCAAGGTGAACCAAGAGTAATGGGTTAAATCCATAGTGAGGAAAAGAAGCTGTAGTCCACCGTTGGATTTTTAGTCAGAAAGAAATACCAATTTAGAAAAATTAAAAATAAAAAAGTTGGGGGCTGGAGATATGGCTCAGTGGTTAAGAACACTGGCAGTTCTTCCAGAGGACCTGGGTTCAATTTCCAGCACCCACGTGGCAGCTTACAACTGTCTGTAGCTCTAGTTCTAGGGGATCTGACAGCCTCATACATGCAGGCAAAATGCTAATGCACATATAATAAAAATAAATTATTTTAAAAATAGACAAATAAATAATTTTTTTAAAAAGTTTGAATATCCTTGCTTCTCAGTCCTCTATAATTTCTTATAGTGATGTGTTGGTGAATAACATGGAAATAGTCATTCAGAAGCATCATTTACATAAATCATGACAGAAATCAGGCCTGCTGTTTGTTCCTTTTAAATTGTTTATTATATTGTGTTTATTCAAGGGTCTGTGGAGGAGCATGTCCATGGCACACTAGCGGAGGTCTGAGGACACCTTGTGGAAATCTGTCCTCTCCTCTCGCCGCTGGGTCCCTGGGATGGAGCTTGGGTTATCATACTCCGTGGCAAGCAAGTGCTTGACCCTCACGAGCCGCCTCGTGGACCCTGTTCTTCCTTTATTGATTTGTTTTGTTTTGAGATAGCTCTCGTGCCTCTCAGGCTGGCCTCAAGCTCTGTACATAGCTGAGGATGACTTTGAACTTCTGGTATTTCTGCCTCGACCACTCTCCCCAGTGCTGGGATTCCAGGTGAGGACACCCTGTCCCTTTCTGTGGTGATGGGATTGAACCCCAGACAGCGTCCTCGTCCTCACGGGACAAGCACTCTACATCTGAGCCACATCCCCAGCCCCGTTCTGTTCTTTCATTCAGGCTGCTTTCCTCTATTAAAACCATGGAGGGTTGTTATTTTTTCTTGTTTCCTGGACTCATTTCTTTCAAGGACTCATTCATTCATTTATCTAGTTGTTTTCACACAGCTTTTTTGTTTTATGTTTTTGTTTTCTTTTTCTTCTTTCCTCTTCCTTTTTTTTCTTTTTTGTTTTTCTTTTCTTTCTCCTTTTTTTCTTTTCATTCGTTTATGTGACAGGTGCTACTGATGCCTGGAACTGTCTTCACAGAATTTAAATTCTAGTTCAGGATATGAGAAAGTCTAAGATGGAAAATAAGTCAAGAGAACAATATAGGAACTGGAGAGAAGGAAGGAGGGAAGGGAATTTGCTCATTCTGATACTATGGTCTGATTGGGGAAAGCCTTTTCAGGAAGAATTTGAACCGAAACAATGTCCGGGAGTCAGCTATGAGGCAATCTGGTGGTATGCATACAAAAGGAACAGTGTGTAAAGATCCTGGGGTACAAATGCTTCTCAGACTATAGCCTGAGTCAACACAGTCTAATGTATAGATCCTGGGAGTGTATGTATTATGCTCTGTGGGCCACGTAGTCTTGGTTACCACTGTTCAGCAGCTCTGAATGCTAAGGCCTCAAAAGCATTCAGACGTATTGTGTAAGTAATGATCATGGCTACCGTACACTGAAGCCTTATCTATCAGAACAGGTGAAACTGGACAGCAAACGCAGAAGTCAACCGGGCCAGCCAGGGCTATGTAGTGAGACTTTGTCTCAAAAAAAGTAAAATACAGGTTGTGCCCCAAGATGGCTCAGTGGGTAAGGACACGTGCCACCGATGCTCAGAACCCACATGGTAGGAAAGAACCAATTCCAGA
This sequence comes from Peromyscus maniculatus bairdii, assembly GCF_049852395.1. Classification (NCBI taxonomy): domain Eukaryota; kingdom Metazoa; phylum Chordata; class Mammalia; order Rodentia; family Cricetidae; genus Peromyscus; species Peromyscus maniculatus. The sequence goes on along the minus strand of NC_134854.1, from coordinate 145,418,298 downwards.
AAGTTGTCCTCTGACCTCCACGTGTGTGCTGAGGCTCTCAAACACAGAACACACACACACACACACACACACACACACACACACACACACACACACACACACACAAATGTTTAAAAAAAGAAAGGTGGTTGCACCACTTGAATATACTAAAAACTGCTGTACTGTGCACTTTGTGTGATGTGTGAGCTGTATCTCAAAGGATCTGTGACGGTGTATGTGCACATGTCTATGATATAAATACATAATCACGTACATGCAGGTACCCTCAGAAAGGGTCGTTGGATGCCCTGGAGCTGGAGTTACATTTGAGGCCTGTGTCACAATTAGAAGCTTTAGGAGGGCTAGGGATGTGGCTTAGTGGTGGAATTGCTTGCCTGGCACATGCAAGGCCCTAGCGCAGTGATCCTCAACCTTCCTCACGCTGCAACCCTGTAATACAGTTCCTGGTGTGGGGGGACCTCACTGCTACTTTATAACTGTAATTTTGCTAGATGAAACATTTTGTTTGTTGTGAATTGTGAATATCTGACATGCGGGGTATCTGATATACAACCCTCGGGGTCAAGCGACCCCCACACAGGTTGAGAAGCACTGCCCTAGACTAAACAAACACCGGCAAAGAGGTGAGTGTGGTGCACCAAGAGGAGCTGTGGGAAATGGATCACCTAGACCTGCAGCCCACCGAGATGTTATCTACGTTTCTGATCCAAATATGATAGACAGTCCATGGAGGAGTGTTGGCGAGGGCAGAAATGAGGTGGGATTTGTGTCTCTAAGAGATCACTCTGGCTGTTGTTTGCAGAACAGACTATGTGAAGGCAAACAAGGAAAGAGATGAGTTATCCACAGGGTAGAGAGAAGATGACTTGAGCCGGCATGGCTGGACTAGGGGAAGTAGTAAGATTCCGTAGGAAGGATGTGCTCATGGACTGGGACAAGGGGGTAAAGGTTATCCAGATGTGGGACTGACTCCTCTGTTGGGGTTGCCATTCCCAGTGGGGAACCTGGAGAAAGGACCAGAAAGAATAGAATAAGGCAGGATCCCAGAGCGCTCCGGTCTGACTCCTGATAGAACTCTAGGTGAAGAAATAGATCTGCAGCCCAGAGGTGAGGCCCAAATGAGAGATCCCCCAGCACCACGTAACAGAGGGTGGTGCACACACCAGCTATCCAGCACTGGGAAGGTGGAAGCAGAGAGATCAAGGTCATCCTCAGCTACATAGCAAGTTTGAGGCCAGCCTGGGCTACTTCAGACCCTATCTTAAAACCAAACAAATACAACTAAGCAGCGAGACTTATTGGTGGCTGAAAAAGAACAGAGAGGTGGCCGTTACTGGATTTAAGGTGGAGCTTGTTGGTGATCTTGGCAGAGGTGTAACAACAGAGGATGACTGAAGGAACGGAGCCATTTGCTTCAAAGCCTCAATGGCGGAGCACTTGTCCAGCATTTGTGGAGCTCAGGATCCATGCTTGGCACTGCAAAATAATTAGACAAATAAAGAAGAACAGAGACAGGGTCTGTCTGGAGGGAGGGGAGCAAGAGAAGAATTCCTGCTTTGATCCTCATGAAGGAACTGTGCACAGTAGGGATTCTTTAATGGTCTTAGCACTCAGCACCCCACTTGATCTTACAGGCTGTAAGACCCCCAGCTTTTCACTGCCACACAATATTTCTGAATTCTACGGCCCTCAGACAAGTCAGTCTTAAAAGGTCTTAGAATACGGATTCATAAGCCCAATGATTGTAGCTAGTTTTCCTGCCTTGCCCACAGTCAGGACAAATCTCTCTCTCAAAAAAAAAAATTAATCCATTTCCATAAATCTATACCCTGCCACGCTGCTCGTGGCTTACCAGTATCTTTTCATGCTGCTTGTCAGGGTGGCGGCTAGCAGTGACTCCTGCCTTCCTGTTCTTTCTTTTCTCCTCTCTGTTAGTCCCGCCTAGTAGTCCCTACTTCCTGCCTAGCCACAGGCCAATCAGTGTTTTATTTACTAGCCAATCAGAGCAACACATTTGCCATACAGACCATCCCACAGCACAGCCAAGTGCAGACCATCTCAGACACCTGCACTCAGGCTCGTGGTCCTAATCATCCTCTATGCAGACCTGTTGGGTAAAGCCACGAGGAACCTGAGAATGGACTCCCACAGGACATACAGAACATCCCACAGCAAACTGTTCTTACATCTTAAATTAACCCATTTCTATAAATCTATACCTTGTCACGTGGCTCATGGCTTACGGGCCTCTTCACATGCTGCTTGTCATGGTGGCGGCTGGTAGTTCTCTGACTCAGCCTTCCACTTCCCAAAATTCTTCTCCTCCTTGTCCTGCCTATACTTCCTCCTGCCTGACTACTGGCCAATCAGTGTTTTATTTACTAAGCAATCAGAGCAACACATTTGCCATATAGAACATCCCACAGCACTCCCCCCCCCCCCCCGCTTTTCTTTTTCAAAAAGGAAGGTTTTAACCTTAACAAAGTAAAATTACATATAATTTGGGAATTTGGGCATAGCTTCTCTTACTACTTCCTGCTGGAGGGGGGCGCTGTATCTTATGGGGACACAAAGAAAATTTTAGGATTATGGAATAGTCCATAGGCTGTATTGTCTGAGCCAGTTGCCTTCAAACCATTCTGGATTTGGATCATCTGGGCCATGGTGTCATCGGAGATCTTTCAGGGGGTCTTGGCTGGTCAAACCTGATGTATCTTAATCTGGAACAAATCCATAGCCTCTGGCTTTCTGCGGGAACAAAAGCAGAGTCTCCTTTCCAAAGCAACACATCCTTACATCCAAATTTTGAAGGCAAGGTATCTTTAAATATACATATTGGTTTAACTCAACATCTTTTACGATCAAATGTTTTTCTGCAGTTAAAAATCCCAAAGACAACACAATCCAGATTCATCTTTACGTGGCTTATTTTTTATATTAATTTTACTGTCTCTTTAAAGACTTTCTTTTTTAAAACTATGTATTTGTTTATATAACTGTATATATCACCTTTTGTCTCTTTCAAGCCTACGTATATTTTACATACATTATAAACTATTACATCTGAATCTGTCTTATTGTGAATATCGTTTTAAACTGCAGCATTTGTAAGACTGAAACGGCACTATGGCTGCTGGCTCCGCCCACCTCAGCTTCCAACATGGCACTTTACCGCCAGCTCTGGGAGCTATGGTGGGTCTATGCTTTTATCCAAGCAGTGTGTAGCCCAGAAACCTCTTTTTTTGTTTTCTACTAGCAAAGGCTAAATCCACCACACAGCTTAATGTGCCACTTGCAGAGGCCTCATTCCCACCATACTGCAGGTCAAGCGCGCACGCCAGGAACCCACAAGTAGCTCAAACTGGCAAGCTGCCGCTCATTTGAGAGAGACGATTAGGAAGCTGTTTTTAGCTCTGTTTTAGAATCTTTTCTCAGGTTTCAGGTGGAAACTCTTGCCAACTCATTGGGTGCCATTTGTAGCTACAGTTTTCCTGCCTGGCCCACAGTCAGGACAAATCTCTCTCACCTGCCAGCCCCACAAATGATAGTGGTGCATGCCTTTAGCCTAAGCACTCGGGATGCAGAAGCAGGCGGATCTCTGAGGCCAGCCTGATCTACAAAGTGAGTTCCAGCACAGGCTCTAAAGCTACACAGAGAAACCCTGTCTCAAAAATCAAAAAGATTTTATATATATATGGATTCATTAGAAAAAGAAGCTTTGATTCCAGAAAGAAGTTATTTTCCAGACAGAATTGTTGGGCAGATAAGAGGAAGAGGGGCTCAGCTATCTAGGGAAGGTGTGACTCAGTTGGAACAGGTGACAGTTTATCTGTTTGACAGGAAGCTGAGAGAGTGTGTCGAATTAGAACCAAAAGATGTTTTAGTGAAGATGGAGGGTTTCTCTCATTTTGCTTCTGTTTTCTCAGTGAACTAATAAGTTGGGTTATCAGCTGAGATCAAAACCGAAGAAGAGATCTTGGAGACTTAGCAGAGAGGAAAGAGTGAAAGGGCCGGGCCTGCTCCAGGATGACGAGTGTGACCTTGCTTAGCGTGGATGAGGCCGTGGGTTCAGTCCCCGGGAAAGGAAAGAATCAGAATTCTGACGGGGGAAAAAAAAAACGTGTAAGGATAAGATAATCCCAGGCAGGGAAAATGCTGGGTTTGAAGGAGCTCTCCCAGTCTGCCCACGACCATCCGCCTCCAGGGCCTGTTGCTAGGATACCAGCCAGTAGCATCCTAGGTATCACAAGACCTATTTAACAGCCGGCCACTAGGTGGCAGTGTAGATCTCTGCAGCTCCCAGTACTGACTGCTTTCAAGACCCAGAATTCACCTAAGTGAGGTGAGACCAGTGCCTTGTGAACTGTTTTTAACTAGGCCTAGAAGACAAAGCCCTAGGGAGAAGAGAACCCACTTGAGAATGTTTAGGGAATGGCTGAGGGAGAGAGTGAAAGGAAAGGCAGCTGCCTGGGGATGGAGGGGGCTGGGTGAGGGGGAGGTATGGGCTTTAGAATTAGAAAGGTCTATCAGGTTCTGACACGGACAAACTTTACCTGTGAAACCAGAGCTGGTGGGTCACTGAGAATTAGGGTTGGCCTAACTGGCTTTGACACAGACCTGATCAGAGACCTGAAGGAGAAGGCTCTCAGAGCACAGGCCCCCTGAATCCAGGTGCTGACCACAGAACCACTCGGGAAAACACTGTAATGGTTCCTCAGTTTGGATGGCTCGAGATGAGGGCCCACAGATGACTCAATGGGCGGTTCAACCCTCCCGAGACTGTTCCACAGATTATGTCCATCAGAGATGAGCCAGGGCTTGAAGCTAAAATCACACCACACATGCTGGATTAGTCACCCTTTAGTCGTGACAAAATATCGAGAAAACAACTCAAGTGAGGAAGGATTTATTCTCTCACGGCTCCCGATTGCGGTCCGTTGGATTGGTTCCATTGTTTTGGGGCCAAGCTGTGATGAGGCATGCTGGTATGCCAGAAGCATGGGATGGAGGACGGTGGCTGAGAGAGAAGACAGGTCCAGGGAATTATTTATCCTTCAAAGGAATGCCTGCAGCTGGGCCTACTCTGCTCTCCACCCCCCAGGATCCATGTCACTACCAAACTATGAATCCATCTGTCCACTGAGAAGGTCAGATCCCCCACGATTCTTCCCAGAGGCCTGTTAGCTCTCATCCAAACCCTTCAGCACATGAGCCTTTGGGGTACACTTCCTATCCAAACCGCAGGAGATGCCAAGATAAACTGTTTTATTTCATTGTCTGTGTTTAAAGGAAGGCAAGGTAGCCTCGGTGCCTAAAGGGAAGACCCAAATGGAAAGCAGAGGCTTGCAAGCTGCAGTATAGGATGGAAAGCAGACAGAGCATCACTGAAAGAAAAAGTAGGAACAGGGGATCTTTGAGACGGCGAAACTTCTGCTTGCCTTCTTCTTAGTTTTCTAGAACCCCCTCACGAATTTTTAAGTTGGCATGTTTTCTTTTCATTCCTGTGTTTTGACCACAGGCATGCTTGTGTGCCAAGTGCATGCTTGTTGCTCATAAGGCCAGAAGAGGGTGCAGTGACTTCGTGCAAAGCAGGAAAAGGTGCTTTTCTGGGGAGCAGGGTTTCTAGGGGGACCTCTGTGCCAAGAAGCTTCTGGCTGGGGCTGAAGAAACTACGTAAGACTCCAGCCTGCACTAACTCCCCAGCTAAACTGTCATACATAAAGGCCGTTGTAGGCTTTCACGATGGTGGGGAGGTCACAACCCTGGGAGAAGAGATGGTACATTCCAGTTTACAGAGCGATGAACACAATGGTTCCTGGGCAAGCCCATGAGCTAAAAAGACTTCTGTCTGGGAAAAGCCTGACTTCCTTTTTTATTTCAAATATTACTGTTAATAGGTGTTTCTATGCTAACCATCTTACTTTCATGTGTTCATTTATTTGTTTGTTTGTTTATATTACATATATGTATGTATTTGAGTGTGCAGGCCCCGGGGGCACGTGTGGTGGTAAGACAACAACTTTATGAAGTCTGTTCTCTCTCTCCTCCTCACTTTATGTGGGTTCTGGGAATCCAGGACGCCATGATTCTACAGCAGGTACCTTTACCTGCTGACCATCTCTCCAGTCCCCAGCCATCTTGCTGCTGCTGCTGCTTCTTTTTTTTTTTTTCCAAGACAGGGTTTCTCTGTGTTGTTTTGGTGCCTGTCCTGGATCTCACTCTGTAGACCAAGCTGGTCTTGAATTCACACCATCTTGCTTCTTGAGTCTGAAACAGACAGATATGCTGTAGAATGTCTTGGTTTTTCGAGACAGGGTTTCTGTGTAGCTTTGGAGCCTGTCCTAGATCTTGCTCTGTAGCTCAGGCTGGCCTCAAACTCACAGAGATCCACCTGCCTCTGCCTCCCGAGTGCTGGAATTACAGGTGTGCGCCACCACCACCCGGCCATGCTCCTAAAGCTTCAACACACCTGGGAGACACTTGGAAGACGTATGGCAGGGTTCTCAGGCCTCCCAAGAGGAGAGTTGACTCACCACATCTGGAGTAAAAAGTGAGAATTTGCAAGTCTCACAGGATCACTGGAGACGGTGATGTTACAGGGACGTCAGTGAGTAGCAGTGAATGAAAACAAGAGGCCACCACTTTGCTAGTGTCCATCAGTGCTGTGTTGATCGTCATAATGCCCTGCTACGGTGGGTTAGAGACAAACCTGTTCTTTTCCAAAGTAACAGAAAGTTGAAAGGAAACAGAAAGGAGATGGGAGCAAGCCAGGCACATTCCCAAGAAAGTAATGGCTTGGTGGTGGTGGTACACACCTTTGATCCCAGCACTCAGGAAGCTGAAGCAGGCAGATCTCTGTGAGTTCGAGGCCAGCTTGGTCTACAGAGTGAGTTCCAGGACAGCCAGGACTGTTACACAGAGAGACCCTGTCTCAAACAAACAACAAAAAGTAGCATTTGTGGACTAGCAGGGCATTGATGACTGTTTAGGGGTCACCACAGCTTGACCAAGGAGCGGCCAGGATATTTCATGGCTGTTTTGAACTCATTTCTCTGCTTTGTACTGGGGATTAAGCTTAGCTTTGTGCATGCCAGCCAAGCCTGCTACCACAGACACTTAGGCTAGCTTCTCTTGCCTGTTTTGAGGTAAGGGATTCCTATGTTTCCCTGACTAACCTTGAACTCATGATGTAGACTAGGTTAGCCTTAAACTTGAGATTCTCCAGCCCCAACCTTCCTGGAGACTAGGACTGATTCTTGGGTATGTATCACCACACCCAGCGCTGCTTTCTTGGCTTAGCTTTCTTTTGAAATTTCCAGTGTTGCTGAGCCAGCTATTGAGGGAGCAAAGGGAGCAGTCATCGAGAAAGCAATAACTGAAGTTGACATAAACATCTGCAAAAGAATGTAGAGATGGATGGCCCAGCGTCTGGCTGAGCGTCAAAGGGGTCCCCTTCCAAGAGAGCCTGTCATCTTCCTAGTCAAAAGGTGCTCCACGGATTGCCCAGGCTAGCTTTGAAGAGAAACGTCATGTGGGAAATCTGCCCATAGGATATATGTTATTTCATGACTTCAGACTTCTGTACTTTGTGAGATTCAGAGCAATAACAACTTCATACTTTACACTCTGCAAAACACTTTAGCATATAGTACTTAATTCCCCCATTAATGCGATGCCTTCCATCATTTTATAGACACAATCCTTAATGGCAACCTGGCCATGGTCATGCACTTTGGAATAGACCTTGCACTTTTTACAGTGGATTCTTTCTGGCATTTGAAGCTGTTGCATGGGAAGCCAATTTCTGCAGTGTGCTAGAGGGAACTATTGTGTAGCTAAACCACAATGACTTATTGCTCTTTGAATATTACCAGCACATTTCCTTTCCTGGTTATGTCTCATCTGGTCTCATTGCTCCCCCACTCTTCTTGTCTACGCCCTCTCCCGGACACCCTCCTTTGAGTACACAGGCATTCCAAATCTCTTTTAAGGTGTTATCTGTGGCTCCAACCTGGCGGAGCTAAAGGTCAGCAAGAGTAGAAAGGCGATATGGAACAGTCCAGCAAGCAGATCTGCTGAGATGTTTTCCACAGGTCTGTCCCTACAGGAGGGCCAGCAGCCCCTCCGCCAGCGTGTTGCCAGGAGCAGACAGCACATTTTAGAAACCTAGCAATACCTCTAAGCCTTAAGAATGTGCTATCTCTGTCTCCTGCTGTCTCTCTGTATCTTGCTCTTTAATTCCATGGTGAATAGTGCCACGAGACTCTTGTAGATAGTGGTTGATGGATAACTGTCTAGTGAATAAATACCCCATTGGCAGGTTCTCTCTCTCCTCTGTCATGGCTACTCCTGCATTTTTTGTTTTCCATCTATAATGAGGAAAGGGAATCATGTGATCTTCTCAAGACAACTTACTTGAAAGCAGATTTGCAATTAGATATACTTTTTGTTGTTGTTATTGTTTTGGTTTTTTGGTTTTTTTTAAAAAAACATATGGAACACTTCATGAATTTGCCTGTCTTCCTTGTGCAGGGGCCATGCTAATCTTCTCTGTATCGTTCCAATTTTAGTTTATGTGCTGCTGAAGCGAGCGAGTTGTTTTGATTTTTTTGAGACTAGGTTTCTCTATGTAGCCCTGGATGTCCTGGAACTCACTCTGTAGACCAGGCTGGCCTTGAACTCACAGAGATCCACCTGCCTCTGCCTCCCGAGTGCTAGGATCAAAGGCATGTGCCACCACCGCCCAGCTGATATATTTTTATTCTACATTTTATTTTATTTCTAGAGACTGGATCTCACTATGTAGTCTTAGCTGGCCTGGAAATCACTATGTAGACGAGGCTACCCTCCAACTCCCTGAGATCCACCTGCCTCTGCCTCTGCCTCTGCCTCTGGAGTGCTTAAGGCATGCACTACCATGGCTGTCACGAAGATAGACTTTTTAAGTACTTTTGAGAGCTGATATTCTGAATTTCCTGTCAAATATTTAAGTCGGTCATCATCATCTTTTCATAAGCATCTCCTTGCTGGCTTCTCCCAAGCAGCCGGTGATTTTTCTTCTGTTTTTACCATTTTGAGACAGGATCTTGATGCCCTCACTCTAGTCCCTGCTGGACACATCTGTTGCCTTAGCCTCCTGAGTACTTGGGTTAAAGGCCTGTGCCACCGCGTCTTACTAGTGATCTTTCTAAAATTCAAGTCTGGACACACTCTGGCCGGGTTAACCTGCTAGATATCTTAGTGATCAGACAAAGTCCAAATGCTCCTCCTGCCATACCTGGCTCGGCCAGCCATTTGTAATAAATCTCCCCTTCTTATCTCTCAGCCTTTTATGCTGGATCAAAAAGCACAGCGTCCTGTCAGTCCAGCAAGCTCCTGCCCGGGCTGCCCTGCAGCCCAGAAAGCTGTTTTCTCCCTCCCACCCCCCTCGGCAGGAGTAACTGCCACTGAGCCTGCAGGGCTTTGGATACATACCTACTTGGCAAACCGCTCTTGAAACACTACCGCTCACGGCCCTCCTGATTGACAGTTCCTTTCCTGCACATCCGCCATGCTGAACTCCAGGGACTCAGTCCTGTTCAGCTCCAGGGGTACCATTCACGAGCTCTGTTGTCTTCATACGCAGACAGGCTGCAGCCCTATTCGGTGTCTTCAAATTAGTTTATATGTCGTATAAATCTCCTGCGTAAACAACAAACACCAAGTAAAAATAACAGGGAGCTGGCAAGATGACCCCACGGGTAAGGACACTTGCTGCTCAGTGGCACCACAACCTGAGTTGGAGCTCTAGGACCCATGTGGTGGAAGAAGAGAACCAGCTCTCACACGCTGTCCTCTGACCTCTGCACGGAGGCTCTGGCATGTAGCCCCCTCTAATAAGCCAGCAAAGGAAGGAAATGATGTAGTTTGCCTTAATTTCCCTCCTTACTCAAGTCTATCTAACCTGGTACCACAAACTGCCCCTGCCCTGTCTTACTCCTGTGACGGGTTTCCCAGCTTGAAATGTGTGTTTTCCTGGTTCTCTCCTTCCACCACATGGGTCCAGGGATTGCGCTCAGGTTGTCAGGCTTGCTGGCAAGCACCTTCACTCGGGGCTCATCTCTTTTCCTTCTTGATACAGGGTCTCGTGTAGCCCCAGCAGTCTCAAACTTGTCCTGAACTCTTGATCCTCCTGCCTCTACCTCCCAAGTGCTGGGATTACAGGCCTGTACCACCACAGCTGACTGTTGTTTATGGTAACGACTCAAATGTACCTGTGTTCTCTTCTTTCCAACTCTCAGGAACACTGACTCTGTGAAGGTGAGCCTTTTTTTTTTTTCTTCCCTAACAGCTCTATTGTAGGACTAACCCTAATCCTCCTGTGGGGCGTGTGTTGATTCCTTTATTTCTCTTTGTTCTCCTCCAGTGTTCGCAGGGCACCTAGAGTTAGAGCGAACGAATCACCTTTCTAACGGTGTGGATACAGGTACATGAGCACATGTGTGTGCATGTATAGAGGTCAGAGGTTGACAAATGAGGCATTTCTCGATGTTCTTTACCTTCTATATTGAGGCAGGGACCCTGGATGAACCCAGAGCCCACTGGTTCATGGAATATTAATCTGTTGTACTACACATTCCACAATGCCCTTGTTACTCTAAAATGTACAATGCATAGACTTTAAGCCTTTGGGTTGATATTTGTGTTGTGACTGCTCTTATCAGTTTAAGAAAACGCACAGTGAAAAGATATGAGCTAGATATACTTTTAAATCGATATGTAGTTATATTCATTGTTTTAATGGGTCCATCGTGTTCTGGGCATGGCTGCCCCTCCTAAGGGGCTGCATTTTCTCAGGCACAATACTCGATATTGAAGAAGACAGTAATCACTTTACATCAAATTAACAGAGACCTCTGAACGAGTTGTTAGGAAGGCCTTTCTCCACACTGACGTTGCAGCTGGCATCTAAAAAGAATATGCTGGCCATGGGAGAAGGGGCCTTTCTCGGCAGAGGAAACGTAAATGGAGCCCTGGCGCCCAAGAGCTTGGTGAGCCTGAAGAGTTAAAAATGCCACTGTGTAAATACAGGAAATAAGGAAGAAGAATGAGATGTGCAAGGTGAGGTGTAAGCAACGCCTTTAAAACAAATACACCACCCCCATCCCCAGCTCCACCCCCGGCATCAGGTTGTTTCCAAATTTCCTCTGAGACATTATGGCGTGGTGGCCATCTTAGTACTTTTATCTGTGTGTATTACTGCAATAGTTTGTAAAAATTGTGGTTAAAATATATGAAAATCATTTTTTTGCATGAATATGTGTATGGTGGTGTGTGGTTCACACATGTGGGAGTATACATATATGTGCAAGTACACATATATGCATGTGTGCCTATATGTGAGTTCATATGTGTGGCGGTACACATGTATGTGCCTGTGTGTGAAGGCCAGAGGTTGACAAAGTGGGTTCATTGATTGTTCTTTACCTTATGTATTGAGGCAGGGTCTCTGGCTGAGCCTGGAGCCCACTGATTCAGCTAGTCTAGCTAGCCAGTGTGCGCTAGGAATCTCCTGTCTCTGTCTCCCAGGTGCTGGGATTACAGGTGGCAGTTATGGATGCTGAGGACCTAACTAACGTTCATCCTCATGCTTGTGCGATGCACACTATCCACTGAGCTATTACCCCAGTCTCCTAAATATTTAGGTCTCCTCTTCTTCTTGTATTTGTGTGTGTGTGTGTGTGTAATAGTTGAATATTTGTCATATTTGTTGAACACATTTTACCAGATTTTTTTTTAATTTTTTATTTTTATTTTATGTGCATTGGTGTTTTGCCCGCATGTGTATCTGTGTGAGGGTGTCAGATCCCCTGGAACTAGAGTCACAAACAGTTGTGAGCTGCTATGTGGTTGCTGGGAATTGAACCCGGGTCCTCTGGAAGAGCAACCAGTGCTCTTAACCACTGAACCATCTGGATTTTTTTGTTTGTTTGTTTGGTTGGTTGGTTTGGTGGTGGTGTTTGGTTTTCTTTTTTTTTTTTTTCTTTTTTCTTTTTTCTTTTTTTCTTTTTTTTTGGTTTTTCCAGACAGGGTTTCTCTGTGTTGTTTTGGTGCCTGCCCTGGATCTCACTCTGTAAACCAGGCTGGCCTTGAACTCACAGAGATCTGCCTGCCTCTGTTTGCCTCCTGAGTGCTGGGATTAAAGGCATGTGCCACCACTGCCTAGCTCAGACCCAGAGTTTTTATTTTTTAAAAAATTGATAGTAATGGAAAAAAAATTAATCATAATAGAAAGTTTTAATTTGATGTACCGCAAAATTACACAAATTTCAGATTTCATTCTTTAGCAGCACATAGTACCTGATGGCTTAGAAAAAAATTGCTTTAGAAGGGAACCTAGAAGTAATACTTATATGGAATAGACTGGGGAAATAAAGAAAATAACATCTGTAAGTTAATCACTGTTAAGGATAAATGATAGGTTTTAGGTTTTGTTTGTTTGTTTCTTTGTTTTAAAGTACACACACACACATACACAAGGGGCTAGGATTGTAGCCTAGTATAGAACTCTTGCCTAAAATACTCAAAACCGTAGGTTCTATCCCTAGAACCCATATGAGCTCTGTCACTAAGAGCCACGTCTCCATCCCTAACGAAATGGTCCTGGTGACATATACCTGTAATCCTAGCACTCCTAATGTAGAAGCAGGAAGAAGTCTGATATCATCTTTAGTTACATAAAGAATTTAATGTTAGCCTAGGCTACATGGGGCCAGGTAGCCAAAGGTATGTAAAGAAATCCTGTCTCAAAAAATAAAGAACAAATGCATACACAAAATGAAGTTGGGTATCTATCTCCTTCCCAGCCACCAGCGGTCAGAAACTCACTGGAGTGGACGATGGATATAAGTTCTGTACATGCCGTGAGAAGCTCATGGCCACAGAAGTAGTTGCTGTTGCTCTGGGTGGGGAGAGAAAGGTTTGCGTGGCATGAATTGGTGGAGAGAATGACAAGCCAGGTCTTCCCATGAAGCAGGACACCTGGACTCATGCAGAGTATGCCTGTTTTGAACAAGGAGCATTCTTGCTATAGACCAAGGAGAACTGGAGAGAGGGAGCACAGATCCGCTCGAGGATGCATTGTGGGTGCCAGTCTGAGTGTTTTCAACTTGGTTTTGTGAAAAAAGGGGTCGGGGGAAGATATTCCTGGACTGACAGATACTGCTGGGCCCTCTGCAGTTGGGGCCCCAAAGAGCTAGTAGAATCCAAATGCTTTTCAGTCTCTCTAAAGAAAATGATGAGCTGAGTGGTAGTGGAACACACCTTTAATCCCAACACTTGAGAAGCAGAGACAGGTGGGATCTCTGTGAGTCTGAGGCCATAGACTGAAATCCAGGACAACCAGGGCTACAACAGAGAAACCCTGTTTTGAACCCCCTCCCCCGCTGAAGAAGAAGAAGAAGAAGAAGAAGAAGAAGAGGAGGAGGAGGAGGAGGAGGAGGAGGAGGAGGAGGAGGAGGAGGAGGAGAAAGGAAGGGAGGGAGGGAGAGAGAGGGGGCAAGGAAGGAAGGAAGGAAGGAAGGGAGGGAGGGAGGGAGGGAGGGAGGGAGGGAGGGAGGGAGGGAGGAAGGAAGGAAGGAAGGAAGGAAGGAAGAAAAAACAAGCATCCTTCTCCCAGGACAAAGCACCCAAGATTCAGCATCCTGTCACTCCCGGTGTTCTGCAACTCAAACACTGTGTTGCTCTGAAGAAATAAAAACAATACACTGAGAAAAAACCAAGAGGTGACTACAGAATGTGCTAAACTTTGGGCCAAGAGAATGAAGGAAGCCACATAAAAATGCCAGAAACAGATTGCTAAAAGACATAGGCTGTCCTTGCTGAGAGCCTCTGCGTCTGGTCCAATCAAAAACAAGAGTAGCAAATAAGTGACCAGACCTCGAGAAAATGAAGACCACCACCACCCCCCCCCCCCAGTGAAACCAAATGAAGCTAGGGAGCTCAGGAAGTTTAGGTGATGGAGACTGGATTCTCACTGAGGGGGGCACTGTTCCTTGATGTCTTTTGCTACTAAAATGTCCTGAGAAAGATTGAAATGATCTCACTGCCAGTCCTCAGGAGGCAGAGGCAGGTGATCTCTATCAGTTCCAGGACAGCCTGGTCCACATAGTGTGTTCCAGGACAGCAAAGGCCACCTAGAGGGACACTGTCTTGAAAAAAACAAAAAGAAAACAAAGGATTGCAATGGAATGTAGGGGCAAAGAATGCTTGAACCTGTAGGCGAAAAGGCTGTTTCCTTTGGAAATTATTATTAAAGCTCGTAACTACCACCTTGGTAGCCTAAGGGGAGAGGGATGGGGAGGTCAGAGGACCTCTCTCATCCTTTAATTGTAGCTCACAACTGTGCTGCTGAACGCAGCTAAGATAAGCTTGGAATGCTGTAGCAGGACTATCTAGAGTTTTGTTATCTCTTCACTAGAAGATAAGAAGAAAATAGAGCTGGGACTTTAGAGTGAGCGGTTTGCTGCAGAGCCCTCCTGAGAAGCTGCTGGCCCGGTTCTGTTTGTCAAAAGCCAGCTTTACCTTGTACCTCCAGGGAAGACCTCACCATAATCAAGCTTGAAATATCAGGAGCAAGGACCAGCATCCTTCTCATTCCCTTTTGTGGCTAACTTATTTCCTCCAAGGGCAAGAACGCCTGTTTTTCAGTGAAACCTTCATGCAAGGATGTTATTTATCATAGGAGGGCAGTAATCATTGCAACAAAAGAATTCCAACTATAGCAAAGATTAATATCTTATTATCAGTCATAGAAGGCATGCAATTTGCATGGAAAAGCCTGATCTGTGCAGACCCCTGGCTGCTCTGAAAGGCACTGATGCAGAATAGAAGACTGGAAAGTCAGAGTGTAGCTCGCTCTGAAGGACAGAAACCTTATGGGAAGTATAAGAAGACCCAGGGTACTTCAGGACAGGAGTCCACTAGGCTCCATGGGCAGCAGTCTTCACCACTCTGAGTGACTGGGCTGAGGCCTAAGCAGTCCTGTGGGGGCTGTGAGGTGGACCAGGAGACTCCAATGGTGGGGATTTGGGCCTCTTTCCATGGCTACCCTTTTTGCACCTTTGGTGACTTGGGACCTTTTCCAGTTGGCTTCCGAGAAGGAAGGAGAAAGAAGACACAAATAAGTAGTCTGAGAGGAAAGAGTAAAGAATGCATTGACTGGAGAGGAAAGATGATCCAGAGTTGAGAAATTCAATGCAGAAATGGGGATAATGAAGAGAATCTTACCCTGAATGGTAAGGAGGATAATGAGCACAGAACAATGAAGTGTAGTATGTGTGGGAACTCCCCAGTTAGAAGGTGATTTGGATAAGAATTCCCTGTGCAGCAAAGCAAGAGGCTGGAGAGATGGCTCAGTGAGAGAGAGCACTGGCTGCCCCTCCAGAGGACCCCGGCATTTGCCAGTTCCTCAAGATAGTTTGGTTGTCCTCACCACACTGAAGAGAGTGTTAACATCACATCGAATGGACTGAGTGGTAGGGTGCTTGCCTAGCATACCTGAAACCATGGGTTCAATACACAGCACTCCCACAAAGAAAAACAGAAGAATTCTAGTGAGTGGAGGCCATAGTCGAAAGATTGTACGTAACAATTATCCAGCCCAAAGCATCCCCAGTGTGTCGTGTGGAATACTGGACTACAGTGCCCTCCTCTTGTTAACTCCGTAGGAAGCACTTTGTCATGCTTTAAGCTTAATAAAAAGTTCTACTTAATACTAATAAAGTAGTTCTACTTCCCACTAATCACCACTCTTCCCTTTTGATGAACCCAACTGTCTATTAGTAATCTTTCTAGATCGTAGTGGAAAAATAGTGAGGCATTACATTTTCCACTTTAGGTTTTGGAAGCTGGGCATAGTAACAGCATTTGGTAAGCTGGGTCAAGAGAATCTCAAATTCCAAGGCAGCCTGGGATATGTGAGGCTCTGTCACACAGAACGTTCTTTTTCGTCTTATTATCATCTCCCCAATTTTTAGAACATTAACAGCGCCCTGTCATCAAGTGTGGTCAGCATCTTCACAGAGTAGCATTTAGGCAAACTAAAACCATCACTTATCTGTGGCACCGCCGGCCCTTCCTGGTCTTAACTGCTTTTCCATGCTTCACTCATTCTTTCCAGGAGAAAGGTCATTTTTTTTTAAAGAAGGTAAATACTGCTACTTTTGTCTCTCTTAATATCAGGTAAACACAACCTAAGCCGGAGCTCCGTCTTATCTTTGAGGCGTCCCGGTAAGGCAAGGTGCGCGGCTGAGTTAGAATGTGGCTCTATCTCTAGTTAGCCATTGGTGAGATAGGTGTGGCAGAAATCACCGGGCTGCTCCTGGTGGCGCAGAGGTAGAGCGTGAGAGCCCCTGAGGAATGCTGCTCCCGCGCTCGGCACGTCCTCCACGGTGGGAATGTGTCAGTCTTGTCCTGGGGCTGTTGGGTTTCTTTGTATTGACTGCAGCTGTCAGGATCAAAGAGTCACCCAGAGACAAGAAAATAGCTGTGTTCTCGGGGTACCTGGGACAGCCAGGTCCTGCTGGAGACAAGAGTCAAGGGAGACGGAATTCTTCAGTGTTAACTCAGAAAATGCTTTCCATTTTCCAAATTCCAACTGTGTTCCTCCCCAAAATCTGATGGGGGGAATGTCTGCCCCAGTAACTTTAACCTCACAGTCAGAGGGTATAAGTCCTGGGCATACACATGAACCAGAGAAAGCGTCCAGCAATTTAGAAATTCCAAGTATGTGTTTGAAAGAATAAATGAATACCTATTTAATAGTTGAAATGTACAATTCTGTTGTTGTTTTGTTTTGTTTTGTTTTCTGAGATGGTTTCTCTGTGTAGCTCTGGCTATCCTGGAACTCACTCTGTAGACAAGGCTGACCTCGAACTCACAGAGATCCACCTGCCTCTGTTGGGATTGAAGGCATGAGCCACCACCACTGGCTTGAAATGTACAGTACAAGCCCTGCTTCCCAGGGCTCAGTTTACCTGCATAAATTACTGTTTGTATAAATTGTATAAACAGTGTCTTTGCCAGACCTTCAGACTGCAGAGAATGGAGTCCTTCTCCTTGGTCTGTAAGCTCACCCTGTAGAGAGCCGGGACAGGTTATTCAATTTGCTTTTTTGTGCGTTTTTTTTTTCCAGCACAGTCGGCAGAGTAGCAAGTCAGTGTCAATGCCACAGGGATGTGTCTGGTTTGCTGACTCTCAACCTTATTTTTGCTCTAAAAGAAGAAGTAAGGGCCACTGAAGCAGACATGCTGGTCTCTATCTAGAGAATCTTCTTACAGAAATAATGTCTAGAGTATGAAGTGAAGCAACGGTGCCGGGCGTCAGGGTTGGGGTCAAGGGAAGCAATGGGAAGGCAAACTTGGAAAAGCACGGAGGTTGGGGTATTTAGCTCTGTGGTAGGGCACAGTGAGCATGCACAAGGCCCTGGGGTCCATCCCAGCACACACACACACACACACACACACACACACACACATACACACATACACAGAGAGAGAGAGAGAGAGAGAGAGAGAGAGAGAGAGAGAGAGAGAGAATGAATGAATGAATGAATGAATGTCATCATCCTGGCATGTAACATGCTATGTAGACCAGGCTGACCCCCAACTCAAAGAGATCCTCCTGCATCTAATTTCTGAGTACTGGGATTAGAGGTGTGTGCCCAGCAGGAGACGTTTTAATTGAGCAAAGCACACCAGATGAAGTGACACGTTTGGCGCATCAGGACAAAGAATGTATGTGGTGGCTGTGAAGAGGGGAAACGTGTAAACTGTACTTATTCTGCACCTGAGTGTGGAACTGGAACACGCAACACTTCTAAGTAGAGCTGGAGGACAAGCTCAGGGAAACAGAGCCATGGAAAGGAGAAGGAGACAGCTGTCAGATGTAGAACCTGGACAACATGGGGAGGGGACCACAAAGAGAACTGTGAAGGTTCTGAGATTCGGACATTGAAGAGAGAACAACCGAGTCTGAGTGCTTGCCCAGCATGCACGAAGCCAGGGTTCATCCTCAGGACCGCCAAAAGAGAAGCCAAGACCAAAGGGTGCCTCCTGTCACACCTATTACCCCACCACTCAGGAGGCAGAGGCAGACAAATCTCTGTGAGTTAAAGGCCAGCCTGGTCTGTACAGCGAGTTCTAGACCAGCCAGGGCTGCATAGTGATTCCCAGTCTCAACTAAAACAAAGAGCACAAGGTTATGCCTAAGGGAAGTGCTCTTAGCCTTTCATTGTCTTGGGGAGGTTTCCCTCTGTGCTAAAAGGCCAAGGGGGGGGGGCGACTAGAAAAGGAAGTGGAAGCGGATACAGAAGTGAAGACTTCTCTAGCTGCCCACTGTATTTTCCTTGGAAAGAGGCAGAGCTCAGGAGGCAGAAGAGGTCAGATAAACACTTCCGAGGAACTGACCCTGTTCTGAACCCTCATCTATCTCCAGCTGTTTTCTGCAGAATCCAGCAGAATCCAGCCCATCTGACTGTGGCCCGCATAATCCAGGCCCCAGAGCGGCTTCCACCTCGACTGTTCTGTTGTCACTGCTGGCAGTCTCTGTCCCGGTCTCTGTCCTGTTGTGTGTGTGGTCACCTTCTGTCACTTCGAGGAGTTCTCCAGTTTTACTCCGTGTCACAGCCCGTTTCTTTTGCACCCTCCACTCTTTCTCATTTAGCTTTTCTCCACCAGCTGGCTTACCATGACGACACGATCCCCATGGCAACGCCTCTCCTGGGGAAACAGGGGAAGGAAAGAAGAGCGGGCTAGAAGGGATGGGCAAAGAGGAGCTGGGTTGGCGTTGGAAGACGACCATTTGGATTGGGTCCTGGAACAGAATTAAAACTAAGCCTGTTGATGACAGCAAAATTACACAGATCCTGTTTCTCTCTCGGTTTTTAGTTCTTCATCTGAATTTTTTTTTTAGCACTTATTTATTATTTGTAATTGTGTGTGTAAGCATGTGTGCACACCTGCAGTATGAGTGTGGATGTCAGCGGATGACTTGCAGGAGTCGGTTCTCTCCTTCCACTGCATGCGTCCTGGGGACAGACAGACCTGGTGTCATCAGGCTTGGGAGCAAGCACATTTACCTGCTGAACCATTTCCAGTATACCATAGAATAAGTGATTGTCTCAAGATTTGTAAGGTTTTCTTTTGATATATTTTCCCTCTAATAGTTTTAGACACCATCATTTTTTTAAAATTAATTATTTGGTTTTTCGAGACAGGGTTTCTCTGGGTCCTCTCTGTCCTAGAACTCACTCTGTACACCAACCAGTCTGGCCTCAAACTCAGAGACCCACTTGCCTCAGCCTCCCAAGTGCCGGGATTAAAGGAGTGCCCACCACCACCACCACCACCACCGCTGGGCTTAAGCACCATAAAATTTAAGCAATACATGAAGCATATTTGAGATGACATTAGAAAGGGAAAAAACAAAATAGAAATTGGATTTGATCACAAGCACAACAGAAAGAGAAGCAAAAGCATGCCTACCAACCAGGAAATATTTCCAGAATAAATAAATCCAGAAAGAAATTTTTAATAAGCTTTTTCCCCCCAAGAGTAAGATTTGCTTCATGTAGAGGCAGTACTTGTCTGAGATCAGTCATTCTGCCTAGAAATCTTTTTGATTTGGTTTGGTTGGTTTGGTTTTTCGAGACAGGGCTTCTCTGTGAAGCCGCATGAGGACTGTTCATCTGTAAGGGACAATGGCTAAGTCACTTGGCTATTTCCCTCTGCCTTCCCCCCCCAACTTGATGAGCCACTAATCACAGAATTCCACTGACTTTCCTTAAGTCTGGGGAATGAGAAGCTTGAATTTGCATGTCTAATGTGCTTCCAAGAGAGGCTGGTCCCTGGAGCATGATCTGAGTGAGCAGTAGGCTGGATGATGCTGGATCTGTAGCGTTGAGTGCTCTAGATATGCAAGGCATCAGTGTGTGGGTGATGCACCTTCCTGACTTTCAATATCTTTTCCTTGGGGAATGAAAGAGTAGGAATGAGCCCAGTCAGTTAGGTTTTCATTTTGTTTTGGTTTTGAGGGGAGATCTAACAGTGTAACCAGGCTCAAACCCACTGTCCTTGGCCTGCAGAGACAGTGCTGGAATACAGACACGCATTACCACACCCAGCCTTGCTTTGGGTTTTCATATCCAAGCCTTGCACCCTTTGGCCACTGTCCATGTGAAGTGACCAACCATCTAGTTCTGCCCAGTGCCTGTCAGTGTTAAAATGGCACAGTCCTGGGCACAGCAGGTGGTTGAGGGACCTGGCCATTGACATGAGGCCAGTGAGACAGAAAGAACAGAATATGCATTTGAGAAGCAGGAGATGGGTTCTAGTCTGAATTCACAATGTATTAATCTTCTGACTTTCAAATGGGCACTGAAAATCCTCTGGATTTGTTTCTGCACCTTTGTAAGAATGCAGAAAAATGCCACCTACTCCACACACAGCCAGTGTTCGGAGACTAATTGCAATAATGTCCATGTATTTAAAACACAGTTTGTTGCAGCCTGGTCTACAAATCGAGTTCCAGGACAGCCAGCACTGTTACACGGAGAAACCCTGTCTCAAAAAACCAAACCAAACAAACCAAACCACAACACAGCCAATGGAGGGGGGAAGCTGTAGAGAAGACTCAGTGGGAAAGAGCATTTACTGCTGGGGGGCGGGGGGGGATCTGGGCTCAGTCCCCTGTGCTTCTGACACCTTCCTCTGGCCTCCTCAGGCAGCTGCATGCATATGGTGCACAGACCTCACCCAGGCACATACAGATAAATTAGAAAACAACAACGTGACCTGGGTGTGTGGCGCACACCTGGTGCATGCCTTTAATCTAGCACTCAAGAGGCAGAAGCAAACGGATTGCTGTGAGTTCGAGGCCAGTCTGGGCTACATAGTAAGCCTCTGTCTGAGAAAAATAAAAACAAAACGCTGTACACATATACTCTGTAGCTTGCTTATTTTTGTTTAGAATTTATTATTTGGGCTGGGAATATAGCTCAGGAACAAACTGCTTGCCTAGCATGTGGGACACTTGGGTTTAATCCTGAGCACTGCAAAAAAGAGAAGGGAGGGGGAAAGACAGAGAGATTATTTATTAACAAAGAACAGCAATTTGGCCACCCCACTCCTAGGAGCAAACATTCATATATTTGGCAGGTGACAAGAAATACATGTTGTTCAGAAGTAGAACCAACAGTGTCTATACCAAAGGAGTATTGCTCCATAATAGTGTTTGTTTACTCAGCCTACACGTCTCTGCATCAATTTCCAGTACTGCCGAATAAATAATAATGATGATAATGTGTATATCAATGAGAGAATGGATAAACTTATGTGTATCCATGAGCAGGATACTAGGAACAACAAGGAATTAAACACAGCATATAATATTTAAAGATGCCTATTCAATGAAAAACATTCTAGCCCTTAATAGTATGCATACATAAACACATGAGCCTAGGCCCCTCAGTGCATGCCTATAATCAACACTCTGAAGCATGCTAACACTTGGAATGCTGAGGCAGGAGGATTTTGAGTTGGAGGGTAAGCATAGGAAGTTACAGACTATGTGGGCTACAAAACAAGACCCTATCTAAAACAAACAAACAAACAAAACAAAACAAAAACAGAGAGGAGGGGCGGGAGCACTCTTTCTCCTGAGTGCTTTCCTCTAAGAGGGGTTACAGTCTGGGACTGGCACAGGAACCATGGGCTGGGGTTCTGGGGTGAAGAATAGCTCTAGAATCCAGATATTGACCAGCAGTGGTTATACAGGTGAATACTAGAGAAGAGATAATCCATCCATCCTGCTGTATAAATGAGTGCGTTTTTTTACCGGCATTATTGCGTGTGTATTTCAGTAAAAATGGAAGCTCTCGCCCTCAAAGTGGAGCGTTACTAGCAAAGTATGTGTCCTGGAAGTTTTAATTCAAACAGGCCCAGCACTACTAGACTTCTGTGACCGACCATCTCAGCAGCGCTTCTCAAACTGAGTCTAGGCCCCCCCGCAGGGCTCACATGTCAGATATCCTGCCTATCAGATATTTACATTATGATTCATAACAGTAGCAAAATCACAGTTATGAAGTGGCAACGAAATAATTTTATGGTTGGGGGTCACCACAACACGAGGAGCTGTATTAAGAGGTCGCAGCGTTAGGAAGGTTGAGAACCACTGAAAGGAGCAGCTCTAGAAGATGTCCCTCCTCCTGAGGGTGATGAGCTAGCTCCGGCCCTTGAGCAATGGGCAGAAAGAGGAACTGGAAACCCTTCATCACAGGTTCAGGAAGAGGCCAGGTTGGCATCCAAATTGCAACAAGTTTAGTGGGTTGTTTTTCTTCTCTCTGTCTGTCCTTCTGTCTCACTGTCTAACTATGGCTGCCCTGATAACTCGGTGCAGGTGCTGGGAGGCGTACACCTCCGTGGCCTTCGTAAGTGTCATCATTGTGTCTTCTCTTAGACCGGTTTTTCCTCCACACACCCCTCCCCCGCACCCCACCCGGCCCGACACACAGCACTCCTTTGGGAGAGGGCAGATCTGCCGTTCTCAGTAGCCTGCTTTCCCATCTTTCCCTAAGCTCATTGGTCCGGGCTGACATTTTCTTTTATGAGTCTATTGCAGGAGTTCACATCCTGCCCATCCTGCCCCAGGGGGAGCCTGCCAGCTGTTTTTTACAGCCACACCATCAGACTTGTAGTCCCTGGTTTTTGAAACCAGGCCTGGACCCTGGGTTCCCACCCTCATCTGCCCCCTCCCAGGCCTTCGGGAAATTCTTCATTCGCACCTGGCTTTCTCCTCAACAGTAATTGAGTTTCAAGTGTTTCTTCTCCCTGCAGCTTTCCTCAGGAAGAAAGAAAACAATTACCTCTCAGGAAGGATTAGTCAGTGGACCGACTTAGGGTCTGAAAACGGTGTGGGGGAGGGGAGCATACTGTGCAGAAAGAGCAAGCTTATCGCCGTCTTGTTTCAAATGGTTTGTACTCCTTTCCTACTTTGGCATTAATCGCGTTTGCGTCATAAGAAATACTTAGTATTTAAAAGTGACAGCGAAAAAGTGTCACAGGAGGTCATTTAGATTCTTAAACCTGTTACTTTTTTTGTTCTAATTTTTTAAAGACAGGATCCCAATATGTAGCTCTGACTGTCCTGTAGTTCACTATATAGACCAAGCTAGCCTCAAACTCAGAGATCCTCCTGCCTCTGTCTTCGGGGTACTGGGATTAAATGCTTGCATCACCATGCCCAGCTGCTTTATACATAACATACATCTTAAAAGAAATTAGGAAGCACATTTTTAAAGGGAAATGGATTTATGTATGGCTTGTCCAAAACAGGGACATTTCTGTGACGGTGTGCTTTATAGAAATGATGAAACAAAAGCCAGGAAATATGGGTGTGATAAAGTTGTCAAAGCCCTGTGAAATCTTTCCCGGAAGGCAGGTCTCCCGCCCCATAGCCCCCCCCCCCTCCAGTCCCCCGCGCGCCACCCCTCACCCTCCGCACCAGGGCATCAGCACCCCACCTCTACCCTCAACGGTTTGGGAATCCTGAGGAAAGTTTAATTCTTTGGTCCATTGTTTCAGTAGGCTGATAGCTGAGGGGAGGGGCGTGCATCTCTCCCGGATTATCTTCTCCTGCTGGGGCCGTTACAAAAGCCTACCATCGCTCGAATGCAACCAAACAATGACAGAGTAACTGCTGCGGGCACCCGGCTGCAGAGCAACGTTCTGAGGAGCAAATCTGCACGCTAATGCTAATGTTGGGGGTTGGGATGGGGACCGGGACGGGGGACTATAGGCATCAAAAATAAGTCATCTACCCGAACACCATAAATGGGTGAATGCTATTGCACACATTGTATCTGTAAAGCTGACTAAAATAAAAAAGAATCGGGCTGCGTGGAGACGTGATCGTTGTGATGCACGTACGAAGACGGAGAGTCTGGGGCTGCGGAGGGGTGCAGCTGTGGATGGGGCAGGCTGGGAGGCGGCCCTGCCTGGAGCTGACAAGGAGCAGGTGAGGGGATTGGCCACTGCCCTCAAGGCAGACTGCTTTAACTTATTTAGACTCCCCAGAGGTGCCGCGGATTCCTGACGACTGCACTTTCTCAGGCCCATCTGGTGGGCGCTGGCCGGCCCCGCCCCGGGGAGGGACGTGCGCGGTGGCACGGCGCCCTGCAGCCCCCGCGGTCCTCGAGTGCCGGGACCTGCCTCCCTCCCCCGCTCACTGACTCACGCGCATCGCGCTTAATTCTGCTCCTGTCCTTGGTCTCCACCTTTAGACATTCTGGGTTGAACTGGCCCAGGGGGAGATAAAAGGACAGAAATGGACCCGGAAAGGCGAAGGGAGAGTTGAGAAGTAAAAGATGGCATGGGCTGCAGACCACCAGGAAGAGCGGGAAGGGGTGGGCCTGGGAAGGGGCAGAGGTGTGTGAGCATGCGCAGAGCCCCGCCCGCGGTGAACAGGCACTTCAGTGGGCACCTCAGCCAGGAAATGCAGACACAGTTCCAAGCAAATCCGGGTTGGTGTTGCGTGCTACAAGTGATGCAGGCGTGCATCGTGGTCGAAAAAAATCAGAAGTAAAAGCCTGCCTCGCTCCTAACCTCTGGCCGTAAATGCATTATTCTATGGCTTTTACCTTTTTTTCTTTTACCAAGGAAGCACGCGAGCGATGTCTGCATGCGTTTAGCCCTTCGTCCCATTTTAGGACTTTAGACAGACATGTTTAGCATATCACCAGCCACAGGACATTATCTGGCATGTTGTAGATCGGCATTAGGAAATCCGAGCGTGTTATTCTTTAAACACATCTGGGACTGGGATGTAGCTCAGCTGGTAGAATACCGGGGAGGCTCTGCGTTTAATCCCCAGAACCGCATAAAACCAGGAGGGGTGGCAGCCACCTGTAATCCCAGCACTTGGGAAGTGAAGGCAGGAGAATCAGAAACCTGTGGCCAGGTTTGGTTACAGAGGGAGGTTAAAGCCAGCGTGTGCTACGTGAGACACTGTCAACCAAAACAACCACCAAAAAAGACCAAAACCCCAGTCTAATAATGTAATGGTGCTGGAATGGGCGGGGGGGGGGGGGGGGGGGAATTTCTCTAGGTCTTTCTCGCTTTGGTAAAGGTCCACATCCTGTTTGCCTCACTAAACTTCATGAAGGATGACGGTGATAACCTTCGGGCTTCAGTTTCTACCCCTAACTTTTGAGACGTCCACTTGTCCAGTCTGAAAAGGGACTGTTACCCATTAGAAAATGAGAGACTTCCCGTTGAGTCTGTACGATCCTGTACACTTTGGCCTTGGGCCGTCTTCAACAGCTCTCTCGTCTACATTGCCTGCCGCCTTTAAGGGGCGGCATAGAAAATGAACACAGAGTGAAGGTAGATGGAGACCCAAACCCAAGCCATCAGCCGGTCTTTCTTCACTCACCTCTCTAATCCAGCCCCAGGTTTTCTTCTCCCTAATAACATGGATGACAGCAGTATGTCATGGTAACTAGCAGGATTTGGGTGATGGGTCTTTGTGCTTGTTCCTAAGTAAAAACCAAAGGAGCACGCAGGCCTGGCCGAACCCGGATAGCCAGCTTACAAAGACCCGTATGGTGAGTCTTCTCCCGTCCTCTGTTCTGTGGAATGAGAGAAATTTAGAGAGGAAAAAACAAAAACTTCTTTCCTTAATTAATCTTTTTGGTTGTCAGACTTGTTAGGGCCACTTTTTGCATTTCTTAGCAGGGAGTTCTCAAACTGTTTCCTTCTTCCAGAGGAGTGTTTCCCACTGAGATGCAGTATTCCTTGTCTCAAGCCTCGGCCACCAAACACGGCCTCCTTCCTTCCTCCCTTCCACCCCGGGGTATGGCCTGTGACCTCACAGCTTTACGATTCCATCTCCCTTGACTCATCTACTGTCCAACTTGGGAGTTGGCAACTTTTACTGTAAAGGGTCGGATTATGTAAGTAGTTTAGGGTTTGTGGACCACAAAGTGTCTTAAGAGCCTCCTTGCCTCACCAGCCTCACTTTCAGCCATCCCTGTTGCTGAGAGGGTGGCTCCTGGGAGGCTCTCTGAACAGCCTGGGAACAGGACCCTGACTGAGCCTCCTCAGAGGATGGCTCCTTTCCTAGAATTCTGCACCAGCTGCTTATCTCCAGCCTCCCGGTTCCTTGCACTGACCATGCTTCCTGTGGGGATGGGAGGGGGCCAAGAGAGGGTGATGGAGAGTGAATGTGATCAAACTACATTATATACATAGATGAAATGTCATGGTGAAACCTGTGTAACTGGTAGCTGCTAATACTAATCATCTAAAGTTAAGCAGTTATTACATTTATTTATTTGAGAGTGTGCATGCTGTGGTGTTGAGAGCATTTTTGCCCAGTGAGACATTTCACCCACCCAACATCATGATTATTTATTTATTCTTTTGTTTGTTTGTTTATTTATCTATAAATTCATTCATTCATTCATTCATTTAGTGTGCGCACTCTGGAATGTCATTCTAAAGGTACTTTCTACCCGGTGGGATGACCTGAGTTAGATTCTCAGGACTCATAAACATGGTGGAAGGAGAGAACTTACTCCTGAAAGTTGTCCTCTGCCCTCCACCTGCAGACTGTGACACACCTACACACACACACACACACACACACACACACACACACACACACACACAGAGACAGAGACAGAGAAAGAGACAGAGAGACTTGATTTCTCTCTCTTTCTCAAAAAAAAAACAAAACAAAAGCTGGACATGGTAGTTGGCGGCGGCGCCGTTAATCCCAGCACTTGGGGAGTACAGGTGAGAAGGTTGCTGTGAATTTGAGGCCAATGTGAGCCACATAGTAAGTTCTGGACTTATGGGATACGTCGGGAGCACCTACCTCAAAAACCAAACAGGTGCTGGGGGTTTAGCTTAGTAGTAAAATGTCCTGGGTTCAGTTCCCAGTGTGTTGGGGGGGCGGGCGGCGCAGCAGATAATAACAATAACAGCAACAGCAATAATAAAGCAAGGGGAAAAACAAAACAAAAACTTCAAATGTGAATGCCACCCAGCCTGTGAAAGATGAGCTCCAAGCAGAGAGAGACTAGAAACTAGAGGTCCCTGACACCTCTACCCATGCCTGAGTCTAAGCTAGCCTGGCACCATACTGTTGTGCATTGTGCTGGCTAGTTTTACGTCAACTTGACACCAAATTACGGTCATCAGAGGAGGGAGCCCAGGTGAGAAAATGTCTCTGTAAGATTTGACTGTAGACAAGCCTATAGGACATTTTCTTAGTGATTGGTGGGAGAGGGCCCAGGTCATTTTTGGGTTGGGCCATCCCTAGGCTTGAGGCCCTGGCTTCTGTAAGAAAGCAGGCTAAGCAAGCCATGGGAGCAAGTCAGTAAGCAGCACTCCTCCATGGCCTCTGCATCAGCTCCTGCCTCCAAGTTCCTTCTGTGTTTGCGTTCCTGTCCTGACTTCCTTCAGTGATGAACAGTGATGAGGAAGTGTGAACTAAATAAACCCTGTCCTCCTGAGTTGCTTTTGGTTGTGGTGTTTTATCACAGCTGTAGTAACCCTAACTAAGACACTTGTCTCCCAGGCCGTGTGTCTGTCTTCACTCTTGCTGTCTGTGATTTGTTGGTGTCTGTTAGTAAATAGTTTTGAGAGCCCGGCGGCGGTGATGGCACACACCTTTAATTCCAGCATTCGGGAGGCAGAGGCAGGTGGATTTCTATAAATCGAGTTCCAGGACAGCCAAGGCTATGAAGAGAATCCCTGTCTCAACATCCCCAGACCCAGTAAATACTATTAAGATAAACTGAGTGCGGTGTCAGGCCTGTAATCCCCATTGCTCAGGAGACAGAACTGGGAGGATCAGAAAGGAGTCCAAGGCTTCCTTAGTTACACATCTAGTTCCAGGCCACTCCTGGAAATGTGAGACCCTTCTCACAACAACTAAACCCAAAAGAGCTTCATACGAAAGGGCCAACCAGAGAGCATCAAGATACAGTCCATTGGCCCTAGAGGGTCCCTGGTCAAGGTATGGGATTTCATGGGTCATTTCTTTCCTCTGAATTTTGTAAAAAAAAGAAAACACTGAGAAGCCAGGTGTGGTGACTCAATGTCTGTAATCCCAGCACTTGGGAGGCAGAGACAGGCAGATCTTTGGGAATTCAAAGCCAGACTGGGCTACATGTTTCCTGGACAGCTAGAGCTATATAGTGAGACCTTGTCTCAACAAAACAGTAACAAAGAGAAACTGATAATGCTTGGTTCTTCTCAATTAGATTAAAGCAGCCACTTAAATATAATTGGAATTATACTGGATTTAAAAGTCATCCCAGAGCTGGTTTGTAATCCCAGATACAAGGAGACTGAGGCAGAATAGCAGTTCAGAGCCTGCCTAGGCAACATAATAAGACCTTGTCTCAAACATAAAAGACAAAAAGAAGGCTGGGAGCCTGGTGTGATGGTGCATGTCTGTAATTCCAGCACTCAGGGGGCTGAGGCAGGAGGATGACGATGTTGTCATGAGTTTGGGGCTCGTTTTGGCTACATTGTTCAAGGTTACCCTGAACTATATAATAAGACCCTGTCTAAAAAACAAAACAAAAGAATTGTTGGTTGAGTCAGGGTGGTGCTGATCCTTTATGCCTGTTCCTTTAATTCCAGCACTTGGGAGGCAGAAGCAGGTGGATCTGTGAGTTCCAAGCTAGCCAGGGCTACATAGTGAGACCCTGTCTCAAACACACAGACAGATATAAAATCAACGAGATTTTAGGAGATAGAATACAGTGAGAGAAGGTTTCCCAGTTATGTGCAAGATTCAAGGGATTCAATTCCCTGGATTCAAACCCTTTACTAGGGAGGGAAAATTGGCCTGAAAGCTAATTTAAAACGTGGTTGTAGGTAAAGGAATGTAGCCGCATTTGAACATTTAAAGGATTGTAGGAACAGGGCACCAAAGGCAGGGATTATTCCACACATTTCTTTTTTACACACATTTCCAAAATCATTCCAGTCATAAGTTTGCATATAAACCATCCAATAAATACTTGGGATCTTTTCACACCCATGAGATTTTGCAGATTTGTGTCAAAAAAAGGACAGGGAAACAGGAAGAAGAAAACCAGAATCACGGGGAGATGCTGGCTGCAGCCCTCGGCGGCAACATAACAAGAAAACAAATTCCACAGGAGGGAGAGTAGAATAAAGGAGAGACAGGATTGAGTGATGGAGCTCGTCACTTCGTCACTTTTGGAGATTCAGCTGACCAGCATCATGCACCACGCAACCCACCTCCAAAAAAAAGAGTCAGGCGGCAAGATAGGATAGAAGAGATTCTTTGGTTTCTGAGCCCGCCTCATCCAAATATTTCTGTGACCGGCTGGTTCCACTGGAGGCAACAGCCTGAGAAAGATAAGTCTGTTAAACAGGCCGATGCTCTGCAACAGAGACTTCATACACTTGTAAGTGGAGTAGCTTCAGCAGGAATGGCATTGAATCATAGTCATTTCTAGCACAGTGGCTGCTGTACTGCACGGCACACACAATCTATACAAAAACTTGTGGAGGATTTTGTTTTTTCCAGACAGAGTCTCACTGTAGCCCTGGCTGTCCTAGAACTTGATCTGTAGACCAGGCTGGCCTCGAACCCTCAGAGATCCACTTTCCTCTGCCTCCAGAGTGCTGGGGTTAAAGGTGTGTGCGACAATGCTTGTCTAAAGAGTTATCTTTGTATGTGTGTGCAGGTGAGGAGGGTTGTCCAAGAAGAAGGGAGCTTTTGATCCCTGAAGATGGAGTGAACGTGTTTGTGAGCCAACTAAAGTAGGAGCTGGGAATCAAACTCACATTCTCTGCCAGACTGGTATTCACTCTTGACAGCTGAGCCGTCTTCCTAACCCTGTGTTTACCAGAGAGGACACTTTCTTTCAAGGTCCTGAACATGCTAGGCAAGTGCTCTGGTGTTCGTGAACTCTATGGACTCTGTCTGGACTACCCATGTCAAAAGTAGCCATACATAAGTGAATGAATGAATGAATGACTACATAAATGAATGAAATCTGGGTGTGGTGGCACATTCTTTTAATCCCAGCACTCAAGAGGCAGAGGCAGGTGGATCTCTGTGAGTTTGAGGCCAGCCTGGTCTACGTAGTGAGTTCCAGGACAGCCAAGGTCTATTAAGAAAGACCCTGTCTCAAAAATAATTCTGACTGGCCTCAAATTCAAAGAGTGTCAATGTGTCCATAGTGCTGGGAACAGATGTGTACCACCATCATGAGGACAGGACAGTTTCTCTGAGTGTCACCATACCAGGAAGGGATGGGATGGAGCGTCTGATCTGCTCAGTACTTGTTCTTTGAGATTCCAGTGGAGTCAGACAATGCCTTCAGTATCTATACTGTGGTTCTGTGGATCCAGGGAGCTGGCCTTCCCTCGATTCCTACAACTCCCAGCAGCCCTTCTAGCTGTGCTGAGTCTGAGACTGTGACCCTCTCTCCTCTGAGAAGAGCATTTCATTTATTTTCTGGCAGTTTGTGTACTGGCCTAGCCCATCATAGAACACCAGATCAGTAGACAGTACCTCGGAGCATGGAGTGGTGCCCCCACTTTTTGAGAGGTTAGGCTCCGCCAGGTTCAAGGGCCACCAAAATTAGGGGAGAGACTTGCTCAAATAACACAGCCCTTTAATTACGGCATATCTCATTGAAAAATGACACAGACTGGCATGTGGTTATGTTTTTTGAAAGGGGGGATATGAGTCAGCGTGAGTTATCGGGTTGCTGTTTTCCTGTAACCAAGGCAGGCAGGGATGCCCTAGTGGTAGCACCACCCGACATCTGTATAGAGAAGCAAAGATATGTCTACCTGGGACAGCAGTGCAAGGGAACACTTGGAGAACTCATAGGCTCGACTTGACCTCATGCAACGTCTGTGGGCCTTCCTGGTGTTTGTAGAGCAATTTGCACAGAAAACAGCTGAGGGGCTAGGCCTGGTGATGACCACCTTCAATCCCAGGGCTGCCAAGACCAGGACAGGCAGATCTCCGTGAGTTCCATTCCAGCCTGCTCTTCACAGAGTTCCAAACCAGCCGGAGCTTCATAGTGAGACCTTGTTTCCAAAAATTAAAAGAAGGGATGGAGAGGCTTGGTGAAGAGCTGGCTTGCTCTTCCAGAGCTGGGTCTGACACCCAGCTTGAAGTGGCAGCTCACAGCCATCTGTGATTACAGTTCCAAGGGATTGGACTCCCTCTCAGCCCTCCTGGGAAGCAGGCATGCACATAGTGCAGACAAACACTCATGAGCAAACAATAAAAATAAATTTTAAAAAATACATGACTGCCGGGTGGTGGTAGTGCATGCCTTTAGTCCCAGCACTCAGGAGACAGAGGCAGGTGGATCTCTGTGATTTCGCGGCCAGCCTGGGCTACAGAGTGAATGTCAAGATAGGCTCTAAAGCTACAATGAGAAACCCTATTTCAAAAAAAAAAAAAAAAAGACTGAGTATATAGTCCAGTCAGTGGAATGCATTAGTGAGTCCCAAGTTTGATGCCTAATACAAACCCAACCTGTTCTTTAGAACTGGAAATGGAGGATGAGCTGTTCAAGGCCATCCTTGGCTACATAGGGAGCTGGGGAGCAAACCTAGGGCCTTGTGAATAGTACAGCTGAGCTACACTCCTGGCCTCATAAACGTCAGGCTTTCAAATCCGATTTTCTACCTCAATCCAATTTGACTTGATGAATGCTAAGGAATGAAGGCAGGAAAATATTAAAAAGTCGTTGTTTTCTGTAATTAAACCATTATAAGACCAGAAAACTTTGTGTATGAAGACACTACACTGGGTAACAGTAGTCTCAAAGCTGAGGTGTTTCGGGTGACAGCTGCTGACATGCATGCTGTTATGGCACTCGCGGGGCAAAGTGCTCATGCTGTGAAAAATCCTGTCTTGGAAAAAAACAAAAAACAACAACCCACAGTGAAACCTTGATGCATGGGCCAGAGTGCTCAGGAACAAACACCTCAGATTCGTTATGCCGTGAGTTGGATTTTGAATTAACTTTTGATCATTCAGAAAAGTTTTATGATTGCCAAAATTTTCACAACACCTGCACTCACTTATGCAACACGGCATTGGTTGGTTTTTTTTTTTTTTTTTTTTTTTTTTGGTTTTTTCGAGACAGGGTTTCTCTGCGTAGCTTTGCGCCTTTCCTGGAGCTCACTTGGTAGCCCAGGCTGGCCTCGAACTCACAGAGATCCGCCTGGCTCTGCCTCCCGAGTGCTGGGATTAAAGGCGTGCGCCACCACTGCCCGGCGCAACACGGCATTGGACTGTGACCACAGTTTATGAAGCTGGACTCAAGCTGGGTACAATGGTAATCTCAGCTTTGGGAGACCTAGGAAGGGGCATCTCAGTGAGATTGGAGCTACAGGGTAAGACCCTGCTCAATACACATACAGACACACACACACACACACACACACACACACACACACACATGGTGGCTACCATATCCTACTATCCACAACATACTACTGTGCCTCAGATCCAAAGACATCAGGGCCAAGCTACTGTGGCCTTAAGCTCTGAAAGCTTGAGTCAAAATGAAATTTTCTCCCTTACAGGTTGATTGTTTTAGGCTATTTTATCAGTGGTGCAAAGTTGACTAATGAAATACCTGATCACTTTTCAACTGTGTTAAGTGTGTTTGTACTGTTATGAAATAGGTCTCCAAAAACTTTCATCTTGTACATCGGAAGCTCTGTACCCAACAAACCACTTCCTCCCGGAGCCTCTAAAGAAGCAGCTGTATTCTGTTTCTGTGAGTTTGGCCTCCTTCGGACTGTCCCTGGGTGGAATCACGGAGGACTTGGGTTTCCATGTAGGTGTTATTTCACTTACAAACAGTCCTCAAGTGTCAGCCGTGCTATACAGATTTCCTCCTCCTTAAAATCACATTGATTATCTACATGTGCATGGTGTCAGTGCATGGAACTCGCTCTGTAGCCCAGGCTGGCCTCAAGTTCACAGAGATCCGCCTGCCTCTGCCCCCCGAGTGCTGGGATGAAAGGCGTGCGCCACCATGCCCAGCAGTTTATGAGTGTTTGGGTGGTATGTGTGTATGTGCACAGTGTGCATGCATGGTGCCTGTGGAAGCCAGAAAAGGGTGTCAGGTCCCCTGGAACCGAGTCACAGACAGCTGTGAGCTACCATGGAACTTGAACCCGGGTCCTCTGCAAGAGCTTAACTGCCTAGCCATCACTGGCCAACACCACCTGCAACTTCCCCAGAGTGGCCTTGAACTTGGCATGAGGCTCAGGCTGTCTTCACACTCCTGCATCCATCTCACAAGCGCTAGGATTATGAGTGTTGGCTAGCATGACTAATTTGGTCTCACTTTTATTACTCTGTGTGTGTGTGTGTGTATGTGTGTGTGTGTGTTAATAGAAAGCATTTAAAGCTGCATCAGTTACTTTCTTTTTCTTTTTTTTTGGTGGGGGGGGCTCACTTTGAAATCAGGCTATTGGGGTGGTTTTGTTGTTGGCGTTTGATTATTGACTTGCAGAAGTTCTTTACACATTCTGGATTTTTAACCATTCTGTGACTTACAAATATTTTCTTCCATTTTGTAAACTCTAATTTACTCCGCTGATTGTGCCTGTTGATAACCAGTGTCTTGGAGTTTGATGTAGGCCTGTTTTTTTATTTAGTTTCCTGTGTTTTTGATGTTAGAGGTAAGAGATTAATGTTTTGTTAGATTTAAGAATCAAGATAACCGCCTGAGGCTGGGGTATGGCTCAGTGGGAGATGATTTGATCTATGGGTGAGGCTCTGGGTTCAATCCCAGGCACCCTCAAAGAAAGAAGCAACAAGCCAAACAGCCTAAGCCTATTTGGGTGTATGCTCTGCCTTCCGGGCCTACTGGACAGTAGCATTGTCCTCTCGGCTCTCTGTAGTGGTCCACCTCTGCTGTCAGGACTCCTGAGGAAGCAGCATTGCCCCGCGGACCTGTGTGCCTGGGCCTGTGGTGGGAGTGCAAAGACTGATCATGCATCCCTTTGGGAGTCAGTATTCTCTCGAACTGAAGGATACTTACTGCCTATGCTTGGGTGCTATTGTCCCATTCCGTAGAATTCCAGACATTTGATAGTCTTCCTCTTGTCTCATCTCTATCCCTGCCAGTACAAGGTGGCTCATCTTTAGTCTTTTACTTTTTAAAAAATTGTTGGGACAGAGTCTTACTATGTAGTCCAGGCTGGCCTTGAACTAGAAATCCTCCTGCCCCTCCCAAGTTCTGAATTATAAGCATTTGCCAGCACACCCAGGTAGTCGTTTTAAGAAATGGCAGACACAGGAGAACCTGATGATCAAAGAAGCCATCAGACAAAAAACCAGAGTGAAACACCCCAAGCACTGAGACGATTCCTACCTGGCCCCAAAACCTGGCATGACGTGGAGGGCTAGCCACCTGTAAGATGGACGCAGCCACAAGCTCACTGAACCCAGACATTTTACGCTGCTGCCGCCGCCGGCCTGTGGGTCTCTGATGGACCAATTGAACTGCCAGATTCTCCAGTTTGCCCTGGAGTATTATAGTGCCTTGTTCATGTGATTAACGCAAATAAAAGTGTTATGAATTATTGCTCGGGGACACGGGGGTATCCCGCGCATGCAGGGAACCATGCTGGCATGCTGGGCAGATGCAACGGTGGGTTGGCAGGTGATGCACTCCATGCAGGTATGGGGGCATGGCAGCAGGGGGACATTCACAACCCATACACTGCAGCCACATGGAAATGGTTTATTATAATAGAGAGACGAAAAGAAGAGGGAGAGAGAGTGAGGTCAAGGGGGGCACACCTCATGGGAGTTGAGAGAGAGAGAGAGAGACAGACAGAGAGACAGAGAGACAGAGAGACAGAGAGTTTTTCCTTAAGAAGAAGCTTCTATGTCAGGACGCAGGGCAGCCCTAAGGGGCAGGTCACTTATGGACAAAAAAAAAAAAAAAAAAATTGAAAAAAGGAGAAATTTCTTCAGCCAAATAGCCACTTCATTACAAATGGAAAAAACAATATTGAGACAGGTTTGTTTGTTTTGTTTTTAACCTTTTTAAAGGATTTTAAAAATTTTTCATCTTTATGTTCATTGTTACTTTGCCTGCATGTATGTCTGTATGAGGGTGTCAGGTACCCTGGAACTGGAGTCACAGACAGATGTGAGCTGCATGTAGGTGCTGGGAATTGAACCTGAGTCCTATGGAAGAGCAGCCAGTGCACTTAACTGCTGAGCCATCTCTCCGGCCCCTTAAACTTTTAAAAACAAAAATCTGTCCATTTATAGTAAAGTGTTTCTTCCTGGGAATTTGGCAGAATCACCTTTTTTATAGACATATATTGTTGTTGTTGTTGTTGTTGTTGTTGTTAAATATTTGTGAGTGTTTGTATGTGTGAGGGCTATGGAAGTCCATTGTTCTCTACCATGTATGTCCCAGGAATCAAACTCAGGTCGTCAAGATCAACCACAAGGGCCTTTACTGAAGGAGTTGTTCCCTTTGCCCCAGAATCACCTTGAACGTCCATATTCTCACTAACAGTCTCTTAAGGTGATCTAGGTGTTCCCAGCACTACACAAACTTTCTAGCCTCTCCCATTGCCCTCTGGAAGGATTTTTTGTTGTTGGTTGTTTTGTTTTTGAAATAGGCTCTCACGGTGTAGCTCTAGCTGTCCTTGAACTCACAGATTCATGCAGGCCTTCACTACACCTGAACCCTACTTCTTGGAACGAGTTCATCACTCACGAAACAGATGAATAAATTCTTCGATTTGAGCAGGAAATCAACTCACACCATTCTAGGGGCTGGCGAGTCTGCTGTGTAAAATTGTCGGTGGGCAGGCTGGAGACTCCGCAGAAGACCGGGTTGAGGTCGGCTACCTGCTAGCACAACTCTTCTTGCTCATCAAAGACCAGTCTCTCATGCTCCTCAAGCCTGGTTAGTTTGACTTTGTGGAAAACAATCTGCTCTATTCATAGCCCACCCATTTATATCCAATCTCATTCAAAACACTCTCGTAGGAACAGACAGAGTAATGTTTCACCAAATACCTGTTTGGTCTTTTTTTTTTTTTTTCACTTGCATTGCCTTAATTTTCTGGTAACTCTATGAAATGGACATTGTAACCGTGAATATAAATACTGAACCTAGGGCCTGTGGGATGGCTCAGCAGAAATAGGTATCTGCTGCCCTGTCAAAGGACCTGAGTTCAATCCCCAGGACCCACACGGTGGAAAGAGAGAACCGATTCCACAAGTTGTCCTCTGACCTCCACGTGCTTGATGTAGCAAGTGTATACGTACACACCTATGCAAGCACACAAAGCAATCAAATAAGGTTTAATAAAGATAAAAAAAAAATACTAACTCTACAAGAAGCCACATTTGGTGGCAAACACCTGTGATCCCAGCACTGCAGAGACGGAGGCCGGAGGATGGCTGCAAGGCCAAGCCCCTGACGGATCTGCATAGTAAATTCCAGGCTACTCAGGACTAGAGAGTATTGGTGAAATTATTAAGGCCACTCCACGAAGTTAAAAGGATATTTATTTAATGGCGTAACTCACAAATTAAGGGATAGGTAGGTCGCGGGGTCTGGGGAAGGTGTATCGAAGTCCAGTGGTGTTCTCTGGAGCTCTGTTCGGTCCATCTCCACCATTCAGGGTCCCGGAACTGAGCAAGGCCTGGCCCATCCAGGTCTCGGGTCTCCAGGCGCCTCCCCTGGCCCGGCCTCATAGGCGTGACAGTTGCCAGAGTCTCAATGGGGGTTGGAACTTCCAGATCAAAGCTGGAATGGCTACCCACTACAAGAGAGTTAAGACCCCTGTCTCAAAAAATAGAAACACTTGGTCTCCACAGTTAAGATTATGCACTGCTCTTGTAGAGGACCCAAGGTCAGTCCCCGGCATGTGTGGTGGCTCACAATAGCTTGTAACTCAAGTTCCAGGAGATTCAATGCCTTCCTCTTGAACCCATATTCACATATACAAACACACACAAACAAACACATATATATATCTTAAAAACAAACACATCAGGCTGGGCAGTGGTGGCACACACCTTTAATCCCAGCACGTGGGAGGCAGAGGCAGGCGGAACTCTGTAAGTTCGAGGCCAGTCTGGTCTACAGCGTGAGATCCAGGACAGGCACCAAAACTATACAGAGAAACCCTGTTCTCCAAAAAATAACAACAAAAACAAACAAACAAACAAACAAAAAAACCCACATTGGAGTGAGTCTTTAGAATCTAACCCAAAGTTTTCTCTGTGCTGCTAACCTTCCTGGAACAGTTGGCACACTAGACTGACAGGGGTGTTATACTGCTGATGAGCTTCCTATAAGGTAACGGTTTTCACATTTGTGTTCCGACATACATGCCCAGTTCCCCCTTGGTGACCCATCCTCCCGGCTCTTCCTTGGTCTATGTAATTTTATCTTTCTTTCTAGAGATCTTTAGGCTAGCATACTTCAGCATGTTATAATGATTCAATAGTGTGATAGAATCAGTTTGATTTCTGCCAAGTATTAAAATGTAGCCAGTCCATGGGCAGGGGCATTTGCTACTGAGACTGAAGACCTGATCTTACATGGTGAGGGGAGAGAACAGACTCCTGTAGGTTGTCCTCTGACCTTTACATGTATTCCATAACACACACACACTCTAGCCCCTATGAATAAATACAGGGGGAAAATTTAAGTAGCCAGTTGAGGGCTAAGGATATACCTCGACAGGTAGCATGACTCATGAAGCCCTGAGTTTGATCTCCAAGGTCACATAAACTTAGCACAGTGGAATACACCTGCAATCCCCCTACCTAGGACATAGAGATCAGAAGTTCAAGGTCCCTTGGCTACATAGTGAGTTCAAGGGATACATGAGACACTGTCTGAAAGAAAGAAAAAGAAAAAAAGAAAGAAAGAAAGAAAGAAAGAAAGAAAGAAAGAGAGAGAGAGAGAAAGAAAGAAAGAAAGAGAGAAAGAGAGAAAGAGAGAAAAAGAAAGAAAGAAAAAGAAAAGAAAAAATTGAGCCAAGCTAGTAATTCCAAAGAAGTTGGAAAGTAGAGGCAGGAGGATCAGGAGTTTGAGACCAATCTGGAGAACATGAAACCCTATCTCCAAATATATCTATGGGGAGAGGTTGTGGTTCAGTTGGTAGTTGCTTGCCTAGTGCCCATGAGCCCCTGGGTTCAATCCAGAGCACTACATAAAAACTGGAAACAACAAAGCAAAATTCGTGACCCAGGCATGATAGATAGCTCACAACTGTAATCCTAACACATGGGAGGCTTAGTTTTCAGTTCAAACCCAGCCCCTGCTACATGAGTTCCAGACCAGCCTGGGCTTACTGAGAGAGCCCTTGCCTGAAGAAAAAGAAGTGGTAATGAGCAAGTTTATTGCCTGCTTAGGCAGAGCTCAAAAGGTAATTGTGGGATGACAAGAAGGTTCGGTGAGAAAAGCCCTTACCTTCAAACCTGAGGACTGCTGTCATAAATATGGCCGGGTTCTTATAATCCACCGCCCCGCCCCGCCCCCAACACTCCTCCAGCACAGGTGACAGAGACAGGAAAATCTCCCAGGAGCTCACATGTGCAGCAGGTAAAACAACAGGAGAGACCCTGTCTCAAAAACAAGGTGGAAATAACCTGGCGTGGTGGCGAATGCCTTTAATTCAGAGGCAGGTGGGTCTCTGTGAGTTCCAAGCCAGCCTGGTCTATATAGTGAGTTCCAGGACAGCCAGGGCTACATAAATAAACTGTGTCTCAAAGAAACAAACAAACAAAACCCGAAGCAAAAAGAAAAGAAAAGAAAACAACCACTACCACCACCTAAAGCAAGCTAACTTTGTAAAGAATTGAGGTGAAAGCCTGCACTAGTTCTTGCCTAGAATCCCAGCATCTGAAAATCACAGCTTAGAAGCAGAGCACTTTCCAGCGAGACATAGGTTTAATCTCCAGTACTGAAACACATAAGTAAAAATCAATAAAACTTTAAGTGTGCTAGTATACTTGTGACCTTTAGGAGTGTTTATGAGGAGCTGGAGAGATGGCTCAGTGGTTAAGAGCGCAGGCTTCTCTTCCAGAGGTCCTGAGTTCTATTCCCAACACCTCACAACTGTGTGTAACTCAATTTCCAGGGCATCCAACACTGTCTTCTGGCTTTTGTGTATTCTCGTGTATTTCTCATATCCTATATCCCTAAAAGGATTGACTTATCCAAAGTGAATCCTTTTAAAGCAAAAACTGTAGCTTGGCTATACCCTTAGCCCTGGGAAGGGACATTTTTGAGACTTCAGTAAGTCATTAACTTTATTTTATCCTTCCTTTGATCATATTATATAGTTAGATTATAGCTTAGTTAGAAATTCAATATTCTGGGGCTGGAGAGATGGCTCAGCAGTTATGAGCACATACTGTTCTTCCAAAGGACCCAGGTTCAATTCCCAGCACCCACGCAGCAGCTCACAACTGTCTGTAACTCCAGTTCCAGGGGACCCGACACCCTCATACAGACATACATGCAGGCAAAACACCAAATGTTCATAAAGTGAAAATAAATTAATTTTTAGGAAAAGAAAGATTAAATGTTCCAAAGGATATATATTACAGCACATGTTTTATTCATCTGTTTCATCATTTTTGGCCACCTGATGCTAATCTCCATGGATATAGAGTAAAATCCCTTCCCAAAGAGTACTTGCTTGCAGTTGCAGGAAGTAAATAATTGCTGTGGGTTTTAATAAGCACTACACTATAGGGACGTTTGTCATAGTGGCACAAAGAAAATCAGATCTTAGGTTTGTCTGGAAGGCTGCCCTGGGGCAGTGGTCCTCAACCTTCCTAACGCTGCGACCCTTTAATACAGTCCCTCGTGTGGTGGTGACCCTCAACCATAAGATTATTTCATTGCTACTTCATAACTGTAATTTTGCTGTTATGAATCATAATTAAATATCCACTATGTGATCCTGTGGGAGTCATGACCCACAGATTGAGAACAGACGCCCTAGGGGAAGAAACTGATGACCAGATATGGAACTGGGACTCAGCTGCTGGGAAGGCTGTTCAGGATGAAGGAACACAAAAGAGTGAGACAGTGTTATCAACTATACTGTGTCCCCAAATTCATAACTCACTACCCAGAATATGAATCAAAGCGCCCACGTATCCTAGTGTTAGAGATTAACGGTACAAAATATTGTTTTAGATTTTCATTTAATTTTATGTGATGTGTGAATGTCTTGCCTGAATGCATGGCAGGCATGTATGTGCACATACACCACATGTGTGCCTGTCAGATCACCTAGAATTGGGGAGATCACCTAGAATTGGGGGTACTGGTGGTTGAGAGCCACCATGTGGGTACTGGAAATTGAACCCTGGTCTTCTGTTG
Source organism: Peromyscus maniculatus bairdii (assembly GCF_049852395.1). Taxonomy (NCBI): domain Eukaryota; kingdom Metazoa; phylum Chordata; class Mammalia; order Rodentia; family Cricetidae; genus Peromyscus; species Peromyscus maniculatus. The sequence continues at coordinate 145,377,833 of NC_134854.1, read as the reverse complement.
TTGTTGATGTTTTGTTTTTCATTTTTTATGTGCATCGGAGTTTTGCCTGTATGTCTGTGTGAGGTTGTGGAGTTACAGTTGTGAGCTGCCATGTGGGTGCTAGGAATTGAACCCGGGTCCTCTGGTAGAGCACCCAGTGCCCTTAACTGTTGAGTCACCTCTCCAGCCCCTGATACTAATATTTAAAAGTACAATAACTCGCCGGGCGGTGGTGGCGCACGCCTTTAATCCCAGCACTCGGGAGGCAGAGCCAGGTGGATCTCTGTGAGTTCGAGGCCAGCCTGGACTACCAAGTGAGTTCCAGGAAAGGCGCAAAGCTACACAGAGAAACCCTGTCTCGAAAAACCAAAAAAAAAAAAAAAAAAAAAAAGTACAATAACTCATTTAAATAAAATGTAAAAGGAAATTTTCTCCTTATTTAACTACTTATTTCTTCTATTCTCATCTCATGTGTAGCTCAGGCTGCCTCATCCTCCTGAGGATTACACAGTTCCTTTTTTTAAATTTTAATTTATTTTATATGTACAAGTGTTTTGCCTGCATGTATGTCCATCCGTGCATCATGTGTAATAATGCTTGGTGTCCACAGAGGCCAGAGAGGGCATCAGATCCCCTAGGACTTGAGTTACAGGTTTGTTTTTTTTTTGTTGTTTTTTTTTTGGTTTTTCGAGATAGGGTTTCTCTGTGTAGTTTTGTGCCTTTCCTGGAACTCCCTTTCCTGGAACTCCCTCTGTAGTCCAGGCTGGCCTCGAACTCACAGAGATCCGAGTTACAGGCTTTATAGGCAGTTGTGAGTTGCCGTGTGGGTACTGGGAGTGGAACCCAGGTCTTCTAGAAGCAGCCAGTGCTCTAGAACCATCTTTCCAGCCCCAATGTGTTTTATTTATGTGTGTATGTATATGTATTTGAGCGCCTGTGGAGGCCAGAAGGGTAGGTCAGATCCCTGGATCTAGAGTTACAGGAACCTGTGAGCCACCTGATGTGGGTGCTGCGAACTGAACTCTGGTCCTCTAAAAGAGCAGCCAGAGAATGCCCTTACTCAGCGACCTTCTCTCCAGCCTCTCCCGCAGTATTCTAATGCCTTTGAGTGACAGGTATTACTACTATAAAGCAAAAGGACCAAGCTGGTCATAGTGGCACACGCCTTTGATTCTAGCACTAGGGAGGTAGAGGCAGGTGGATCTCTTTGAGTTCAAGTCCAGCCTGGTCTACATAGTGAGTTCTAGGACAGCCAGAGCTACGTCGAAAAACAAAAGCAAAACCAAAAAACAGAAAGGATCTCTAGATGGCAGATTTAAAGTCTTACAACTTACTACAAAAAAGAGGAGAGAACAATGGATGTGGTGGTGCACACCTATAATCCCCAAATTAGGAAGTGGAAGCCAGGTACCTATCGAGTCCGAGGTCAACCTGCACTCAGAGAGAGGGGGTGGTCGGGAGATGGTTGCTATCTGTATGCTCCGCTATTAATTCACCAGCCACCAAAGCTTTCCATATGCCAGATACTACAAACTGTAAAACTGTTTTCAAATTATGCCATTTTTATTGTAAAATTGCCCCCCTCTACATACACACACACACACACACACACACACACACACACACACACACACACACGTATCAATCCTACTACTTTAATAACTATCCAACCACTCAACCAGTCCTTAATACGTGGGAATAGTCGTAACAAAAAGCAAGAAACATTGCCCATCTCTTCAGCATATTGGAACCTGTCAGTCCCGAGTCAAATGCTCACGTCGATGAGGTCTGTGAGATCTTTTGAGGCATTCAGCCCAATGGATGACTTAAGTACTGACGAAGATGGAAAGCCAATTATAGACGCAACCTGGTTTGAGGCTAACCTGGTCTACATTATGAGTTCCAGGCCAACCAGGGCTACATAGTGAGGCCCTAACTCAAAAACAGACAATAACAAAATTAATTTATTATTTTAAAAAAATCAAAATGAAGAATTTACTACAAAATGCCCTAAAACTGCCTTCGCTTCTGTATGTCCAGCCCCTGTGGTCAGCCAGCTGACCGGGATCTTTGGGCATGATGGTGAGGGTGAGGGTGGTACAGAGTCTTCCGTTTTCCCTTCATTCTACTGTTACTGTCTTCTTGGTTTTGTCCTCTGCGGCCAAGTTCTGGGTGATCCAGTGAGCCACCACACTGGGCTGACGTGTGGTTTTGTCCTGTTTTAATTTATTATTATTATACGTGTGAGCTTTGTGTGCATGTGGAGGTCAAAGGTCGCCTTTGTTCTTGCTGCTCTGCACACTCGGGGTTCACTGTCTCTTGAGCTTCCAGGCAGGTTCTCCCTTTCTCTGCCTCCCATCCCCGCTTAGGAGTGCCAGGGTTGCCGATGCTGATTTTTATTCATGTGTGTATCTGCGCTTGTGTGTGCATAGGTGTCTGCAGAAGCCAGAAGGTACTGAATGCCCTGGAGCTGTAGTTGCAGGCATGCGTGAGCCACCTGCTATGTGTGCTGAGGATGGAACTGCAGCCTTGAGCAAGAGCAACAGCACTCTTACAGCAGAGCCCTCTCTGGGTTTGGTGCTTTTAGGATTCCGGGGATGGAACTCAGGTCATCGGGTTTCCACATTAAGGACTTTTGTCCACTGAGTCATCCTGCAGGCCGGGACTGTGATTTAAATTTTAAAATATGACACAGAGATGATGAGCACACTATTTAACAGTATCAGTCCACTTTCTGTTGCTATAATAATATACTTGAGCTATATATATAGCCCAACCTAACCTGGGGTTCTTGGTCCTCCTGCCTCCCTCTCCCAAGGGCTAGGACTGAAAGCCTGACTTAGGAGTTTTGGGGCTTGTGAAATGGCTCAGAGAATAAAGACACTTGCTGCCAAGCCTGACAGCTGAGTTCAGTTCCTGGGGGCTCGTGGTGGAAGGAGAGAAAAGACTCCCAAAAGTTGTCCTCTGACCCCCCGAAAGATGTGTGTGCTGTGCTGTGGCACACACACACACACACACACACACACACACACACACACACACACACACATACACACCAATAAAGTGCTGGCCTAGGCTTTGCTTCTTAAAGGTCTCACTTTTCTAACATCACTACACTGGACCCGGCTTCTAGCACAGGAACCCTTGGAGAATGCCCTTATCTGCCCATGGCACACAGTAGTCAACTGTGCAGAGTTCCAGGGCAATCTTGATTCATCTTGGTGCTCTACATACTACATTGTGCCACACCGGATGATTTTAACATGCTAATTGTGAATGTGATGAATTTGTTGCGAGATTCTTCCATCGGCACCGTTAGCTATTTGTTGCTAGCGCTCTGGACATGGAGACTTAAAGAAAGCCTGTGTGCTTTGGTGTAGGTTAACACACTTATTTCTTCTCAGCCAGCTTTGCCCTAGTTCTCTGACCCAGAAGCATGGTTGCATCACTTTGCCAAGCCAAATGCTTGGGTAGAGTCTTAAGTTGCTACTATATAAACTTGTTTGCTCATTCATTCTGTTTGCTGTTCATTCATATATATCTAGTACTGTGTAAAGTAGATAAAAGGTCCCAAGTCTCTTGCTTTCAAAGTGTGAATTAGGGTGATGAGGAAGAAAGAATAGATGGAGAAATAGGCTTTCTAGTGAAGGTGATGTCTCAGCCAAAACATGGGGTCACTCCCACCCCCCATGGCAGCACACACTTGCAGTCCCTGTTACTCAGGAAGCTGACCCAAAAGCATGTTTTTCCTTGAGTGTACATTCTAAATGCCAGGAATAATGTTAGAAGTGTGCCAGTGAGTCAAGAGCCGACCTGTACCGTGTACCCGCGTCTCACATGATCACTGAATGCTTGAACTAGGGCAAGTGCAACTGAGTGACTTCTTTAAGTTCATTTGTTTGTTTGTTTATGGTTTTTCCAGGCAGGGTTTCTTTGGAAGCCTATCCTAGAACTCACTCTGTAGACCAGGCTGGACTGCACTCACAGAGATTCACCTGTCTCTGCCTCCCAAGTGCTGGGATTAAAGGTGTTGGGCCACCGCCACCCAGCAAGTTCATTCAATTTTTTACTCAAATTCATGTAAAAACAGGCAATGTGGTGGACGAAACTAAAGCAGTGTGCAGAGTAGAAGAAGCTGGGCAGAGTGGTGCACTGGGGGGGAGGAGTTGTGAATTCCAGACCAGCCCTGTGAGACTGTGTTGGGCAGGGTGTGTGTGTGTGTGTGTGTGTGTGTGTGTGTGTGTGTGTGTACAACTTTCAGAAGCTATTGTCCATCATGTGGGTCCAGGTGATGACACTCAGGTCACTGGGTTCAAGACAAGTGCCCTCACCCAGTGTTCTTAACCTCTGAGCTGAGCCATCTCTCCAGCCCCCGTTACCATTTTCTTTCCTTTTTCTTTTTTATTTTATGTGCATTGGTGTTTTGCCCGCATGTGTGTGTGTGTGTGGGGGGGGGGGGTGTCAAATGCCCTGGAACTAGAGTTACAGACAGTTGTGAGCTGCCATGTGGTTGCTGGGAATTGAACCCGGGTCCTCTGGAAGAGCAGCCAGTGCTCCTAACCGCTGAGCCATCTCTCCAGCCCCAGTAGTTATCATTTTAAAAGGGCATTTCAGGCTGGGACTACAGCTCAGTGGTAGAGTACTTGACTAGCCTGTATATGCAAGGCCCTATATTCAGTACCCAGCATTGGGGAAAAAAAGAAAAGAAAAGAAAAAGGACATTTCATCTTGGTGTCTGAAACTTGAGTGTTCCAACTGAGGTGCACTGTAAGCGTAAAATAACTCACTGGATCCTGAAGGCCTGATACAACAATAGAAAAACAGATTAGGAATGATTTTTACACGGGTTACATATTAATAGGAGAATTTTGAGGGCTGAGACCGGCATAGCTTTGCCTAGGATACATGAGGCCCCGGGTTCAATCCCCAGCACCACAGAGAGCTAAGGAGAGAGGAGTGAGACAGAGAGAGGATTTGGGACAAGTCAGATGGGATAAATATTCTCTAATAAAGTTAACCTGTGCTTTTCAGTTGGGTGTGTGAGGCTGCTGGAATGTTTTACACGGTGGCCCACGGATCTCTAGTCAAAGGCGCTTTGAACCTAGGCCTTCCTGAGTAATCGCTGAAGATGTTTTGAGTAGATTGCTGTGATTTGAATTTTAGCTTAGAGTTAGCCCTACTTTGGAATTTGTTCCTGGAGACTTTGGGACAGGAAAGATCCGCAGCAGTGATGAGAACCAGCGGGCTGGAATTCGGTCTTCAGGACCAGTGGCAGTAATGAATGGTTTAAACACAGTGTAAACAGGGCAAGCAGCATTTCTCAGATTTTTCCTTTCTTCACCCCAGGGCTTCTTCTTTTTTTTTTTTTTTTTTCTTCTTCTTTTTTTAAACAGTGTTTTCAGATTCAAAGTGAATTATGGGGACACCTCACCTGGTAGAGAAAGATTAAAATCAGACAAATAAAAGCATGTGCACTGCTGTTTGTGCGGAACGGTACGAATGCAAATAGTGTGATCCGTGCAGTCTTTAGAACAGTCCCGGCTTGTGTTTCCCCAGGCCTGCACAGGACGCGGTAAAGCCTGAGTGCTCTTTTGGAGGATCCTTTGTCCTCCTGCTTAGCTTTCACACTAACAAACCTCAACGCAAACTAGCAGGGGGCCGGACCGAGGTTTACACTCTGCAGGTGTCTGCATTTGGAACTGATACCCGGCCATTGTTCCCATTGTCCCCTTTCTACTGAGCATACCTCCTTTGCTCTTAGCTCCCAACTGGGTACATTTTAAAAGGTCCCTTCATACTTCCTCCTCTTTCATATCCAGCAAAGACAGAAGAGCTCACAGAGATCTCACAAGCAATCTAGGGATAGGTAGGTGTTGTTAGCGCATGCCAGCCAGGAGGCCACTGTGGTGCGCTCCGTCCCTCCGGGTTGGTCTCCCTCACTGGGCCTCTGAGTTTACAGTCTCTGGCATCTATTCCCGAAGTGCACCAAGGACCCCTGGCAACAGGTGGCATCCACTCCCACAATGCACCGAGAACCTCAGGGAACCCACTCCCACAGAGAACCTCAGGAAGCTGGTCACAGTTAGGGCTCTTATCTGTTGCTCAAGATGAAGATCTAACTTGGACTCTGGCTCAGGCCACGGTAGGACAAGGCTTTGAGCATCTTTGCAGCTACTGGCTCAAACAGCATTTGTCTCAATTTGTTGAGCACATTTTAAATTCTTGAGTTTCAGCTGAATTCCAGCTGTGATCTTTAAAATACATGAATTGCGGCAGGTAGAACCTTCTCTGGCACCACCCAGCACTTTGCCCGTTTCAGAGACAACCTTCAGCTTTGGAGTACCTGTCACTCCTAAATCACTAGCCCATTCCCACCCTCTGCAGTACCTTTAAAAAAGAAAATATTTAACCTTTATTTTTTTTCAATGCATTCTGGGTGTTTTGCCTACATGTATGTCTGTGTATCACGTGTGTGCAGTTTCTGGAAAGCCAGAAGGCATGAGATCCCCTGGGACTAGAATTACAGATGGTTGTGAGCCAGTACCAAGCCAATTTAAAAAAAAAAAAAAAAAAAAAAAAAAAAGGAGAGACAAAAATAAAATAAATGAAAGTAGTCCTGAATTTTGCCAAAGAAAACAGGTCTCAGGTCTATCTCCCTTTCACACTGCTTCTTTCTTTTCTTTCTTTTTTGTCTGTTTTTATTTGTTTCAAGACAGCCTTTCTCTGTGTGGGCTTGGCTGCCCTGGAGAAGGACCAGGACCAGGTTTGCTTCATTCAGTACAACCCATCAGTCTGGATTCTCAGTCACAAACCGAAGCTTTTTTTTTTTGAGACGGGGTCTCTTTACATAGCCTGGAAAGGGTCTCTATGTAGACCAGGCTAGTCACAAACTCAGAGATCCTCCTACCTCGTCCTTCCTGAACGCTGGAACTAAAAGCATGCCTCACCACGCCCAGCAACATTGCTTATTTCTTAACCAAGAAAACAATATTCTGTTACAGGCTTCAGGCATCTGAGAATTAATCCTCCGCAGGCTCTTTCTCTGCATAATGTTACACCAACTGAGAACAGGCACAATCTTGGGCCTTCACAACTCATTCATTTATTCCTCCAATCAGTGTAGGCAAAGAAGGCGCAGCCTCTGGCTGCTTTCCACCTCTGTGGCCACATCCCTGTGCTCTCAGGAAGAGAGAACAAGAAAAAAGGAGTTCAGACTCCAGCCCCACGATGTGGAGGGCTGGCGGCCAGCCCCAGAGTAGAGCCCAGTCTGTGGGAGGCCCAGAGTTTTGTGCCCCTGGCAAGAGTGGAAAGGAGATATTTTGATGCATAATAAATAGAAATGAGAGGGAGAAAGACAGACAGACATCATGGTCTTACAACAAGCTACAAGGCCGGCCATGAACCTCCTGTGTTCTTTATCATCACGGGAGGCTACTGGCCTTGAAAAACTGAATTATTAGTTTGTTCATTTCTATGAGACCAGCAAGGAGCCCAGACTGGCCTGAGACTAAGGATTCTTCTCTTCTGAGAGGTAAGACTTCAGGCATGCCGCTGTGCCTGCCTTGAATTGTTAATTTTAATAAAATCAAATTTTTAAATAATAAGCCTGGTGGTGGAGGGGCACGTCTTTAATCCCAGTACTCGATCCAGGAGGCAGACACAGGCAGATCTCTGTGAGTTCAAGGCCAGCCTGGTCTACATATTGAGTTCCAGGACAGCCAGGGCTACACAGATGAACCCTGCCTCAAAAAAACACAAAAGAAAACAAACAAACAAACAAAAAGAGGACAACTTTGTGGAGTTGGCTCTCTCTTGGCACCATGTGGGTCTCAGGGTTGAACTCAGGCTTCTCTGCAAGTGCCTTTACCTGCCGAGCCAAAGTCTTGAAAACCCTTATTATTTCTAACACGGTTACAAGAAAACGCAGTGTTGCACAAGTGGATGGAATCTCTTCCCACCGGCCGGCACTGGCCTTGGGCATTGTTTTCCTTTGGCTGCTAAATTCAGTTGCTGTGGTAATTAAAGGGGCTTCCGACTCAGTGCCTCTTTGGTGGCGCACGCCTTTAATCCCAGCACTCGGGAGGCAGAGCCAGGCGGATCTCTGTGAGTTCGAGGCCAGCCTGGGCTACCAAGTGAGTTCCAGGAAAGGCGCAAAGCTACACAGAGAAACCCTGTCTCGAAAAAACAAAAAAAAAAAAACAAAACAAAAAAAAAAACAGAAAGGAGAATGGAGGGAGGACAGAGGGGTGCAGGCTCGGGAAGGTTCTCTTGGATGTCACCTTCCACTCAGGTGCAGAGCGGATTCGGGAAGGACCCTCGTTTAAGGAGAAAAGGACTGGGTTTGCTGGAGTTCAGCCAGTCAGCCTGGATTTGGGGCCACAAACCAATGCTGTTGAGTAAAGATGCTTCTCTTTCCTCATGCATATGCCGAGCCCCCCTCCCCCACCATCTCCTGCGGGGAAGGGTTGTTTCTCCAGCGAGTCAGAGCCGGAGCCTCAGCCACCCACGTGTCTGTCACAAGCTCACCTGAAATCCCTCCTGCCTCCTGCTGGCCATCACTGACCTCCCTGCGCTCTCATTTCTCCTACCCAGTTTTTTTCTTTTCTTGTACAGTGTGGTAATCAGATATTTTTTCTCATGCTTGTCTTTCAAGAAATGCACAGTCCCCAGTGAATAGGATTTTAGCAAACATTTCTTATGTGAGAGTCAGTTGTCCTTGTCCATTGACTGCCTGAATTCTGGGGCGGGGGTGGGGTGGGGATAAACGGGGGCCTAGGTAACTGCTGTACCACCTCTACCCCTCCTCTCTCCTCCTCCTCCTCCTCTTCTTCCTTCTCTCTCTCTCTCTCTCTCTCTCTCTCTCTCTCTCTCTCTCTCTCTCTCTCTCTCTCTCTCTCTCTCTCGACTGGTTTTCTCTGTGAGTGGCTGTCCTGGAACTCACTCTGTAGCCCCAGCTGGCCTCTGTCTCCCGAGTGCTGAGATTAAAGGCATGCGCCACCACCGCCTGGCTCTCTCTATTTTTTTTTATTCATTAAAGACCCAGCACGTACTCAGCAAATATCTGTTAAGTTGAATTGGATGTTTGTTGTGTTTCTAGATGCTATAAACCTCAGAACAGGTGAGGGTAAGCTCAGAACAGGTGAGGGAGTGGTAGAATTCACAAGGGGTGAGGGAATGTAAGTAAGGTATGCTGTGGTGAGGAACTGGGGCTGTGTACCTCACTGATCTCCTCTTCCTGCAGCCTAGGAGCTTTGGTCAGGCTCCAAGACATCCAGGCTACCCTTCACAACTGGACAAATCATTGCCAGTTTTCTCGGGACAGGCTCTCCTTTCCCTTCAAGATTGCACCCCCAGCCTGTAGTGAAAAGGCAGCTGACAGACGCAGAGGGTCCTGGATCCTCTGCTTCCCACTCCGTGGATGACTTTCAGCTGACGGCAGCACCCACTCAGCTCTGCCTTAGATAGATTAGCTTTCCTCTCTCCCTAGACTGATTCTGTCCCCAGCGCCTTCAAATTTGCCCGCCCTCCAAACTTTTCAGTGTTTTTTTCCGTGAAACAAAAAGGTTGTCGGCTCTTGTAAAGGGGAAGGAATTTGGATGGGCTTAAAAAAAAAAAAGAAAGACAGAACCACAGGGAGGATGTGGTAAAAAGCCAGAGGAGGGGGGAAATTGATTGCTTGCGAAGGCGAGGGGGCTGGGGGAAGGAGCCGTGACGATCAGATAACAGAGGTCACTGAATTCCGGAGGTTAGAGGTTAAAGGCTGGAAGCGGGGGTGGGGTGGGCGAGCATGGAGGCTCCACCCTTTGCAGAGATTATAAATAGGTAGGCTGGGCTTCTGGCTGTGGTCCCTGTGATGGTCCTCAAGCCCTCTGAGTGCTGCTGAGGACCCAGAGAGCTTGCTGCCGCGGACTGGGAAAGGTGTCTCTGGAACCTACCTCTAGATCGTCCTTAAGGCTTGAGAAGTAGATTGGGACCATGGGGACAGCGAAGGTAAGAACTGGTTATTTTTGTTTGTTTGGGGTCCTCACAAAGGCAGGTCTTGGTGCCGATTGCCACGCTCCAGTCTCCCCTAAGTCACCGAGCCATCCGGAGGGAGGCCTTTTCGTATCGGCTCCAGCATTGGCCCCTGGTGTTACCGTTACTGTTCGGTGCATCTCATACCTGATGAGGATTCTCCCGGGCACCTCCTGTCATGTGAAAGTCACCGGAGAAGCTGTTTGCGTCTCGGGTGTGTTTGATGCAGCTGTGACGAGACTGCTGAAGGCAGAGAGGGCAGGGGCTTGGCTGTGGCGATGATGAGTGGGTCTCGGAGCCCGCAGGAAGGCTCGGGAAAGCGTTAGACCTTGGGAGGACCCGGGGTTGGCTTAGGCTTGCTCAGCATCCAGCCATGCCCGAGTACTGTGGAGAGAGAAGTCCGGTTGTCCTTACTGTGGTCGCGAGTGTAGGATGTATCTTACTGTAGTTGAAGGAAGCAGTATTTGTAAGGGAAAGGGCATTTTCACGAAGATAATTTATTTGGAAATAAGGTGAATTAGCAGCGGGGCGGGTGGGGGGGAGCGGGATAGTAGAGGAGATGGGAAAAGAGGCTTTTACTACAAGGAAAAGACTTTACGGAAAGCCTGGCAGGGATAGACAGCACTTACCACTGAGGCTGGGCGGCTGCCGGAAGGTCAACTCTGGTATAAGCTCCCAGCCTGCCACTCGGTGTGACCTTAGAGGAAAAAAAAAAAAACTTAAGGACAGTTGGAGAGGTTGTGGTGGGCAAAGAGGTTGGCCTCAGACTCCAGTTTGAGTCACCCCTGCCCATTTGAGTGATCCCCAGCAAGGTGATATCTGCCTGATTCCATTCTGCTAAAAATGGCTCCTAATATTGTGTTCGGAATGAGCAGACGCTCTGCCCAGCTGGGTGGAGGAGAATAGTGCCATATTTAGCGAACAGGAAGACTCTCGTGAGGGCCCCAGGATGTTGCTGGTTGGTTACACAGTCTAGAGATAAGAGCTGCCCGGCCCTAGGTGCCCATCAGTGGATGAATGAATCAAAAATAGCAGTTGTGATACACTATGGAGTATCAGTCAGGTGTTAGGAAAAATGAAGCCAGCCTGGAGGAGGCAGAGGCCAGTGGATCTCTTGAGTTCTAGGACAGCCAGGCCTACACAGAGAAACCCTGTCACCGAGAGAGAGAGAGAGAGAGAGAGAGAGGGAGGGAGGGAGGGAGGGAGAGAGAGAGAGAGAGAGAGAGAGAGAGAGAGAGAGAGAGAGAGAGAGAGAGAGAGAAAAGGAAAGGAAAGGAAAGGAAAGGAAAATGAAGTCATGACACTTTTTAGAAAGCTGGATGGAACTGGGATGGATGTGAAATAGACCAGGTACAGAAGGAAAAACGTGTTTTTCAGATATGTAGAACTTAAAAAAAAAAAAAAGGCTGGGCATAGCAGTTCACAACTATAATCCCACACTTGAGAGACTGAAGCAGGAGGATTGAGGAGTTGAATTTGAGATTAGCTTGGAATACAAACTGTGAAACCTTGTCTCAAAAATATAAAGGGGGTGAGGGAAGATGATCTGAGAGTCGAGGGGGGTTATTGGGTGTGTGAGAGGAGAGAACACAGTCATCTGTGCCATTAGCTTGTTTCGGGGTTCTGTTTTTGACTTTCCAATCCCTGTGGCCACGCTGTTGCTACCTGCTGCTCTGGCCTCTGCAGTCTGGGGGACGGACGGACGGACGGACGGGAAGAGCACACTGAATCCAGCTTTGCAAAATGGCTAATTTTTAGGAAACTTAGAGCTGTCTTAGCTTTGCCTTTTATACTGTGGGGAGTTTTGGGGTTTGCTGTGTTTTAAGTCCAGGTCTTACTGTAGCCCAGGCTGGCCGTGAACTCATGGCTATCCTCCTGCCTCAGCCATTGCATGCTCTGCACTCAGTTCATTATTGCAGTTTCATGCCTGCCTCTGTCTGGTGCAGTTTTGCTTGTTTGTCTTTAATTTTTGAGACAATGTTTTGCTATGTAGATAGTCCAGGCTGACTTTGAATTCGTGATCCTATGGCTTTGGAATTACAGACGTGCACTACGCCTGGTGCGATAGTTTCTCTTTCTCTCTCCCCCTCCCTCTCTCTTCCCCCTTCCCCCTCCTCCCTCCAAGACCCCTTCCCTCCTTTTTCCCTCCCCCCTCCTCCCCGCAAGACCCTCCTCTGCCTCTCCTTTTGAGACAGATCTCACTGTGTAGCCCTGGCTAGCCTGGTACTGGCTCTGAAGACCAGCCCAAAAGAACTGATTCCAGTTCCTCTAAAAAGGTCTTTCTCCCCAAATGTGCCTGAAATCGTAAGCAATTTCCCCTTGTCTTAACAGGTGACCCCATCTCTGGTGTTCGCCATTACTATCGCCACAATCGGCTCGTTCCAGTTTGGCTACAACACTGGAGTCATCAATGCGCCTGAGACAGTGAGTGTCAATCACCCTGAGTGAAAAGAAACGGGAAAGTCGTTCTTTAACTAAGATTGTGAATGTAGATGCCTGGCTAAGATGGGGGAGGGCACATACTGTTAAAGAAGCCTAAGCCGGAAGCTGCTTGCTCCTCATGCTGTGGCCTCCTGCCCTCTCACCAAGTAGTGATCCATTTCCTATGTCCTTCCTTAGGGATTCCTCAGACCCCCGGGAGTTGTGGCTGGGTGGGTTGCACCGTTGACCATTTGTGCTGCCACCTACTGGATGTTTAGGGTGATGCCCCAGAATTGTCTTTTTCAAAGCCTGTGCCTCCGCTGGCTCCCTCATGCCTCCCGTCCTGGGGGAGGAAGCCACCCCGGTACTTGTCTACGGTTCCCATCCAGATGGAATGGTCTGTCCCCCCTTGTGCATTTTATCCTGCAGATCATAAGGGACTTTCTCAACTACACTTTGGAAGAAAGGCTCGAAGACCTGCCAAGTGAGGTGCTGCTGACCACCCTCTGGTCCTTGTGTGTGGCCATCTTCTCCGTTGGTGGCATGATTGGCTCTTTTTCTGTTGGACTCTTTGTCAACCGCTTTGGCAGGTACTGGGCAGACCCTGGGCGGGAACTGTACTGGTTCGCTGAAGACAAGCAGAGAGAGTGTTGGATCGGGGAGATGATGCATGCGCCTTGCGTGAGAACACGTTGAGTCATACTCCAGGAAAGCTAGTCCCCCTGGCCTGGAATAAGGCTGCCCTTCTACAGGGCCACTGCCTGTCTACAGATCTGCTGTGTGAGCGCTTGGTCTGAGGTTCCGCTCAGGCTAGTTCGATTTTACCGTGGTGGGGTCAGCTATGACATTTTCTTGAACTCCTTTAAGGTCTGAATATTTTTGGAGGTTTCTTGGAAGTCTTTTGTATTTTATAAAATGAAGACTTTTTGTAATCCTTAACTTGTGGAAAATGGCGAAAAAACTGATTCCCCCCCCAAAAGAGAAAATTGAATAAATTAATAAAATATCTTAAGAGGATCATATACATTCAGGAATTGACTGAAAAAGAGACCATTGATAAACTATATACCCTAACCGCTGGGCATTGTAGCACAACCCCACAGGCCCAGCACTCAGGAGGCATAGGAAGCAGAGACCCGACCTCCGTGACCTGAGCTGACCCCTGACCTCCACAGACACTGTGACACACGTCTTGTCACACACATTAGCTATTCTAGATGCACAAATTGAGTTTAAGATAATCAGCAAAGTCATCTATTGTTGGATAATGTTTAGCTATTATTTTGGTTTTTTTGTTTGTTGGGTTTTGTTTGTTTGTTTGTTTGTTTGTTTGTTTTGAGACAGGGTTTCTCTGTGTAGCCCTGGCTGTCCTGAAACTCAAGCTGTAGACCAGGCTGGCCTTGAACTCACAGAGATTCGCCTGTGTCTGCCTCGCGAGTGCTGGAGTGCTGTAATTAAAGGCATGGGCCACCATTGCCTGGCTGAGAGAATTTTTTTTTTTTAAGTTACTTTTTAAAAAATTACTCAAAACTTCTTAATTTGTTTTTCTTCTTAACGGAATTTGTGCACCTTGGCTGCACATTTGGGATCCCCTAAGGGGGCCTTTAGGAATCCTAGTGCTGTGACAGCCAATTAACCAATTAACCGGGTCCCTAGAGGTGGGACTCATGCATGAAAATTCTTCCCAGCTCCCTTGGGAATCCACTGGTCTTTTGGAGTCAGGAATCCCCGGTTCGCTGGGCGTGGGGGTGCTCAGGAGGCCAGTGCAGGCGGATCTGAGTTTCAGGCTAACCAGAACTGCATAGCGAGACCCTGTCTCGTCCGGTCGCAGGCCCTCGGCTGTGAGGCTTTCCAGTGCTAATCTTTGACTTTTTTTCCAGCAGTGTCAGTGGCTTGACCACTGTGTAGCACATAAAGCTTTATTAGTTCATTCCCTATCAGCTATCAATACTAATTAGTCTAGCCTGTGACTACCCAGAGAGCTGAAACTACCTACCTTCTGAGAGGATTGTTTTCAGTGAAATGAAAAAAAATTGTCCTACATGTCCTGTTATCATTACCATATCAATTCTATGATGGATGTAATAAAAAGGGACCGGCATGGTGGCCTTTGTCAAGAAGCCTGATGACCTGAGTTCAGTGCTTGGAATCCTCATAAAGGTGGAAAGAGAGAACCAATTCCATCCATGATGTTGTTCTCTGAGCTCCACATGTGTGCTGCGACACACTGGCACCTGGACGGACACACACACACACACACACACACACACACACACACACACACACACACACACAGTGATGAACTTTTTCTTCTGAAAGAAGGAAAAGCTGTGGGGTATAGCTCAGTGGTGACATGTTTCCCTCAAATACACAAGGCCGCAGAACAAAGGGAAAGACTTTTGTACCTCAGAGGCTGTAGAAGAGCAAAGCCGTGAGGGAAGGAGGGACCGGAGCCTCTTTGCTGGCTAACTACGCTTTGTCCATGATTAACCTGCAGGCGGAATTCAATGCTTCTGGTCAACCTATTGGCCATCACTGGTGGCTGCCTTATGGGCTTCGCCAAAATAGCCGGGTCTGTTGAAATGCTGATCCTGGGTCGCTTGATTATTGGCATCTTCTGTGGACTGTGCACGGGCTTTGTGCCTATGTACATCGGAGAGGTGTCTCCCACCGCCCTCCGGGGTGCCTTTGGCACACTAAACCAGCTGGGCATCGTCGTCGGGATTCTGGTGGCTCAGGTACCTGCAGTTTTACATATTTAATGAATGCTAGCTCTGTGCTTTGTGAATGATGTAGGGGAAGCCACTCAGGATCTGGCTTGTGTTCAGTGATGTATTTATATGTGTATGTTTCAGATACTATTACTATAGTTCATATGGTGGCTAATGATGCAGGCAGGGCCCAGAAAAGAAAAGAAAAGAAAAGAAACAATTTGTTTTCTCTTTTCTATGTGTGGTAAAAGGATAAGTGATCTTTCTTTTTTTCCTTTCTTTTTCTTTTTCTTTTTTTTTTTTTTGAAATAGTGAATCTGTGGCTCAGGAAGTATGATTGGTGTTTAGTGTTCTCTTTATCTGGCTTCTATCTAGGTCTTTGGTTTGGACTTCATCTTGGGCTCTGAAGAGCTGTGGCCGGGGCTGTTGGGCTTAACCATCATTCCAGCTATCCTACAAAGCGCAGCCCTTCCGTTTTGCCCCGAAAGCCCGAGATTCTTGCTCATTAACAAAAGGGAGGAAGAGCGTGCTAAGGAGAGTGAGTACTCCTTGTCTGTCATCTCCCTTTCCTGCTTCTCCATGCGCACGGAAAGTTTTCCGATTCCTCAAGGAAGTGGGAAGGCGAGCAAAGATGGGATGTGCTGTGGATGCATTCATCTGGTGTTGCCTTGCCTGCTGACTGACAGCAGGCAACAGTGGGGTGGTGGTGGGATGGGGCACGGGGGACGCAGTATCTTTATTCCTTTTGGCTTTTTCTCACAGTCCTCCAGCAGCTGTGGGGTACCCAGGATGTAGCCCAGGAGATACAGGAGATGAAAGACGAGAGCACCAGGATGGCGCAGGAGAAGCAGGTCACCGTGCTGGAGCTCTTCAGGTCATCTAACTACCACCAGCCGCTCCTCATCTCCGTGGTCCTCCAGCTATCTCAGCAGTTCTCAGGGATCAACGCTGTGAGTGTCTGCCGTGGGGCCAAAGGGGCCAGCAATATTCTCCTGAAATCACCTGATCTCGTTGGCAGGTTGGCATGTGTCTGTAGAATGTAGTTACTCAAAAGCTGGAGCAAGATGGTCACTAATGCCTAGGAGTTTGAGGTCAGCTACCTCACACCAGTCCTGGTCCTGCAAAACAGGACCCAAAGCATCACAAGTGACCAAGGGTGCATAGTGCAAGATGTCCCTGTCCCACTTTATTCAGGAAATGCATTATTGTACTAGGATGGCTCCCAGTTTACTCAGATGAGCAGATTTTGTCTGGGTATACTCTAATCCAAACTGCAGGGTGGGGTTTTCCTGAGCCTACCCTCCCAAGAGTCTGTTCTGAAAGTGGCCAGGTAGTGGTGGTGTACGCCTTTAATGCCGGCACTTGTGAGGCAGAGGCAGGTGGCTCTCTGTGAGTTCAAGGTCAGCCTGGTCTACATCATTCCAAGACAGCCAGAACTATATGGAGAGGCCTTGTTTCAAAAAGGAAAAAAAAAAAAAAAGGAAATCCGGTCTACAGAAGAATTAGAAATTACTTTATCAACCTGTTTTCTTTTTTTCCTGATCTTACACAGTTAGGGACTGAACTCGGGACCGTGGGTGTAAGGGCTCTGTTGGTGAGCTGTGTCACCAGCCTTTGGGTTTTGTTGCTGTTTTATGGGTTTTCCTTTTTTGAGGCTTTGTCTCATTCTATAGACCAGTCTGGCTTGAGCTCAACTGATTCTCCTGCCTCAGCCTCCTGGGTGCTGGCTGGGATTAAAGATGTGTGCCACCATGTCCTGCATAATAACTAAGAAATGATGTAAAGGCAGAGGTGAGTGGTGACACACATCGAATATCAGTCACTAGAGAAGCTGAGGCAGGAGGAATAGGAATTGAGACAAAAGAGAAAGTAGGACTTAAATCTCTAAAATTGAACAAAGAAGGCATAGATAGGTGAGTGAGCTGGGTGGGCATGGGGAGGAGCTCCTGTGATCCCTGGAGAGGCGGAGCTACGGAGTAAGATGTTGCACTCCCCTGTGCCCCCCCCCCCCAAAAGAAAGTAAACTAAGTAATGGGGATAAGCATTAGAAGAAGGAAACACTAGCTGGACTTGGATAACTGGGAGAGGTCCAGAGCTAATGCACTGGCCAAGAACCCCGTGTTCCTGGGATGCAATCAGTGATGCGGTTTTTCTCCCCTTCCAGGTATTCTATTACTCAACCGGAATCTTCAAGGATGCAGGTGTCCAGGAGCCAATCTACGCTACGATTGGAGCCGGTGTGGTTAATACCATCTTCACTGTTGTTTCTGTAAGTTGGGAAGCTGGGATGGGGGACGGGGGAAACGAGAGTCCTTCCTACAAGCGTTCAACAAACATGGACATAGACTGCCTATCTTTCAACGTCCCACATCTAGTTAAACCTTTTCAGCAAATATGGACTGGATGGGGAAGGGGAGGTGTGGAAGGTTCAGGTACCCGGAGATATGGGCTGAAGCAGTAGAATCCTTCACACGGCGTGTTGGTGAAATGGGCAATGTCTTGTCTTCTAGCTGTTCCTGGTGGAGAGGGCAGGGAGGAGAACCCTGCACATGATTGGCCTGGGAGGTATGGCTGTTTGCTCCGTCTTCATGACCATCTCTTTGTTACTAAAGGTGAGTACTCTTGGAATGGTGGAAGCCATGGGGTTACAGAGGCTGCAGGTGACTCTGGTGGGAGCTGAGGTGATGACCTTCCAGGTCATCAGTAAAGTCAAATTGGAGATGCCCAAAAGTTTTATTAAAGGTGCACCTTCAGAGATTGGTAAACAGGCATCCTTGTGTGCATGTAATAAGGCTTATAAGATACATTGCCTGATGCTTAGGAAAGGTCTCTTGTAGCTAAGGATGACCTTGAATTCCTAATCCTCCAATTACTTTCCATCATGTGGGTCTGAGGCACTGGAGTCAGGTCCTCAGACTTGATGGCAGGTACCCTTATGCACTGAGCCATCTTACAGGCCCTGTCTGTTCAATACCTGACAGTCATCTTGAAGGGCCAGACATTGGTAGTAGTGTACACTTGTAATCCCAATCCTGGCAAAGGTAGGAGGTTGTCCGCAAGGTGTGGTGGCAATGCCATTGGTCCCAGCACGTGGGAGGCAGAGGCAGGTGAATCGCTAAGTTCAAGGCCACTGTTCTCTGCAGATCAAATTAGGACAGCCAGGGCTACACAGAGAAACACTGTCTTGAAAAACAAACCAAAAAAAAAATTGTCTTGTAGTTACGTTTTACAGATGTTGAACTGGTAGTCTTGGTACAAAATGGGATGAGTGGGATGGAGTAGCTGGGATTCGGTGGTACTGGGGTTTTTGACTCCCAGGTAGTGCGACCCCTTTATACAACAAGTCCGAAAATGGACCTATGCCAATGCTGCCTTCTTAACCGGACTCGGCTTTGCTTTTCTTCTCTTACAGGATAAGTATGAAGCCATGAGCTTTGTCTGCATTGTGGCTATCTTGGTTTATGTGGCCTTCTTTGAGATTGGACCAGGCCCCATTCCCTGGTTTATTGTGGCTGAACTCTTTAGCCAGGGCCCCCGCCCGGCTGCCGTGGCAGTGGCTGGCTGTTCTAACTGGACCTCCAACTTTTTGGTTGGAATGTTCTTCCCCTCGGCTGCAGTAAGTAAATTCAAAATCAAGCATCATCAGTCACAAACCAGCCTTCTTAAGTCAACACGCTTAAGATGCACCTTAGTGGTAGATGCTCCAGGGAAGACTGTGTGTCAACAACTTTATACCAGATTTCCTGCAAGGAAACTGGAGAGGTAAAGGACGAGCCAGGAGGCATGGTGGTTCATGTCTGCAATCCCAGCACATGTGGTGGGAGGCTGTGGCAGGAGGATTCGTATGAAGTTGAGGCCAGCCTAGGCTACAATGAGGGCAAAACGGGCAATTTAAAGGACCTGAGACGGTTCGAGCATATAATTCTGGTTTGGGACAGAAGCGCAGGACCAAGCTCCCAGACCCCCCAAGCCCCATAGTCATTGAAATCATCATTTCAGTTAGCATTGATAATGAGTGCTCCTCAACTAAAGGCTCTGTAATCTGAAGGATGGGCTGGAGCTGATTTGTTATATAAAGCATTCCCATGGCTCTTTCTAGATGCCTGGATTTTAAACCTTATATGGACAAATGTCTTAAGATCAATCCTCAGAAGGGCCAGGCCTGGTGGCACACCTTTTTTATTATTATTATTTTACGTGTGTGGGTGTTTTGCCTGCATGTATGTCTGTGCACCACTGTATCCTTGGCTTATAAATTATACCTTCTGGCTGTTGAGAATAACAGAGCCTGGGTCCTGGAAGAGCAGCCAGTGAGATATCTTAACCACTGAGACATCTCTCCAGCCCTGGCACAAACCTTTAATCCCAGCACTTAGGAGGCAGAAGCAAGCAGATCTCTGAGTTTAAGGTCAGCCTGGGCTACAGAGTGAGTTCCAGGCCAGCCAGAGCTGCAAAGTGAGGCCCTGTCTCAAAAATCAGAAACAAAACAGCATCCTCAGGTGTTTGAGAAGCTAGTTTGAATGACTGTACAAAAGAATGATAGAAAGAACTGCAGGGAGACACAGCGATGTCTTTATAACCTTGCCCTACCATTCAGTATGGAAGAGCCGTCGCCAAATAACAATGGGATAATCAGCTGCTGCTGCCTTCTCCGTTTCCTAGGCCCTCATGGGACCCTACGTCTTCATCATCTTCGCTGCCTTCCTCATCATATTCCTAATCTTCACCTTCTTCAAAGTCCCTGAGACCAAAGGCAGGACTTTCGAGGACATCGCTCGGGCCTTCGAGGGGCAGGCACAGGCTGGGAAGACCTCTGCGATGGAGATGAACAGCATGCAGCCTGTCAAGGATACCCCTGGCAATGCCTGAGGCGGACCTCCCTCCTTCACCTCCCTCCAACGTGGAAAGCGACCTCCTCGAAGCGGGGAGACCTCATCAGGATGAACCGGGACTGCTTCTGGACGCTGCTAATCGATCCTTTTCTCACCCCACACACTCTGTGAACACTCAGCTGCACCCATTGCTGGGGTTAGCCGGATCACCAATGGCTTGTTAACTGTTTCCTTTCTTTACTATTTCTCTTGTAATCTGATCGGGAGAGATTGAGTGAACCTACCTTCATGTCAGGAGGGGCTGGCTTAGGTTCTAGATCCCCTTCTCACCTAGGGAGCAGGAGTGGGGTGCAGCCCTGGCCCCCCAACCTCAGCTTGCCTGAAAACAATCTTCATACCTAGTGTTTTGGGGGGGGCATGGGGATTAAATGAGAGCCCTCCTCACTTGTTACAGCTCTGCACAGCTAAGTAACTTGAGTTTTATTTATTTTATCTTCAGGTTTTATTGCATAAATAATTTATTTTTTTAAGTGTAATTTTACCAAATAATGAAAGAGTTAAGGAAATTGGGTTGGAGGGAGGTGTTTAGAGAGAGGTTCTAGAGGAGAGAAAGTTTGGTGCTGGAGGGGTGATGGTGTGGCGTGAACGGAGAACAGACTTTATTTAATGGTGGCGTGTGAGCTGCTTCCATTCTAGACAAAGACTCTTCGAGGGTCTTTCTCAGGAGAGTGAGTGCCTGTAGGAAAAGGCTCACAGCTCTCTGTGGGCCTTTGAAGATTAGAGTTTTTATGTAGTGTTACTTGAAATCTCTGCTTGTTACAAAGGCGGGTTTTGGAGTTAGTGGTGTTGGTGGCCTTTTGCAGAGTCCAGAGAAGGGAAGGCTTGCAGAATGCCTCTCCTTCCCCTGGGCCAAACACCTCCTTCCTGTCCTGATGAACTAACGGTTTCTTTTCCTTTGGTCACCCCCTACTACCCTCCCCCTGGTGAGCGAGCCATAGAAATGAGAAACTTAAATGCAGTAGTTTTCCATAGGCATTTCTTATTTCAATTTTGTTTCTTGAGAGATTTTATGTGTTGGTTTTATTTTATTTTTTGGTTTAAAGGGATTCATAGCTAACTTGGATTTTGTTACCTCAGCTCTGGGAGAGGGTTTTTCCTGAATGATTACTAATTACCTTGTCTGAGTACCTGTTGCTCTGTGGTCATGGCATGCTCGTCTCTGTCGGTTACACTCTCGGGCTACCCGTGTTACCATGTTCCCGTGATAGTGCGCTGAGTGCCCGAGGGGGCCTTGACTCTGCTGGACACACTAGGGACGGTGTGAGTGACAGTGTGCGGTGTGGCCCGATGGAGGGTGTGAATGTACGTGCACTGGCACTTTGCTCCGCTGTTCAGTGCCCACTTCCTTCGCTCCGGGAGCTCTTTTTTGCTCGAATGGATGGAAACTCATCCCTGTGTTTGTGAGCAGCGGTGCCTCTGCCGGCCGGCTGGGGTGCGCACCAGGATTAGAGTCCACATCCGGCTCCCTGTCCTTCTTGGAGAGGGGTGCTTCCTTGAGGTTGAGGATGGAAGGGCCAGCCTCCCTCTCGCTGGGAGGGATGATGGGAACAGGAAAAGTGTGAGGTCAGGGCTCCTGGAGACCCAGTTGTGTGTGTGGAGAGGGAGGAGTTCTTTAAAGGGACTAAGAAGCATGGCGTTGTGGTGTGTTGAGGAATGCCAAGATTCCCGGCTGACGTGGGTCGTCACTGATCCCTCCACACCATCCCCTCATTCTCCGCTAAGTTCATTAATGGAGGTGGCCCTGATGACCCCTTTTCCATCGGTCACTGGATCCCTCTGTCCCTCTTGGTGCTTACACATTCCAGACCCTTAGGCAACCCTTTGCATAGAACAGTATTTCAGTACTCAGTTTCAGTGTACCTGTTCATGACTCTATGGTCATTGAGACCCGGGGTAAAAACTCAAAAGCTATGAAGAGAGCCTTTGCTGGGAAAAGTGGCTCTAACTTACCTCTTCCGCTCCTCAGTGAGCTGGCAGTATGCTGGGTAGAACTTTTCCATTTGTCAATGGCCAGGTTGTGAATATTTCCATATATACTTTCTATTAATGTTACTGTAGTTTCTGTTTTGAAATAAAGATTCTGAATGTATATGTCACGTCACAAGCTTATCTTTTCCCCTTTGTTCATTTCCATTGAGCTTTTAGCAGTCTCTAAATCCTGGCTGTGGGCCTAGGGATAAAGTCAGTGGGTACAGTGGTCATGTGCACAGCATCCCAGATTTATCCCCCACCACTGCACACACCAGGTGGGGCAGGGTGTACTTCCCGCTCTCCTCAGGCACAGCCAAGGTGACCCCTCCAGTAGATAGCCAGTTTGAGGCCAAACACGAAACATCCATCAAGAATAGCAGTACTACTACTGTGGGTTAACTCGAGAGGCCTTTCCATGTTCTTGGCTCTTCCCTAGCTCCATGATGAACTTCACACAGAGACCAGTGTGAACATCACTCTCCTGGAGAGCCATAGGCAGCTAGTTCCCAGTCATCAGCCTTCAAGACTTCATTGCATCAGGGCAGAGTGGCTACCTTTTGCTTTGCTTTGCCCTTTATTTCCAGCCCCTGTTCATACAGAACACACCTCATGGACCTGTTCCCACTCCACCTCCTCCTGTAAGTGTTGACTGGACTACAGATATTGGATGGGGTTTCTAGGAGTAGCCATACCCGGCCTGGAACCTTTCCAGTGTAGGGGTTAAAGGAGTGTGTTGTTGGGGACATACTGGTCTAGAATGCCCTATGTAGACCAAGCTGGCCTACCTTCTAAGTGCTGGAATTACAGGAGTGTGCTGGCACACTTGGCTTTGAGCTATATAAATAAAGACTTCTGATTCCAGAATATTCCTTACATTGTGGTTCTCTGGATGAGAGGATGGCGCACCCTCCCCGCCCACCAGGAAACTAGTTGTTAACTGTCCAGCACCTGTTTTCATCTCCCTTGCAAGTCCTGATCCTGAACCACCAGGGCCAATGGATCATTATCCTACAAATTTTGGTACACTGCTTTTAGTTATTCTCAAAACCTGTTAAAACAGGGTCTTCTGTAGCCCAGGCTGGCCTGGAATTTGATAAGTAACTGAAATGACCTTGAATTCCTTATCCTCCTCCCCTGCCTCCCATGTATAGGAACTACAGGCATACACCACCATGCCTAGGTCCTATCAGACCTTTATTACTAAAAACATGAATCCATCTGGGCGGTGGTGGCACATGCCTTTAATCCCTGCAGTCAGGAGCCAGAGACAAGCAGATCTCTGTGAGTTTGAGGCCAGCCTGGTCTACAGAGTGAGTTCCAGGACAGCCAGGGCTACACAGAGAAACCCTGTCTCCAAAACAAAACAAAAGAACAAAACCACCAATTTGGTTTCTTCCCATTCTGCCAGCTCTGAATTACGGGACAGGAGGACATAATAGTTGACAGTGAACTAAGGTTCGTGGATGCCTAGTAAGCTTGGTAGAGTGCTTGCCTAGCCTGCCTGAGGGCTGATCCCAGCACCAACAACCACACCAGCAGGGAGTAAACTGGTGGTGCACATCTGTGACCCAACACCCCAGAGGCAGAACAGGAGGATCAGAAGTTCAAGATCATCCTCAGCTATAAAATGATCTTTTTAAATGAATGCATTTTTGAAATCTTTGCATTCTTTGTGTGTGTGTAGGATGTGCATGTGTGGAAACGGGAGAGCAGCTCCAGCCCTTTTCACATGTATTTAGGCTGCAAGGATTGAAAAGTGAATGTGAGTCCAGCCTGAGCTATCTCTGAATAAATAAATAATAGGAATAAACAAATGAAGTTAAAGTAGGCTGATCTGATTGGTTTTGGTTTTGGTTTTGTCTTTTGTTTTTTATGCACACAGTATCCTGCCAGTGTGTATGCCTGCATGCCAGAAGAGGGCACCAGATCTCATTACAGATGGTTGTGAGCCACCATGTGGGTGCTGGAAATTGAATTCAAGACCTCTAGATGAGTAGCCAGTGCTCTTAAACTCTGAGCCATCTCTCCAGCCCCTGGCAGTTGTTTGTTTGTTTATTTGAAGCACTACTTATAAAAAGTGGATCTAGGCTGGGTGGTGGTGGCACACGCCTTTAGTCCCAGGATGGGATAATCAGGAGGCAGAGCTAGGCGGATCTCTGTAAGTTTGAGGCCAGCCTGGGCTAGAGAGTGAGTTCCAAGAAAGGCACAAAGCAACACAGAGAAACTCTGTTTCAAAAAAACAA
Organism: Peromyscus maniculatus bairdii; assembly: GCF_049852395.1. NCBI lineage: Eukaryota > Metazoa > Chordata > Mammalia > Rodentia > Cricetidae > Peromyscus > Peromyscus maniculatus. The sequence continues at coordinate 145,353,602 of NC_134854.1, read as the reverse complement.
AAACAAAAACAAAACAAAACAAAAAAACAGTGGATTTACTTGGGGAAGGCTCTTTTTTTTTTTTTTAAGTCGGTATAGGAGGAAGCTGTCATTCACACAGGTGAATGAATGGGCTGGGAGAAAGCTCGGTCAATATATTGCTTGCTGCATTAAGTGTGAGGGCTTGAGCTTGGTCCCCAGAACCCAGGGTTAAAAAAGCTAAGCATAGGTCCTTAAGATGGCTCAGCGGGTAGAAACACTGCCAGGCCTGAAGACTGAGGTTGATCCCCGGGACAAACACTGTGGAAGGAGAGAATGAATCCTTACAGGTTATTCTCTGAACTTCTTCATACAGGCTCCATGAATGCATGCCCATGCTTCCCCCAAACCTCTCCAAATAAAGTATATAATAACTTTTTCAAAGCCAGGCTAGGGGAGTGGAGAGGTGATTCAGCAGTTAAGAGCACTGACTGCTCTCCCAGAGGACCCAGGTTCAATTCCCAGCACCCACATGAAGGCTCAAACCTGTCTGAAACTCCAATCCCAGGAGGTCTTCCAATCTGTCATTCTTTCTTCAAACACCAGCCATGGAAGTGATGCATAGACTTATATGCAGGTAAAACATCCATACACGTACAATAATACACAATAAAATAAATAAAAATTAAAAAGCCAGACTCAGTGGTGAGTACTTATCATCCCAGCTCATGGTCTCTGTTTAATGAGACATACAGTGCCTTGAACTTTGAGCAATCATCCTCTTTCTGCCTCCTGAGTGCTAGAATTACAGGCATGTACCACCACACACAGCCTCCTTCCCTGAAAATGACAAGACCTTTCTGAGCACAGCTCAAGCGTGGGTTTTCTTAGCATGTGTCAGTCAGAGGCAAGCAGTGTGAAGGAGAAGCTATCTGAAGTCAGGGTTTCAGAAGATTCAGTCTGTGGTCAGCTAGTTCAGTACCTGGGGTCTGAGTTGTTAGGAGGGAGTGGCAGAATCAAATAGGGGGGTGGGGCACACGATACATCCTTCTAGGACATCCTTTGTGACTACTTTGTATTTTCTAAGATTTATTTGTTTAGGGCTCGAGAGATGTCTTGGCTACTCAAAGCACTTGTTGCTCTTGCACAGGTGGTTTCCAGCCTCCTCTAAGTCAGTTCACAGTCACTGATACCTCTTCTGACTTCTGCAGGTACCACACACATATGGTGAACATACATGTAGGCAAAATACACAATATATATATTGTTTTGTTTTTTGAGACAGGATTTCTCTGTGCAGCTTTGGAGCCTGTCCTGGAACTTGCTTTGTAGACCAGACTGGCCTCGAACTCACAGAGATTCATCTGTCTCTACCTCCTGAGTGCTGAGATCAAAGGCGTGTACCACCACCTCCCAGCTCTCATAAATCATTTTTAAAATGTATTTTTATGTTTATCAGTGTTTTCCCTGCAAGTGTGTGTGCACCACATATGTGCTGTGCTTGAGGAGGACCATAAGAAAGCATCCCATTCCCTAGGACTGGAATTACAGCTGTCAGCAGCCATTTGAGTGCTGGGAATCGAACCCAGGGCTCCCAACTGCTGAGCCAACTCTGCGGCCCCACCTCCTAGTTTTTAAGTATCAAATTAAGAGTCCAGTCAGGTCATGCCTATTCTCTTTGCACTTAGGAGGTAGACGCAAGAGAAGTGAGAGTTCAAGGTCAGTGTGTGTGTGTGTGGGGGGGGGCACACATTCTGGGCTACTTAAGACTTTCTCAAAAGCAAAGAGGGAGGGAGGGAGGGAGGGACCAAGATGAACTCACTAAAGTAATATGATGATTAAATTAGAGTCCTCATGATCCTATCAAATGCTGAACCAGTCTCAAGTTTGTGTTCCAGATTTTTCAAAGAATTTCTTGGTTTTCTGGGGGAAACAACCATAAAAACAAATGATAATAAACCATTGTATCCTATCATCCTATTTTAGACCCGCCTGGGCGGTTCTCCAGGTTCTTCAAATGCGCGCGCACACCCCCCCCCCCACACACACACACCATACCAGGGACCCACTCTGACATTAGTGGTCACTAGAGAAGGAAGGCTTCAGGCTACTCTGCCGGCAGCTTAGACTTCTGATTCTTAGCAGAAAGGTGGGCGGGCCTTATGAACCTTGATCACTAGGAAGGCTCCTGGGAAGGTGTAGAAGGTATGCTGGTACTACACATGCAGCAGAGGAGGTCAAATATCCTCATACATCCAGAATCAGCAGCCTTCAGGAGAACAAAGAGTCACGCTAACATCTGTAAAGATGTGATGTTTGTCCAAGGGAGTTAAACATTAAGCATCATTTCTGCTAATTGAGTTTATACATATACTGGTTTTTCAAGACAAGGTTTCTCTGTGTAACAGCTCTGGATCTCCTGGAACTCACTCTGTAGACCAGGCTGGCCTCGAACTCACGGAGATCCACTTGCATCTGCCTCTCAAGTGCTGGGATTAAAGGAGTGAGCCTCCACACCTGGCCTTTCAGTTTTTATCTTAATGTATGACTTAGAATTATTTTCATTATGGATTGACTGATTTTCTCATAGTGAAAAGACCAGATTTGGCTTTGGACTCAGCCACCTGGAGATAATGTGAGATTTTGTTTCATTAGTGATTGTTCTCTGTGTATGTGTGTTGTGTGTGGGTATTTTAAGTATCACAAGCTGGCCTCAAACTAAACATGCAGCAAAGGATGCTCTTGAACCCTTTATTCTTCTGCCTCCATCTCCCCGATGGCCTTACAGACGTGCAGGACAAGTCTCCATGTCTGACTCATTATTGATCTCAAGAGGAGCAGTTTTGGTGACGGATGTGATGTGGTAAAAAATAGGATGGAGGGAAACTAGACACAATATACTTAGCAAAAGGAGGAGCACACCTACGTGAAGCCACCTGTAACCCCAGTATTCCAGAAGTGGAAGCAGCAGGAACCAGGCACACGGTGTCGTTTAGGCTAGCATGGGTTGTACGAAACTCTTTCAAAAAAACAAATCCCAGTTGTTGAGATGGCTCAGTAAAGGTGCTCGTCACCAAGGCTGACGACCTAAATTCTGTCTTTTGCTCCGAGTTCTCCTCTGCCCTCCACAGACATTGCCACTGTGACATACATGCCCATCTCCCAACAAAAATAAATAGAAAAATAAAGGTTTTGGAGACATGGTCTCACTCTGTAGCCCTGGCTGGAAGTCACAGAGATCTGCCAGCCTCTGTTTCCTAAGTGAATTAAAGGAGTATACAACCATGCCTGGTGATGTTAAGTAAATAAATAAATTTCAAACAGCCAAGCAAACAAACATAAGTGAGGCAGGGGCAAGAAAAGGGGAAAAATGGGACGGGATGGTAGCAGACACCTGTAACGCCAACACACAGGGAGCTGAGGCAACAGGATGGTCCTGAGATCAAGGCCAGCTTGCGACTACACAGTGAATTTTCAGGATGGCCAGAGCTACAAACTGAAAAAGGAAAGGAAAAAGAAAAGAGGAACAATATTGTGATAAAATGGTTTCTTTTTTTGAAGAAGGCATTGACAATGTTATTCCATAAGGAACACTTAATGTCTACCCATTAGTTTCATCTTTTTTTAAAGGAAAAAAATCAAAAACAAAAACACCATTTTTTTTAACCAATTAGTTTCAATCCAAAAATAACTTCAGAATTCATAGACATTCATAGAACTAAAAGAATTAGACAAAATAATATTTTGGCATGGTGGCGCACGCCTTTAATCCCAGCGCTCAGGAGGCAGAGGCAGGCAGATCTCTGTGAGTTTGAGGCCAGCCTGGTCTACAGAGTGAGATCCAGGACAGCCAGAGCTGCATAGAGACCCTATGCTGTCTTGAAAAAAAAAAAAAATCATAGTTTAAACTTAATACCTTCTTCCCAGTAATGGATGGGGCAGGTTCTAAAAATAGCACGTATTTGGAAGATCTCAGCTGGCTGTGGCAAAGCTCAGGAGGTCAAGGCAAGTGGGATGAGAGTTCCCAGGCTGCACAGAAGCCATGTCTCACATATCCCAACACACTCCACAGACACCACACCCCCAACACACACACACACATACACACACACACACACCACACACATACACTCCACAGACACCACACCCCCAACACACACCAACACACACACACCACTAACCCTTCATATACTACACACACACACCACACATACACACACACACATACATGCACACACCACCAACCCCTGACATACTACACACACACACACACCACAGATACACATATTTTTAATATTTTCAGACACGTTCTCATGTAGCTCATGCTGGCCTCTGTTGGGAGTTATTTGATCACACTGTAAACCCTGAGTTTGCATTTTCATTGATTAAATAAAATTAGCTTTGGATCAGGAGGCTGAGTTAGCAACTAGTTGACAGAAAGTCATCATAGAGCACCAGAGGGCATCCAGGAGAGATAGAGAGACACAGGAAGCAGTAGGGTGGGGTTTGGAGTGGTGCAGCCTTTTGTGGTTTGGCGAAGCATAGGTCTTCCATGGACACCAGCAAAGAGGGAGGGCAAGCTAGTTGCTACTCAACCTCTCTGAGCTGGCAGGTTTTCACCGCAGCCTTTGAATCTCCAGTCTTATTCAAAATTAGAATGATAGAGATTTAAAGTTACCTTTAGTGGCAGCGACAGAGCCCGTGCCTGTGGGAGCAGAATCCTCACTAGGCTGGGGCCTGAGTGGCCAGGATGCTGGTAGAGAAGCAGGGTGGTAATTTCGGAGTTGCAGTTGCTGGCTGCGGTAGCAGTAGATTAAGATGCAGCCAAAGTTAAAACAACAGGCCTCAAATCTACTAGTAGGTAGCCCAGGGTTGGCTCTGAATTCTTGATCCACTTGCCTCAACTTCCTAAATGCTGTTTTTTTTTTTTCAGGCATGTACCACCACACCCTCTATTTTATATAACTAATAGAAATGTCTGTGCCCTGCCAAGGTTCTCCTTTCTGGAGAACTCTGACTAATACAGATGTTGGACTATCTACAAGGAAACATCTGGTGGTGAAAAGTTGACCTTGTCACAGGCAGGCCCTGGAGGCATCTTGCTCACACTAAACACTGGCTTTTTCATCTGTTCTGGCAAGACTGATGGTAACATATGCTTTGTCAGAGTGACAGAAGGTGAGAATGTTGTGGGAGCCATGGAGGGCTTCCAGTCCAGGAACGTCAAAACCCATCAGCATTGCCAACAGTGACACTGCTTACTTAACCACAGCATCCCTAACTACAGAAATGACAGGAGCATCTTCTCAGAGTGCCCATCAGCCCTACTCTCCTGGAGTTCTTCGGCACCATTATTTCCTGGTTCTCCCTCATGTCCAGATTTATGATTTTGAAATTAAGGCTAAACAAAGCCAGTTGGTGAAGAGCTTGCAAACAAAGCTCATGAAGAATTGATTTGGGTCCTTCAGAACCCAAGATGATGCCGGGTCCTTAGAGCCTGCTGGCCGTTAGGTCTAGCTGAATGAGAAGCTGTGAATGAGAAAATAACTGTAGAGAGTGATGGGGAACATCTGTGTTCACCTTTGCCCTTTATTTGAACACTGAATGTGTACACACACGTACATACTCACAAAAAACCATAAAACCGCCTAACAAAAATATTCTGGCTCTCCAGGCGGTGGTGGCGCACACCTTTAATCCCAGCACTCAGGAAGCAGAGGCAGGCAGAACTCTGAGTTCAATAGCCGGTCTACAAAGTAAGTTCCAGGATAGCTAAGGCTGTTGCTCAGAGAAACCCTGTCTCTAAAAGGAAAAAAAAAAATGTTTTTTTCTGCCTCCAGGATAATTTTTTTTTCACTTTTTTTTTTTTTTAAAAACAGTTATTGCGGGCTGGAGAAATAGCTCAGAGGTTAAGAGCACTGGCTGCTCTTCCAGAGGTCCTGAGTTCAATTCCCAGCAACCACATGGTGGTTCACAACCACCTAGAATGAGATCTGGTGCCCACTTCTGGCCTGCAGGCATACATGCAGACAGAGCACTGTATACATAATAAATAAATAAATCTTAAAAAAAAAAAAAAAAAAAGGTTCTTGTTATGAGGTTTCTTCTCCACTGGTCTCTGCTTCTTCTGGAACCAGCCAGAGCAACATTACTTTTTTTCCTTGAAGCTGACCTGACATTTAATGAAGATATTTTATTGTTGTTGTTATTGTTAATTTTGTTTTGAGATATGGTCTCAACAAGTTTGTCCTGGCTGGCCTGAAACTAGTTGTATAAATCACTCTGGCTTCAGTCTCACAGAGACCTACCTGCCTCTGCCTCCCAAAGGCTGAGGGTGCACTATCATGCCCAGCTTTTTAAGGTTATTTTTAATAGTAATAATATGTTGATTCACATAACACAAAGATACATGCTCAACTATGTTCATATTAGCATTGTTTGTAATAGCCAGAACCTGAAAACAACCTAGATGCCCGTCAACTGAAGAATGGATTAAGAAAATGTGGTACATATACACAGTGGAGTACTACTCAGCAGAGAAAAACAATGACAGCATGAAATTTGCAGGAAAATGGATGGAACTAGAAAATATCATACTGAGTGAGGTAGCCCAAACCCAGAAGGGCAAACATGGTATGTACCCACTCATAAGTGGATTCTAGATATAAAGCAAAGGACAATCAGACTGCAACCCGCAGATCCAGGGAGGCTATATAGCAGGGGGGACCCTAGGATGACTGTGGCTTATAATAAGTTTTGGTTTTACTCAATTACTGGGCAAGTCTCAGTGAAACATTTCACTATTAAGATAAAAATTTATACCATATCAAACTGATAATAGAAAAATTATTAATAAATTTTTAAAAATATGCTGATTTAATTTATTTAGTAATATACAGTCTTGCTAAGTACTCTTTTTATTGTCATTTTTTATTTGGAGAATTATAAAATAATTCCACCATTTCCCTCCTTGCCTTTCATCCCTCCAACCCCTCCCGTGTGTGGTGGTACTGTGTTCCCCAAAATAGTGTGCACTCTAATAAACTTATCTGGGGTCAGAGAACAGAACAGCCACAATATTAAACAGAGAATAGGCAGTGGTAGCACACGCCTAGCATTCCAGAGGCAGAGATTTACCTGGATACAGCCAAGCATGGTGACTCATACCTTTAATCCCAGAAAATGAGCCTTTAATCCCAGGGAGTGATGGCAGAAAGCAGAAAGGTATATAAGGCGTGAAGACCAGAAACTAGAAGCATTTGGCTGGTTAAGCTTTCAGGCTTTCGAGAAGCAGTTCAGCTTGAGACCCATTTGGATCAGGACTCAGAGGCTTCCAGTCTGAGGAAACAGGATCAGCTGAGGAACTGGCAAGGTGAGGTGGCTGTGACTTGTTCTGCTTCTCTGATCTTCCAGCATTCACCCCAATACCTGGCTCCAGGTTTGTTTTTATTAACAAGACCTTCTAACAATTCATGCTACACCCATGTATCCCACCCTTTTTTTTGTTTTTTCCAGACAGGTTTTCTTTGTGTAGCCTGTGCTGTCCTGGTACTCGTTTTGTAGACTAGGCTGGCCTAGAACTTGCAGAGATCCACCTGCCTCTGCATCTGGAGTGGTGCTTCCCAAGTGCAGGAATTAAAGGCATGAGCCACCACACGTGGCTTAAAAATAATTTTTTTTATTTTAAAAATGTGTTTTAAAAAATTATTTATTTATTTTTATGTACATTGGTGTTTTGCCTGCAAGTATGTCTGTGTGCAGGAATCACAGACAACTGTGAGCTGTAGAGTTGGTGTTGGGAATTGAACCTGGGTCCTCTGGAAGAGCAGCCAGTCCTCTTAAATGCTGAGCCATCTCTCCAGCCCTTTTTTTTTTTTCTGTTAAGATTTTCATTCATTTTTTCCTCCTTTGAGGCCTCTATTTGACTATTGAGAAGACCTCTTTAGTTCATCATGTATGTCTCTGTATATCTAATCTGTCTCTGTCACTGATTCCCATTTGGACGAACATGTAATTAAGGAAGAGACTGCTAACCATCCTCCTATCTTTAGCCCTGAGGTTAAGATAGGCAAACGGGCCGGGCAGTGGTGGCGCACGCCTTTAATCCTAGCACTCGGGAGGCAGAGGTAGGTGGATCTCTGTGAGTTTGTGAGTTCAAGGCCAGCCTGGGCTACCAAATGAGTTCCAGGAAAGGTGCAAAGCTACACAGAGAAACCCTGTCTCGAAAAACCAAAAAAAAAAAAAAAAAAAAAAAAAGGCAAACGGTTGGGAGATTGGTGAGCCCAGTGCAACAGGGAATCAGTAGGGGGCGCTGTGATCCTCCAGGAAGTTCAATGTGACTTCCTGGGACTCTGAGCAAATCAAAGCCAGACAGTCTAGTCTGTGGTTCAGAATCCAAGTTTCAGGGTTGAAGGTACAGTTTAGGAGGCGAGAGAGCATGTGTGAGGCCCTGGGTTCCAGACCCAACTGTACAACAAGGACTTAAGCTATTTTTACATTTGAAAATGTTCACGGAAGCCAAGGACAGCAGCTAACACCTGTAGTCTTGGCTCCTGGGAGGGTTGAGTAAGGAGGCTCCTCTGAGCTCAGATATAAAGGACCAATCAAGGCAATATAATGAGCCCCATAACTTTTTTTTAAAAGTGCATTGACAGTTGATGATATTTTATTGTTGTTATGTTTTCAGACAAGGTCTCACTGTGGACCCCTGGCTGGCCTGAAACCACAGAGATTCTCCTGCCTCTGCCTCCCAAGTGCTGGGGTTAAAAGCATGTGTCAACCATGCCCAGTAATAAAGTTGTTGTTTTTTTTTCAGACAGTGTTTCTCTGAGTAGACCTGGCTGTCCTGGAACTTGCTCTGTAGACTAGGCTGGCCTCGAACTCAGAGCTCCATCTGCCTCTGCATCTGGAGTGATGGGATTAAAAGTGTGTGTCACCACCACCAGGCTCGACATCAAGATGCTTTAATATAAGTGTAAGCATGTGGGTTAAGAGAAAGAGTTGCTCAGAGGATAGTGAGATCCCCTGAGAGTCTGAGTGTGGGCTTTCAAAGAGGCTAGCTTAGCCAGATGTGGTGATGCACACTTTTAATTTCAGCACTCAAGAGGCAGAGGCAGGAGGCCTCACACTCAGAGATCTGCCTGTGCGGGCCTCTGCCTCCCCAGGATCAAAGGCATACGCAGAGGGAGGCAGAGGCAGGTGAATCTCTGTGAATTCCAGGCCAGCTTAATCTACACAGTGAGCTCCAGGACAGTCAAAGGCCACTCAAGTAATTAGGAGAAAAGAGGAAATTCAGCATCTGAGCAGGGCAGTAATAAAGGGGGGTCATGTGGTTATGATTACATTTATTTGTTTTGGGGAGTAGGGGAGGGGTGCACGCCACTGTGTGGCGATCAGGGGGCAACTTTATGGAGCTCTTTCTTCTCTCTTTCCATCGTGGGAGTCTGAGAGACTGACTCCAGTCACCAGGCTTGGCTTGTGGTGAGCACCTCTGCCCAGAGACATACTGCAGGCCCAGTCTTTGGGTTTTGCTGTTCCTTTTGAGGCAGGTCTCAACATGCAGCCCTGGTTAGTCTGAAACTCACTGTAAAGAGCAAGTAGGTGGGCTGGAGAGATGGCTCAGTGGTTAAGAGCACTAGCTGCTCTTCCAGAATCATTTTACTTAGCAATTAATTGTGGGGTGTGTGTGTGTGTGTGTGTGTGTGTGTGTGTGTGTGTGTGTGTGTGTGCTTGTGCATGTGTACAGGTGCCTAGGCAAGCCAGAGGCAGGGCACCCCTTGGAGCTGGAGTTCACTATGAAGCAGCCTACCCTGGTGCTGGGAACAGAACCCAGTCAGTCCCCTGGAAGAGTAGGAAGTACTTTTAACTGCTGAGGTGTCTCTTCAGCCCTGAGACAATCTAATTTGGGTCTTAATTCACCGTATATAATAAGTCACCTTAAAAGCTTGAAAAGGTCACCCCAAAATTAGCTAACATGATAGGAGAGAAACTGACAAGAAAACTCGTCCCCGCCAGCCTGCCTTTCCCCACCTCCTCCCCTTAGAAACTCCTGCTGTCTCTCATCTCTCGTCCCAAAGCGAAGAGAGTGTTACCTTCAGTTTATATCAGTGTGAAACTTCAATCTACCTAGATTTTCTACCTTCAGCTGGCATTTCCTTTTGAACCTGAGGGAGCAAGCATGCTGGATTGAGTTTGCCTCAGTCTGGACGGTATAGACTCCAAAGTCAGAAGCACAGGCTGCCTTGGTCAGTGACTCCCAAGTGCTGGCTTCTTAGGGTAAAGGAAAAGGTTAATTCTGTTTTGAATAAACCCTGAGTCTTCAGAAAACCCGGTGGTAAACTACAAAGCAAAGACAGACAGCTGCCAGACAGAGGAGGGAGAGGGGGCCAAGCAGGAGAAAAAGAGAATTTGTTAAATAAAGAAGTCAGCTGGGGGTCCCACCACAGCTTGGGCCTCAGGACTCAGTTGACGATGAAGGCATTTGAATAGCTCCCTTGGTGAGAAGCTGAAGCGAAAAGCCGAGGGACGCTGCAGCTGGGGAGGCTTTCTCAAGTCAGTCCCCCTCCTGGGTGGTTGGTGGAATCTCCTCGGCCCTGAAAAAGGCAAAGCCAAAGATAATAATCAAGATTCTCACACTGAAGACCGAGAGTGCAGGTCAATGGAACAGCCCTGGATTTGGTCCCTACAACCACACACACACACACACACACACACACACACACACACACACACACACACATACACACTGCTAGAATCCCATTAAATCAATTAACCTGTAAAGACTTGAAGTGGCCTCTGCAAGCGTAGTTAGAGTTTGTGGAGAAGGCCAGGATACATCTCTGAGACACCAGCCATCTCCACTGATGGGAATGGTCACAAGAACTAAAGACAAGGACAGAAGATGGAGATTGAGAATTTTAGGTGTAATTAGTCTGGGCTTTGCTGAAGGATACTCCCTAGCCTCTATGAATGCACCCTCTGTAGCACAGTGAGGGACAATATTACTTGGTCTTTTTTTTTTTTTTTTGATACATTTATTTGTTTTATGTATATGAGTGCTCTATTTACTTTATGCCAGAAGATTGAACCAAATCCCATTACAAATGGTTGTGAGACACCATGTGGGTGCTGGGAATTGAACTCAGGTCCTCTGGAAGAGCAGCCAGTGCTCTTAACAGCTGAGCCATCTCTCCAGCCCCAATATTTCTGATTGCCAAGGCCTCTCCTTAGCGGAGTAGCAGCTATGGAACCTCCTTGCAGTGCTTTGGGGTGGGCTGGGCACCCTGGTGAGTGGTCCTGAGTTGCTGATGTTGTGACTGACTGGCAAGGCTGTTTACTTGTGGTGGTTGCTAGGTGTTCCTGGCTTCTTCCATGTTTTTCTGTGCTGTGTTTTAGCTGAATCTAGTAAGGTTGACCAATGACTAGGTCATCTATGATGAATACATTAGAAGTCACATTAACTTAACTTCCTTTTCTTTTTTAATTAATTAATTAATTAATGTATTTATATTCTATGCATGAGTGCTCTGCATGTATACCTGCACACCAGAAGAGGGCATCAGATCCCACTATAGATGGTTGTGAGCCACCATGTGGGTGCTGGGAATTGAACCCGGGCCCTCTGGAAGAGCAGTCAGTGCTCTTAACCGCTGAGCCATTTCTCCAGCCCCTTAACTTTTTAATCTCACAGCAAAACTGAACGTTTACACACCAACTACACCAGAGGAATGTTCACCGTTTGCTTTTTCGATGACTTGAAATCTTTCCTGATGATTCTCCTACCCCACCCTCGCCCTTAAGCCCCAAACTCACTTCTGAAACGACACATCCATCCTCCCGTCCTATTACCTGTAATGACACTTGGCATCCCCCAAGCAGGTGGGCGGTGAAGCTCAGGGAAGAGCCTTGGCCTAGAATCAGGAAGCCCCGGATTTAATCCCCAGGTGACACAAAAACAAGAGAATGCTGAGACCCTGGTTCCTGAGGCTCTCGCTGAAACACTAGGTGTGCTTTGGGGTGGGGGCAGGGCGCTCCTGTGTCAATTCCTGTTCCTTAGGAATAAAAACCACTCTCCTGGCTCGGCTGTTAAGTATTCGGTCTTCCAGAACTGGAGTTTGATTCACAACAGCCATGTCAGGGGGCTCACAAACACCTGGAACTTCATTTCCGGGGGCATCTAATGCCTCTGGCCTCCTCAGGGCACACACCCATACACATACCTGTGATTTAAAAAAATAAAACTTTTTAAAAATATTCATTTCTTATTCTGGCCTCCTGCTCTGGTTACCATGTCAACTATTGTGGTATAATCCTCCCAAACTGTAAGAAAAAAAAAATTCCTGGGGCTGGAGAGACTTTTTCAGTGGCCAAGAACATCGATTCTTGCAGAGGACCCAGATTCTATTCCCAGTGCCTACAACCATTCTCAACTGTAGATCCGGGGGGATCCGACCCCTTCCCATCTCAGGCACCAGGCATGCGGGGGATGTATATACATACATACGCAGGCAGGCAAAACTTTTTTTCTTTTTTTTTTCAAGACAGGGTTTCTCTGTGTAGCCCTGGCCATCCTGGAACTCACTCTGTAGACCAGGCTGGCCTCGAACTCACAGAGATCCACCTGCCTCTGCCTCCTGAGTGCTGGGATTAAAGGTGTGCGCCACCACACCCAGCATAGGCAAAACTTTCATGCACATAAAATAAAAAAAAATCTAAAAAAAAAAAAGATTCCTTTTGCTTGATACTTTTAGGAAAGGGACAGGCTTGTCTGTATCTGCCAGCCTTCATAAAAATAAAGGAAGAGCAAATGCTGTTTTCAAAACTTGACTCTTCTGCTCCCAGTGTTATCTAGCTGTATCAGGACCCAACTGAAAGCAGACACGCAGCCATCAATAATGTAAGAAAAAGCAGCATGGTTCTGTAGGAGATCCCTCAATTTGGAGAAGCCTAACGGTGCATGCCTATAATTCCAGGCATACACTTGAAGACTCTAGGCCAGCATACCAATGACAATTCTATATCCCTGTCTATTGACACACTCGTTCTGAAAACCAAGAACAGAAAAAGCCTGTGTTCATCAACAAAAGGATTTTTAAAAATGTGTATTTTTCTTTTTATGTTTATGGGTATTTAGCCTGCATGTATGTTTGTGTACATGTCAGTAGACTGCAGAAACCAGATGTGCTGGAACTGAAGTTGTAGACAGTTGTGAGATGCCATGTGGGTGTTGGGAATTGAATCTGGGTCCTGTCATGGAAGCCAGTGAGTGCTCTTAACCTCTAAACCTTTCTCCAGCCTTTTACCGTAGTTTGGTTAAGGTATAGATAATGCATTTTTGAGGTATAAAGAAAGCAATTACATCCAGGCATGTAGTACATGCTTTTAATCCTTGCCTTGAACACAGGCAGACACAGGGAGATCTCTGTGGATATGAGGCCAGCCTGGTCTACATGATGAGTTCCAGGACAGCCAGGACTACATACTGAGACCCTGTTTCAAAACAAACAAAAAAATCCCACTACATTCGTTCCTAGAGAAATGGACAGACTTGGGCAACACTGAACTGGCCAATCTTGTGTCTTCCTTCCCTGGCTGTTGGTTTGGCTTGTTTACACGGAGTGTCTGTGCCCGCGTGTACAGTGTGCACATCGGTGTGTACGGCTGAGAGCAGAGGAAGGTTCACACAAGAGTTGGTTCTCCCCCTTCCAGCCTGTGGATTCCAGGGATCTAAGGAGGGTCAGACCAGGCAGCAGGGTCATTTCCACACTGGGCCATCTCACTAGTACTGTGGGTTTGGGTGACAGGGTCTCACTATGTAGCCTTGGCTGGCTTCAAACTCCATGTATCCACTCACGATGAGCACCATGTCATGTGCTGAGTGCTTTACTTGTTTGTTTTAAAGACAAAGCCTGTCCAGCTCTGGTGGGCCTTGAACTTTTCTTGATTTCCCCCATTCAGCCTCAAGTGTTGGCAACATAGTAGATTTAAGGCCAGCTTGGGTTACATGAGACTTTGTCTCACATACCAAAAAAATGTATATTGACGCCACTAGGTGAAAGCAAGACAGAGATTGGACCACTAAAGGTAAAGTTAGTGCTTTATTTTACTTAATCTAGTCAAACAGGCATTGCATTATTGTGGTACAGTAACTATAAACCTCTCCCTACAGATATTAACATAGCAGTACTCATAGTGAAACTCCAAAGAGAGGGAGGACATCAACAAGGCACACTGAACAGGTAAAGACTCCTAACTGCCAAAACAGAAGTCCTCCTTCAACCAAAGCTTTCCTTTTATTTTGTTGAGACATCATCTTATTATTTACATATAGTCCAGGCTAGTCTTGAACTTACTGTGTATCAGGGCTAGCCTCAAACTCGTGATCCTTTTGCCTCATCGCTAGAGTGGCCTCCACATCTGAATGAATCTTTATACTCTTCACACGTTTAGATTCTGCATCCTAAAGATACCCCAAAATACTGGATCCTTAGCTAGAGCCACCATGTCCGTTTCTGTAGCAGGCAACTTATTCAAACCTCCTTCTTCAGACTCCAGATAAACCCCACCCCTCAACCCAACACACCCAAATTACACCAAGACCCAAGCTTCTAAGGAAAAGACAAGCTAGGATCGGGTTGGGTCTGTGTGTGTGTGTGTGTGTGTGTGTGTGTGTGTGTGTGTGTGTGTGTGTATGGGGGAGGGGAGGGTACAGTTAGTGTCTCCAAAGCCCTTAGGTCATCTCCAGCACAACACTAAAGGAAAAGTTACACAGCTCTAAGACAGTGCACCCTGGAAGAGCTGCAAGCAGAACACAGTGGCTGAGTGGGTGCCCGGCATGTTCAAGGTCCTAGATTTGCTCTCTAGCACCAAAAGAATAAAAATAAAAACAATATAAACATCTTTAATCTCAGCACTCAGGAGGCAGAGGCTCTCTGTGAGTTCGAGGCTAGTCTGGACTACAGAATGAGTTCCAGGAAAGGCTCCAAAGCTACATACATAGAGAACCTTGTCTCAAAAAACAAAAAAACAAAACAAAAAAAATCTTTGGAATAAGTTTGGTGTGGTGATACACCAGCACTCGGGAAGCAGAGAGATTTGAGGCCAGCCCTGTCTACAGAGTAAGTTCTAGACAGCCAGGGACACACAGAGAAACCCTGTCTTTTTTTTTTTTTTTTTTTTTTTTTTTTAAATATTTATTTATTTAAGTATACAGCATTCCGTCTGCATGTACACCTGAATGCCAGAAGAGGGCACCATATCTCATTATGGATGGTTGTGAGCTACCATGTGGTTGTTGGGAATCGAACTCGGGACCTCTGGAAGGTCAGCCAAGACTCTTAACCCATGAGCCATCTCTCCAGTCCTGAAACCCTGTCTTGAAAGACCAAAAATCTTTAAAAGAAGAAATCCAGCCACTGCCCTGACTTTAAACTGAATCATCTGTCCACTCCTTGCTCACCCCCACCCCCACCGCCCCCCTCCCCCACTCCGAGTGTTCAGACGTTCAGGAGTAATTACAAGCCTGGTGGGGTGCTAAAATACACGTGGCTTCCCCCAGTGGCTGCCAAACTCGCCCCCACATCACCGGCAGAGAAGGTTTGCTGATACTGCATGTAAGGCTGCAGAGAGTCATCTCCAAAGTTATGGAAAGGAGTGTTCCAAGCCTGACCATTCCAGGCTTGAGAATACAAAGACTGAGTGTTCCAGACCTGGGTGCTCCAATCTGGGTCGGTCAAGGCCTGATTGCTCCAAGCTAGGCTGGTCAAGGCCTGGTTGCTGCAAGCTGAGTTGGTCCAGGTCTGGTTACTGCTAGTTGGGTTGGTCCAGGTCTGGTAGCTCCAAGTATCGGTCAAAGTCTGGCTGTCCCACACTGAAGGGCTTCCAGATGTGTTCAGACAGCCCTGGGGATAGCTGGAATGGAGGCTGGGATACTCCACAAACGCAGAGCCCTTCTAAAAGAGGTGGTTAACTCAATGAGTAAAAAAGGAAATCTAAAGTCGAAAGCTGAAGAAATATGAAAAAGATCACTATGGTGGTACATGCCTCTAATCCCAGCACTCCAGAGACAGAGGCAGGAGGATCCCTGACTGTCAGGGCTACATGAGACCCTATCTCAAAAAATAAAAAAGATCACAAGAAAGAGCTCTTGGGCTGGGCGTTGTGGCGCACGCCTTTAATCCCAGCACTGGGAGCCAGAGGCAGGAGGATCTCTGTGAGTTCAAGGCCAGCCTGATCTACAGAGTGAGTTCCAGGAAAGGCTCCAAAGCTACACAGAGAAACCCTGCCTCAAAAAACGGGGGTGGGGGGGTGGTCAGGGGACTTGAAGGGGGAGAGAGGGATGGGAGGCATGAGACTGATGGAACACAGATGGAACACAGTTAACAGGATGGGACTGAAAAGCAGCCAGAGGTTCAGAACCACTGACTATTTGTCCAGGGAACCTGGGCTCCGCTGCCAGCTCCCCAGCACCCACAGATGGGCCACACCCAGATGATGCAGACACATGCGAAATAGGATGGGGGCAGCAAAGGGAAGTCTGTGAAGTGTCCTGTTACCTGAGTCACACCGTTGCTCTTCTGCCACTGACTTTTCTGCCATCGCTTACATTTCATTCTTTGGTTTTGGAACCAGGTCTTAACCTGCAGAAAGTGACAGGACTTTTTAAAAATGCAGACAAGAGCAACGACTGCTCTTCCAGAGGACGCAGGTTCAATTCCCGGCTCCCACAGGGTGATTCACAACCATCTCTAACTCCAGCGCCGGGCAACCTGACGCCCTCTTCTGGCCTCCTAGGAGCACTACAGGATACCCAGACATACACGGAGGTAAAACACCCATCTACGTATAGACATGCAACCAAAAAAAAAAAAAAAAATTGTTTATTTATTATTAGCATGGTTTTTCGAGACAGGGTTTCTCTGTGTAGCTTTGCGCCTTTCCTGGATCTCGCTCTGTAGACCAGGCTGGCCTCAAACTCATAGAGATCCACCTGGCTCTGCCTCCCGAGTGCTGGGATTAAAGACGTGCGCCACCACCGCCTGGCTCCGCTTTTTTGTTTTTATTGAGAGAGTTTTGCTGAGTTGCAGGCTGGCCTGGCCTCCTGAACATCCTGTCTCCCTCTTGGGTGCTGACTTTAGCTGTGCGGTGCCTTTCCAGTCGGCAACTTCACCATTAAAAACAGACAGCTGAGCAATGGTGGTGCACACCTTTAATTCCCAGAACCTGAGAGGGTGAGGCAGGTGGATCTAAGTTTGAGGTCAGCCTGGTCTACAGAGAGAGTTCCAGAGAGAAACCCTGTCTCAAAAAAAAAAAAAAAAAAAAAAAAAGTCATGCCACCGCCCACCCCACCCCACCCCCAAAAAAAGACAGACTGTAAAATCTCTTCATCCCACATCAAAAGTGTAGCTTTATGTGTTTGTGTGTCTGCTCGGGTGTGTACAAGTGAGTACAGGTTCCCTCAAGGCCAGAAAACACGTGTGAGACCCCCTGGAGCAGGAATAATTACATGGGTAGCTGTGAGCTGCCTAATGAGACCCTAACTCCCTCCCTCCCGTGCTTGTGATCACAGAGTCATCTTCCCTACCCATTGTTCGCTTTCTTTTTTTCAAGACAGGGTTTCTCTGTGTAGCTCTGGCTGTCTCAGAACTCACCAGGCTGGCCTGGAACTCAAGAGACCATCAGCCCCTGCATCCGAATTCTGGGATTAAAGGCCTGTGCCACCGTCTCCCTCAGATATGGAGCTCTTCAGATTGTATCAATGATGCCCAGAAGCTAGGCTGGTCTTCTCTACACTGTCGAAGTTTTAGCATATGTGCTGCTGAAGAGAGCACTTCATTTTTTTTTAAATCGGGTGGTCTTGAACTCTATATAGATGGACTGAACACCTTATTCTCCCATCAGTCTCCCAAATGCTGAGATATGCCATCATGCATGGTTCAAAATAAAATAAAACAAATCACTGGGTGTGGTGATAACTGCTTTTTTGCTTGTTTGTTTTTTCGAAACAGGGTTGTCCGCTATGTAGCTTTGGAGCCTGTCCTAAAACTCACTCTGCAGACCAGGCTGGCCTCCAATTCAGAGATCCGCCTGCCTCTGGCTCCCGAGTGCTGGGATTAAAGGCAAGTGCCACCACTGCCCTGAAGGTGAGAAAAGCTTTAATCTGAGCACCAGGCAGGCAGAGGCAGATCTGAGAGTATGAAACCAAATTGGTCTACATATTGCGTTCCAGACCAGTCAGGGCTACATAATGAGACCCTGCCTTGGGGGTGGGGGGTGGGCAGAGGGGGCGTGAAGTAAAGACAAAGTAATTGATAGAATAGAGTGGACAATATATGAATCACATGAGCTACACATCACTGTATGCTTTTTAACATGAGAAAGGATAGACCTCAGTTAGAGAGGCATCCAGATGTTAACTCCATTCCTTGGCAAATCAGCCAATTTTGTTATATTACGGCAGCAAAGAAACAACTGTACCTGCTTATAGCTAAGGTTGAGAATGGCCGAGAGTTCCTGCATCTGCTGGAGGTTGAGGTACCTTTGCCTCTGAAACCTTTCCCTGAGTGCACACAGCTGTGCCTGAGAGAACACGGTCCGCATCTTCTGCTTCTTGGTGTGGACCTTGTTGTCCTCCTTCTCGGCGTCCTCTTCAGACTCAGGACCAGTGAGCTTCAGTTTGGGCCTGGTGGACGAGTCAGGGCTGTCCTGACGAGGTAGGTCCACAGAGGAAGGGCAAGGAGAGGCTGTTAGGAATAGACAGATAATCTGTTAGTAAAACATGTTCAGCCGGGCATTGTGGTGCATGCCTTTATTCCCAGCACTGGGGGGTAGAGGCAAGCAGATCCAGGAGTTCCAGGACAGACAGGGTTACACAGAGAAACCTTATCTCAAAAAAAAAAAAAGATATTTAAATATTAGGTTTAATGTATTTACTTTCAAAGTAGTTATCTTCATAGCCTTAGATCTAAGTAATAAGTAAAACCTAATTATTTTATTATAATCATATACTCTGTCAGAATACTTGGTCACCCCCCACCTCACCCCCCGCATAACATTGTGCTATCATTTTACATAGGTATTTTAAGTTATGTTATTTATTTAAATCATACAATTAGACCCTGGAAATCCAAAAACAAAATAAAAAAAAAACAAAAACTAACTAACTAACAAATGTTTGGCTCAAAGGCAGGACAGAGAGGAAGTTTGAATTTGTAGTCCTTTTTCCTTCTTTCAATCCGGGCTGCCTCTAAATTAGGACTGTGACCTCACGTGGAGTGTGAGCATGTGGTAGGGAGTGAGGAGGCAGGAGGCAGCGCGTACGTGAAGTCTGCTTGCTCCAGAAGCTGAGATGAGAGAGAGTTTGAGACCAGCCCCAGCTCAGAAAAGTAAATAAATGGGCTGGAGAGATGGCTCAGCAGTTAAGAGCACTGGCTGCTCTTCCAGGGAACCGGGTTCAATTCCCAGCACCCACATGGCAGCTCACAATGTCTGTAACTGGGGGTCCAGAGGACTTGACACCCTCATGCAGATGATACACCCAGGCAGAACACCGATGCACATAAAAAAAATAAAGGTTTATAATCCCAGGCATCAGATTTGGGGAATTTCTTCCCTAGTTTTTTGCATGTTCCTGGGGATCCAACCCTGTTGGGACCTGTCACGCTCTACCACTGAGTCAGCCCTAGCCTAGTCATACAACCACAAACATGTATGAACTAACATGTGAATGAACTAACCAGTCTGCATGAAAATGTCATAATGAAATCATTGTAATGAATGTCATCTAAGGAAATTTCCAGGGTGAAATAAATCACTTGCCATTAGCAATGCACAGCCCTGGGTTTAGTCCCCAGCACACGAAGAGGAGGAGGAGGAGGAAGAGGAGGAGGAAGAAAATGAAGAGGAGGATGATGATGAGGAGGAGGAGGAGAAGGGGAAGAAGGGGCGAGGAAGAAGGCCCTTCTTCTCCTTCCCCTTCCCCCTAGAAGGGGATGGGGGCGAGGGGGGGCCTTCCTCCCCTTCACCTAGAAGGGGAGGGGGGGGACTCAGAACCACTACCCAACTTCGCCTAGCATTCCCTAGCGATGCTCAACACCGTCTCCAAGTAGACCAGCTTTAAGGCAGCTTCTAAAGGGACACTTATGTCCTCTGGCGGCACTAGGGGCGGCCACAAACACATACATCCTCCCTCACTTTACTTGCCACGGACAATCTACCCACTCAGTCCCAACTCCGCACTCTTCCACATCGAAATCACAAAATCAAAATTCAAAATGACAGACATTAAACCAAAGCTCAGAGAAGAGGTGACACTGTCCTGAAATACACAGCCAACGGAGTGGTCATCGCCCTCGCGTGTTGCCGTGGTGGAACTTGCACATACTACACACACACACACACACACACACACACACACACACACACACAGACTTTAGCAATGCTTGGCTGAGCCTGTATAGACAAAATGTGTTTCAGACCTTGGTCCCAGCAGCTCGCTATATAAAACTACCTTTACCGCAAGCTTTAGGATGCGTGCTCACAAGCTGGAGACTAATTACAAGTGTTGAGAGAAAAGCCATCCATCCGCTTCTTCAGGAGAAAGAAGCCATTGGGATAAACTACAAACGAATTGTTACAACCTAAAATGGGTGCTACTACAAACGAATTGTTACAACCTAAAATGGGTGCTCCTCATCCTCATCCTCCCGGGGGGTTAGGTCTCAGCAGCTGCTGAGAACACCTGGAGGCCCAGCCCTTGTTAAGAAGAAAGCATCAGCGGGGCGGTGGTGGTGTGTCTGGCAGAGGCAGGTGAATCTCTGTGAGGTCCAGGCTTGGTCTACAAAGTGAGTTCCAGAACAGGCTCCAAAAAAGCGACACAGAGAAACCCTGTCTGGAAATGCCACCCCCCCCCCCAAAAAAAAGATGAGAGCATCACCTCGCTTAATTACTCTAGCACATTTGTTTCCAAAAAACATTAAGGTTCTCAAATTCACATCACAGCCTCCAATCCAATTGCCAGATTCTATATCCCTGGTCTCTACTACAGCTCGAGACTAGAAGGTGACATTGATGTCACCAGTAAAACCTCAAAGAGGGGTGTCCAGAGGTTGACAATGACACCTGCTTAGGGACTATAATTGATAAAAAAAAAAAGGTCGTAACCCTTCACTGCTTCTTCCTTCTCTTCTAATTAACTTGCATCTTCCGGGATTGAACTTCTTACCGATCTCTTTTTGGAGCATCTCAGCAGCAGCTTGTGAGCAACCGTTTTCCTCAGGACCGTGAACTTCAGGCATTGGTGACGAGTCACCAGAATTTGCTGCTTCGTCCTTACAAGGCAGACTGTGGGAACCGCGGAGATCCACACTCATGTCAGATAGAAGTCAGTAGGAACAACAAAAAAAAAATTAACAAGAACAACAAAAAAGCTAAGATCTTAAAACTCAATGTCTAGGAGGAAGGATCCTGGAGATGACAAATTAATATGTCCAGGTGTAAAATTATCCAGAGGCCAGAAGGAAGCGGGCTTCAGTCTTCCAGCAACAGAGGGAGAGGCCAGCTCAGCCTAGCTGGAGGCCAACAGCTTAAGGCGCCAGATTTTAAAGGTAGATTCCAGTGTCCTGGATCACTCCTCCCCCTCCACCCCCCACTCCCGCCCACCCCCCACCCCAGCACCCACGCCCCGCCGTCCCTGTGAATTCACAGCTAATCCCTCCTGCCAGGCCCACCGAGGACATTGTGATGCAAAAGAAGCTGAGGAGTGAGTGACCCAGACTGAGGCGGGAAGGGAAAAGATGGGGCCACCTAATCCAGAGATCAAAAAAAAAAAAAAAAGGTGGCTTCTCACGTGTGGTTTTACCATGTTTCACCGTCAAACCATGACTGCACCTCCAAAGCCTGTACTCTCTCCAGTGGGGCCATTTCCTCATCTGTTCTCCCACAGACATAATAGAATAATCAGAGCTTGTTGTCCAAGTCTCTAAAAATGGCGCTCCTGCTATGATGAGTTCTTTGAGGAAGTCTTCACTGAGATGGCAGAAAGGTACGGACAGGTTGAAGAGATGAACGTCTGTGACAACCTAGGAGACCACCCGGTGGGGAATGTGTATGCCAAGTTTCGTCGTGAGGAGGATGCAGAGAAAGCTGTGATGAACTTGAATAACCCCTGGCTTAACGGGGAGCCAATCCATCCAGAGCTGTCCACAGTGGCTGACTTCAGGGAAGCCTGCCTATATGAGATGGGGGAGTGCGCCCCGACGGGCTTGTGCGCCCCGACGGGCTTCTGCAACTTCATGCATCTGAAGCCAATCTCAAGAGAACTCCAAAGGAAGCTGTCTGGGCGCCAGTGCAAGAAGCATAGTTCCTGGTCCGGATCCTGGGAAAGGCATTCTCCATCCAGAGACATTAGGCATGGTGGCAGCAGAGGTGGAGGACGAGAGCATGACGGGAGGCAGTCCAGATACCTCAAGAGAGATGGGAGATTCGGAGCCCACCTGTTTACACCTTGTGTCTGCTAGACAGTTTTGTAGTTGGTTGACAAGCCAGTTCATATTGGGATTTTTTTTTTTTTAACAACCAAAAAAGATGAGTTTCTGAATAAAATTTGTAGTGATAAAATAAGAAAAAAAAAATATGGCGCTCCTTTGCAGCTCCCACCTTAGTTCTTTCTTGGTTTTCATTTTGGGAAAGATGGGCAAGTCTTTCTACCAAAAACGCCGTGTTTTAGCAAGAGGGAGGACCCGTGACCTGCTACAACTCTTGGGCTCCTTCGTAAGTAGGTCTGTATCTTTCACTTGTCAAAGTTGGTTTTGAAACAGTGTCTTACTAGCCTTGGGAAACCTGAACTCAATATTTAGACCAGGCTGGCCTCAAACTCATGGAGATCTGCTTTTACCTCTGCCTCCCAACTGCTGGAGTTGGAGGTAGTATGCCAGGCACAATGACTAGCTTGAGGAGTTTTTAAATTAATTTTTTTTGGGGGGGGGTTCTATTTTGTTTTGAGACAAGTTCTCACTGTAGCCTATGATGGCCTCAGACTTAGTGCAATCCTCCTGCCTCAGCCTCCTAAGCAACAGAATAAGGAACTTATTTTATTTTTAATTTGGTTGTGGTTGCTTCTTTGAGACAGAGTTTCATGTAGCCTCACATGCACTATATTGCTGATGCTGGCCCTGAACTCCTGCTTTTCCTTCTACAAGTTCGAAGCTTGCCCAGCACCTTCATGCTCACGAGAAGTGCTCTTTACACCATTGAGCAGGATAGTTCTAGCCTAGTCGTTAAGTCTGTCTCTGTGTGTGTAAACAGAGAGGGAATTACCTGCTGTGTGTTAATTTAGGAGTTACACAAGAGAAAATGCTGTATTTTCATAACATCTCTCATGTCCGAGGCTATTTACCACAGTGCGTATTAGTTGACATTTCTATGTGAATTTTGTGCTGCAAAACACTAAATTTGAATGCCTTTTTTTTTTTTGAGTTTTTTTTTAATCTGGCGAGCAACATGATAAAATTAAAAGCAGCCATTTCTTATTTTGTTTGAACACTACTAGACATGAACTAATGTGGCTGGTGGACTCTGTCCACACCCAACTGGAAGAAGGTGGAGAATGACATTGTAGCTGTACCCTCTTCCCTTGTGGTCTTCAGATTTACTGTTTCAACACTACCCTCTTCCCTCCCCCAATTTTTAGGGGTGAGGAAATTTATAAAAAGGAACAATACTTTTAGAATTGTGTGTGTGTGTACATATGTATATATATATTCCAAAGTGTATATATATGTATATGTGTATATATATTCTAAAGTATATATATGTTTGAGTGTATGAATGTATGTATATTCTAAAAGTGTGTGTGTGTGTGTGTGTGTGTGTGTGTGTGTGTGTGTGTTTGTGTTTGTTTTTGTTTTTTTCTGAGACAGGTTTCTCTGTGTAGCCCTGCCTCTCCTGGAACTCTCTCTATAGACCAGCCAGGCTGGCCTCAAACTCACAGAGATTTTCCTGAGTACTGGGATAAAAGGCATGTGCCACCACCACCTGGTGAGATATTAATATTTTAAACAATGAACAGATAGACAATAAAAAAGGTAGAAATAATAGAACAAAAGAATGACTGTTTTACCTTTCACTGGTTTACTGGGCTAATAAAAATATGGCTCTGAGCCGGGCTATGGTGGCGCACGCCTTTAATCCCAGCACTCGGGAGGCAGAGGCAGGAGGATCTCTGTGAGTTCGAGGATAGCCTGGTCTACATAGTGAGTTCCAGGACAGGCTCCAAAGCTACACAGAGGGAGCCTGTCTCGAAAAAAACCAAAAATAAATAAATATAAAAATAAAAATATGGCTCTGATGTGATTTTTTTCATTAGGCACAAATGAACAGAATGTTCAGAATATCAAGGTTTATACCAGAGTTTAGTAAAAGAGAAAAATTCTTCCTACCTCTGAGGTTCAGGCAGGCATTGCAAAATCTAATTTAAGACTTCCAACTTTCTTTTTTCTTTTTCTTATTTTGGTTTTTGGAGACAGAGTTTCTTTGGGTGGTCTTGTCTGTCCTGGAACACAATCTGTAGACCAGGCTGGCCTCGAACTCACAGAGATCTGCCTGCCTCTGCCTCCCGAGTGCTGGGATTAAAGATGTGCACCGCCGCCGCCGCCGCCTCCGCCGCCGCCGCCGCCGCCTCCGCCGCCGCCGCCGCCGCCGCCGCCGCCACCACGACCACCACCACCACCAGGCACAAGATTTCCAGTTATCAATAAGAAGACTCTTTATTGGGGGTAACTGTAGGGAGCCATTGGGCTGGACAATAGCTAGAGTCATATCTGTAGCCAGTTTTTAATTATTTTGAGTCAGGATCTTGCTATGTAACTCCAGGTTGACCTGAAACTCACTGTGTAGACCAGGCTGGCTGATGTGAGTGTTTCTTCCTCTGCCTTTGAGTGCTGGGATATAGGAGTGTCTTCATACTTAAATTGTTTTTTTTTTTTAACTTTTTTTTTTTTTTTTTTTTTTTTGGTTTTTCGAGACAGGGTTTCTCTGTGTAGCTTTGCGCCTTTCCTGGAGCTCACTCGGTAGCCCAGGCTGGCCTCGAACTCACAGAGATCCGCCTGGCTCTGCCTCCCGAGTGCTGGGATTAAAGGCGTGCGCCACCAACGCCCGGCATTTTTTTAACTTTTTTGAAGAGTCTCCTGGGTAGTGGTGGCACAGGCCTTTAATCCCAGCACTTGGGTGGCAGAGGCAAGTGGATCTCTGTAAGTTTGAGGCCAGCCTGGTCTACAGAGCTAGTTCCAGGACAGCCAATACTACACAGAGAAACCCTGTCTTGAAAAACCACAAAAGCAAAACAAAACAAAATACCCCAAAATGACAGTCTTGAGGCGTATCCCTAGTTAGCCTGGAACTCACATGGATTCCTCTACCTCTGTCTGTCTTCCAAGACTATCACCCTGGTTTGGAATTTTTCCCTTCAATTTTATTTGTTATTATGTGTGCTTAATGGTGTGTGTGTGTGAGAGAGAGAGAGGGGGGGGAGGGGGGGAGAGAGAGGGAGAGAGAGAGAGAGAGAGAGAGAGAGAGAGAGAGAGAGAGAGAGAGAGAGAGAGAGAGAGAGAGAGAGAATATGCAGGTGTGAAGTGCCAGAGGGAGTCGTCAGAGGCCGGGTTTGGAAGTTGGTTCTCTCCTTCCACTGTGGGTTCAAGCCTTGGGCTTACACAGAAAACGCTTTTTCCTGCTGAGAGTTCTGCCCATCACACACAGGGGAGAGGCAGGGGATCTCCGTGTAAGTTCAAAGCCAGCTAGGTGGTCTTCGTGGTGAGATACTGTCTGAAAAACAGAAATCAGGGTCGGGCTGTGGTGGTGCGTGCCTTTGATTCCAGCAGAGCCAGCCTGGGCTACAGAGTGAGATCCAGGACAGGCTCCAAAACTACACAGAGAAACCCTGTCTCAAAAAAACAAAAAAAACAAACAAACAAAAAAAAAAAAAGCCAGAAATCAAACCAAACCAAACAAACAAACAAAACAAACCTGAATACCGGGTTCCATCACTGACATATTGAAGGACAAGAAGCCAGTCTGTGTGGTAGCTCTTCTTTCCCTCCCCATTTCTCAACTCAAAATTCAAGGGATCTAAGGTTACCTCTTCTTTCCTGATTTCACCACGCAATGCAAACTCTTAGCAAATCCCAGTTACATGTTTTGGCAACACTCAATTTTTTTTTTTTTTTTTTTTTAAATAACCACTATTCTTTTTTTGGGAGGCAGGGGGCTGGCTGTGTAGCCCAGCATCCTCCCATCACTGGGCTATGGGACTCTACCCACAGCTGCTCACTCTGCTCCTACAAAAACCAACTTCTTTATAATACAAACAAACTTTATAACACAAACAAAGGTGTCACTAGGTAAGGGTAGGTGTGCCCCGAGGGAGACAGGATTTTGGTAACTAGGTCTTTGTCTTCTCTGACCTTCCTCCCAGAGGGGAGCTGTCTCTCTGGGCCAGGAGGAGTCGGAGAACTGGATGTTCACGGTTGAAGCCGGTTCTCACTTCCAATTAGAAACAAAGAAGCCGGTTCTCACTTCCAATTAGAAACAAAATGTGAGTCCTGTAAAAGGGCTTGAACCCTCCCTCTAGGTTCATGGGGTCAAGGTCATCAAATCCTAGCATTTACCCCAAGCTCTGCAAAAGCTTGGTACGGGAGGCACAGCTCCTTGCAGAAGGGGTCTTTGTGTCGGGCCCTTCGATGAATTCCCCCCTTACCCCCATCACTGCCCGGCCGCTTTTGTCTAGGGTGAGAGTCTCTGGAGAGGAAGACCCAGGAGAAAAAGGAGGCTGGCATGGAAAGGCAGACAGGCTGCATTTCTTCCCCAGGGAAGGAGTTGAATAAGGCGGAGACTGTCTTGAAACCTTGACTTGGTTGGGATGGGCTGTGTGGGTGGAGGAGGGGGTGTGTTAGGTGAGTCCACCGTGTGTGGTAAAACACTATCAAAACAGAAGAAAGAATGATCGTAATGTTGTTTTGATCAGTACTGAAAAGGAGTCCGGTGTGCTGTGTGTGGGTCCAAGCAGGTGGGACAAAACAAAACCTTGAGTCCTCTAGGCAGGAGGGAAATACTGGGAGGGGAATTCCAGCAAGTTCACCATTTGAGAGAAAATTACAGATCCCAACACTTCTGTTTTTTTTTTTTAAATTACACTCATGATATTCATTAATTCCACTCATGATATTAATTACATTTGTGGTATTGATTGAGTACATTCACAGTACTCATTCAATAATTACATTTATGATATTCATTAGTATTATATTATGATATTCATTAATATCATAAATGTAATTATTGTTACAATAAATCTGTTTTGATTTATTACATTCATGATTATGTCCTGATACTACTGTCCATTTGTGGGGGTTTTCCATCACAGAAAACAGATTCTGTACCTAGTAAATCATTGCTCTATATTCCTTTCTTCTCTATCTTGAGATAATATCTAATCTTTCTGTCTCTATGAATTTGTATGTTCTGTATATTTCATGTAATAAAATTCTATAGTATTTGTCCTTTTTTTTAATGTAAAAACATTTTATGTACAACTGCAGGAGAAATAATACACAGATAGCCTGAACATAAAAACAGGTTATAATGTAAAAGTCCAGGGTTATTT
Organism: Peromyscus maniculatus bairdii; assembly: GCF_049852395.1. Taxonomy (NCBI): domain Eukaryota; kingdom Metazoa; phylum Chordata; class Mammalia; order Rodentia; family Cricetidae; genus Peromyscus; species Peromyscus maniculatus. The sequence goes on along the minus strand of NC_134854.1, from coordinate 145,325,992 downwards.
TAAACAGTAAAATATTTCTGTTTTTAAAACTTCAGAAAAGCTTGTCGTGGACCTGGGGATGTAGTTGAGTTGGAGAGCACTTCCTTGCACGTGTAAGGACCTGGATTCGATTCCTAGCACTGCATAAAACCACAGGACCGCCACACGGTGGTGGCACATGCCTTTAATCCCAGCACTCAGGGGGCAGAGCCAGGCGGATCTCTGTGAGTTCAAGGCCAGCCTGGTCTACAGAGCAAGATCCAGGAAAGGTGCAAAGCTACACAGAGAAACCCTGTCTTGAAAAACCAAAAAAAAAACAAAACCATAGGATCAAGCCTGAAATTCTGGTCCTCTAGAGACAGGAGGATCAAGTCTCTGCAGACAGCTCAGCAATAAAGTGCCTTGAACCTCAGCTCTTCATCAGAGCCAATACCTCTCCCTTTCTCTCACCCCCAACTTTCTCTCACAGTGGGGAAATGTATTCCCACAGGTTGCCCTCTGACTGTACACCCACCCATTGCCACACCACATAAATAAATCAATAGTTTTTTTTTGTTTGTTTTGTTTTTGTTTTAAATAACATCCATATCTGGATTCTACTGCTTCCTTACATTTTTCCTTCTTAATGCTTCCCCCTGTTTTTCATTGTTGGGCGAAGTTGTTTTCAGTTTTCATTTTTGTTTTTAGGATCTTTCTATGTAGCTCAGGCTAGCCTGGAACTCATGATTCTCCTACATCTTAAATGCTCTATGTGTCTGTCTTTACTTCTCTTATCTTGCTAATATTGTACCTATTTATTATCTGTCTGTCTATCTATCTGTCTGTCTATCTATCTATCCGCCTATCTATCTATCTATCTATCTATCTATCTATCTGTCTGTCTATCATCTGTCTGTCTGTCTGTCTATCTATCATATGTCTGTCTGTCTGTCTATCATCTGTATGTCTGTCTATCTGCCTGTCCATCCACGTATCTGTAACTCTAGAAGAGACTCTTACACCTGCAGCAGCAGCAGCAGCTTCTGTGTTAGAGAGAGGAGCTCATCACTTCACACCCAGCTGTTATGACTGGTGGTGCTAGGGGCCAGGAGTCTGCATTTCAGAATTTTTCTTGAAGCAGAATGTGGTGCCTCAGTTCTGTAACCTCAGGCCCTGAGAGAGAATCACAGCCAGGGTATTGACAGACAGATGTTGTCTCAACAAAACAAGTTGCCCTTTGTAGACTCCCGGATAGCATGGGGAGACCCTGAGTTCGGTCCTCATGTTGAACACACACACACACACACACACACACACACACACACACACACACACACACACACACACACACACACCATAGGCTATACAGGCTATCTTTACACCTTTACTTGCTATTGTTTGAGAACTTATTCTAGAACAACAACAAAAAACAGGCATAAAAGTTGAAATTTATCAGCACAGTGTGGTGGTGCACGCCTGTAATCCCAGCACTTGGGAGGCAGAGGCAGGTGGATCTCTGTGAGTTCGAGGCCAGCCTGGTCTACAGAGTGAGTTCCAGAAAAGGCGCAAAGCTAGAGAAACCCTGTTGGGGCGGAGGAGAGGGGGAACCAAAACAGATGATAAGTATCTTGTTGCTAACAGAGAGGAAAGAACCAAGGCTTTGTATGGAAATGAAAGGTGGGCCACTCTTTCACACTTAAGAGACTTTTGTTTTAAACCTGGAGGACCATTTTCTTAGGTTTGAAAGAGAAAAACAACAGAGCCAGCAAGCTGTAAATCTCTGCTGGGAGGAGAGAGGTGGGGGGGTGACAAAATCAGGGGGTTCTGGGGAAGTATGTGGAATCTTTGGATAAAGAAGAAAAGGAAAACAGGCTCTTTGAATTAGAACTTAGAAAATCGGTCAGGGTTAGCTGTGAAGATCTGCAATGGAAACTACTGTGCAGACCAAGGAGGCCTTGAACTCACAGAGATCTGTGTATCTGCTTCTGCCTCCTGAGTGCTGGGATGCTGGGATGAAATGCATGTGCCACCATGCTCCACCACCTTAAATTAAAAAAAAAAATTCTTTTTATTATTTCTATTATTTTTGCATGCATGCATGCATTCATGTGTGTGTGTGTGTGTGTGTGTGTGTGTGTGTGTGTGTGTGCTTAAGTTCACAAGGACAGGGATATCTGATGCCTGGTTCTGAAGTTACAGTTGTTTGTAACTGCCCTTTATGGTCCTGGGAACTCCACTCCTCTGCTAGAACAATGCTTGCTCTTAACCCAGGAGCCCTCTTTTCCATTCTCATACACACACACACACACACACACACACACACACACACACACACACACCACGCATGCACACACACACACACACACACCACACATGCACACACACACACCACACATGCACACACACATACACACACACATACACACACACACACCACACAGGCACACACACACACATACACACACATGCACACACACACACACACACACACGCGCACACATACACACACATGCACACACACACACACACACACACACACACACACACACATCGGTGTTTTGCCTTCAAGTATCTCTGGATATGGGAATCAGATCCCCTGAAACAGCAGTTATGGACAGCTGTGAACTGTCATGTGAGTGCTGGGAATTGAACCTGGGTCCTCTGGAAGAGCAGCCAGTGCTCTTAACCACTGAACCATCCTTCTAGCCCCTTAAATATTCTTTAATTGACATAAAATAAATTTTTTTTCTTCTTTGAGGTAGATCTCCTGTCTCAAAGAACTGGTTATGAAGCCAAAGGTGGCCTTGAATTTATAATCGTCCTCCATCTCTTAAGTGCTAAAATTACAGGTTTGCTTTTTTTGTTTCTTTGTTTTTTGTTTTTTCGAGACAGGGTTTCTCTGTGTAGCTTTGCACCTTTCCTGGAACTCGCTTTGTAGACCAGGCTGGCCTCGGACTCACAGAGATCCGCCTGGCTCTGCCTCCTGAGTGCTGGGATTAAAGGCGTGCGCCACCACCGCCCGGCACAGGTTTGCATCACTACCATCAGCTCTACTTATCTGTTTGGGTTGTTATTATTATGATTATTATCATTATGAGACAGGGTTTCTCTGTGTAACAGTCCTGGCTGTCTTGGAACTCCCTCTGTAGACCAGGCTGGCCTGGATCTCATAGAGATCGCCTTGAACTCACAGAGTTTGACACCTGCCTATGCCTCCCCAGTACTAGGATTAAAGGTGTGCGCCACTACCACCTGGCATTATGATTACTAATGTATATATTTTTGTCTGCATGTATGACTGTGTACCAATGTGGGAAATGCCCACACAGCCAAAAGAAGGCGTCAGATGTCCTGAGACTGGAGTTACATACAGATGGTTATGAGCCAACAAGTGGTGCTGGGAATTGAACCTGGGTCCAAGAAGAGCAGCCAGTGCTCTTGACTGCTGAGTGATCTCCCCAGCCTCTCCATCAGGCTGTTATGGGTCCTGGGGATTAGAGTTCAGGCCTCACCACTTGCACAGCCAGTGTTTTACCCACTTAGCCATCTCCCCATGCACAATTTTGTTTTTTAAAAAATGGTGACCGCCGGGTGATGGTGGCACACGCCTAATCTCAGCACTCAGGAAGCAGAGGTAGCTGGATCTGTGAGTTCGAGGCCAGCCTGGTCTACAGAGAGAGTCCCAGGACAGCCAGGGCTGCACAGAGAAACCCTCAAAAAACCAGACCAAAACAGAGGTCCACTTGCCTCTGCCTTGTGAGTGATGGGGTTAAAGGTAGGTCTACCATGCCCAAGCATCTATCATTTCTTGCATTCCACAGATTAGACGTCTATGCACTGGGGTGAGCTACCTCACTATGTCATACTGCCGTTTAAACTCTTCCTAAGTGAGCTCGGACTTCACAGTGTGGTCCGGAGGGCATCCCGTGGTCTGCATTCCTTTCCTTGCACATTGTATCTTCTGCTCTTTCATTCATCTCTTCCTCCTTCCCCCATTCCCCTCTCTCTTCCTTCCCGCTCAACCGCCACCACTCCTCACCTTCTTGTTGTTGTTTTTCATTTTGGGTTTTTTTGTTTTGTTTTGTTTTTTTGAGACAGGGTTTCTCTGTGTAGTTTTGGTGCCTGTCCTGGATCTCACTCTGAAGACCTGGCTGGCCTTGAACTCACAGAGATCTCGTTTTGGCTTTTGTTTTCATTTTGTTGTTGTTGTTTGTCTTGTTTTGTTTTGTTTTTTTGAGACAGGGCTTCTCTGTGTAGCCCTGGCTTTCCCCGGAATTTACTCTGTAGACCAGGCTGGCCTTGAACTCACAGAGATCCACCTGCATCTGGATTGTGGGGATTAAAGGCGTGTGCCACAATACCTTGACTCTCCACTCCCATAACTGAAATATTCCAGCCTGGATGGGATGGGTTCAAGGATAACCTTGAACCTTAGACCTCGCACCTCTACCTCCTGAGTGCTGGAATTATAGGAGTCTACACCACTGTGTCCTACACTGGTGTTGGAGATTGAACAGCATACGTTAGGCATGCTAGGCAAGAAGTCTACAAATAAACCACGTTTCCAGCCCACTTTCTTTTTTAGTAAATTATTTTATATATATATGGATGTTTTGCTTGCGTGTGTGTCTGCGCACCACTTGTGTGCCTTCAGAGGCCAGAGAGGGCATTGGATCTCTAGGACTGGAGTTAACCTTGTGAGCCACAGTCATGTGGGTGTTGGGAATCAAACTAGGTCCTCTGCAAGAGCAGCCATTGCTCTCCACCACTGAGCCATCCCTCCAGCCCAAAGCCCATTTTCTTTTTCCTTCTTTTTCACCTGCTGTCTCTGGATGGGCTGGAATTTGTGGGGTGTTCTGTCTCTGCTTCCAAAGTGCTCAGATTCCAAGTGTAGACTACAATAGACAAGTACCTATTCTCCTCCTTCCAGGGGCTGCAAGTCCCCTGAACTGTTGAGCCCCAATGCTTTTCTCTTGAGCATTTTCTTGGTTCATTTTCAAGATACACTCTGGGCTTCGATCCTTCTCCCCAACTTCCCAGTTTCGTAATGCAGCATCTCTGATAGTCCAGGGGTGCCTGGAACTCACGATCCTCCTGCCTCCACTTCCTAAATCCTGGGGTTACAAGCATGCACCCCCACAGTCAGCCCACATTTCTAGAATCACCTCTCCCAGAGAACTGGATGCTCCTCTTCCTCCACAGTCCCTTAGTGCTGGCCATTTCACGTTTAGTTTTAGATTTCTTTGTGTGTTTACATTCGGGGCTAAAATAAGAATCAATGACGGTCCAGTGTAGTGTAATGCTGCTTTAAGTGGAGTTGTCAATAACATGGGCCTTAATATCACCTGAGAATGCCTCAGGAACACAGACTTTTACATGATGCATTACCTCGGACCTACTAAATCAGAATCTCTGAATGTGGAGCCAAGAAATTTGTCTTTGGAGAATTTCTAACTACTATGTGTAGAGACTAGGTTTGTAACCTGAGCATCTTGAAGGCAAAAGTGGAAATATCAGGAGTTCAAGGTAAATCTCTGCCACACATGGAGTATGGGGCCAGCCTGGGCTATACATAAGACCCTGTCTCAAAAAACAAAACAAAACAAAAGCCAGGTGGCGGCTGCATACGCCTTTAATCTCAGCACCTGGGAGGCAGAGGCAGGTGGATCTCTGTGAGTTCGAGGCCAGCCTGGTCTACAGAGGGAGTTCCAGGACAGCCAGAGCTATACAGAGAAGCCCTGTCTGGAAACAACAACAAACCATGATGGCTCACACCATCTGTAATGGGATCTGGAGCCCTCTCCTGTGTACATCTAAAAAAAAAAAAGTGACGGGTGGGGGGTGGAGGAGAAACAAGAAGGAAAGCGAGGAGAAAAGGAAAGAAAGTCTAGAAATGGTCGTGAAGTGAGATAGTGCAAAGGGGCATGGAGCACCATCATGGAGCACCATCATCGACTCCTGCGGAGGAGAGCGGCCTCACTAAGACTGAAGTGGATTTGGCTGGGGTGAGTGAAGGAGGGTGAGAAGGAAGTGTCAGGATCCTGTCCTCACACCTGCACATGTGCAGCTCCAGGTCTTGGTCTTACGGCATCGGGGACGCTGGCAACTAGGACTACATACGTGTATGTGCGGCGTGGTCATGCAATCTGCGCCTTAAAAGCTGGATGCAGACCCCATGCTCCCTCTGCTATCTGCTTCCTGCTCTGCTCCCCTCTTCCCCCACCCCACCATCTTTCTCTCTGACCAAGCCTGGTCTCCTCTCCCCGACCCCTTTTCCTCTTAATAAAGCTCTGAATACTGGTACTGGGTTCTGTGGTGACCATGACCTTCCCACACTGTGACCTTTCCATGCCACCATCAGCGCTGCCACCAGCGCCGATTATCTTCCTTTTAGGAAGGGAGGGGCATGAGGATATGGCAGGATGGTGGGGTGTTGAGCAAAGAAGCCAGCAGTAATAAGCATCCATGTAGGACAATGAGGGCACTTTATTCTGGGTGAGATGGGGAGAGCCAGAAAATGGGGGAATTTTGTGTGTCTTATTTGAAGTACCTTTTTTTGTTTGTTTGTTTTTGTTATTGTTTTTTTTGTTTTTCGAGACAGGGTTTCTCTGTGTAGCTTTGCGTCTTTCCTGGAACTTGCTTTGGAGACTAGGCTGGCCTTGAACTCACAGAGATCTGCCTGCCTCTGCCTCCCGAGTGCTGAGATTAAAGGCGTGCACCACCACCGCCCAGCGAAGTAGCAATTTTTTATGTCCCTGATCCATATGACTGAGCTGTATGCCTGAGGACAGCAGGACAAAGAGGCCTCCAGTGAGCAGAATAGAAACCGGACTACAGGTACATTTAGGCCCATAGAAAATGGTTTTCTAACTGGCTGTGAATCAAGGGGATACCGCCCTCCACATGCTGGCATGAAGCAGTGCATAGGGGCCTAACAGTCCCCAGCAGCAGTGACCCCTACAGGGGATGGCAGAAGTCCTCGACAGCATCTAAGGATGGCCTAAACCATAGCTGATGACAGGTGGGTTTTTTTTATTATTATTTAATACCAAATGCTGTTTATTGAAGGAGGGGAGAGGTCTTAAATACAGGCTTACAGCACAATGGGAGAACTCCGGAGGGCAGAAGTTCTCTACGGATGTTTTACAATCTTGCATCTAAGCTGCTAACGCCCATTATTCAGGATACACAGACACGGAACTTCCCTGAAGCATTTAGGAGGGTGGAACCCGGCAGGGAATCAGCATAGGGAGGATATCAAAGTCAAGGTCAGCAAGCAAGGCAACAGTTACCCAAAACGAGGGTCAGGAGCCTACAGGTCTCCCTTTTACTAAAATATGAGCTTTTGACTTAGGTTGCGTGGGACGTCAGCAGGTCACCTTACCCCTCATGGAGATGCCTGCCCAGGCCACACAGGTGCTCTGTCTTAGGTTGGTGAGTGCCCTCCAGGCATTACCTGTCTCTGAATACTCATTATCATACAAGCTGAATCGTATGTGAGCTGCAGAGTTAACTGCTGCCAAAGATCTCAAAGTGGCACTGGGCTTGCAATCTGTGTGTTCGACACAGAAAAGACCAACAGATGTCCTATCGACCCATAGCCAGTAGGCTAAAGGCAACTGAGCCATTCCCTTCCTTAACGAGCCTTACTGCAAACTGGAGTCCTTGTAAGATGGTATCCCAAAAGCAAATGGAACTTGAGTTTATAAAATTATAATTTTCAAAGCCAATCGAAATGTATATAACTATTGAATTAAATTTATCATGCCCAATAGAATGAAAGATTAACTAACTGGTAGCTACTTTTGCTGCCAGGGTCTCCAATGTGTTAGATGTAGTAAGCAATTATGAAATGGTAATCCCAGAATTCTCTCTTTAGCTCTTTAGCCCATTTTTTAAATTGGATTGTTTAGGGTTTTTTTCTTTCAGTTTTTCGAGACAGGGTTTCTCTGTGTAGCTTTGTGCCTTTCCTGGAACTCACTTGGTAGTCCAGGCTGGCCTCGAACTCACAGAGATCCGCCTGATTCTGCCTCCCGAGTGCTGGGATTAAAGGCGTGTGCCACCACCGCCCAGCAGATTGTTTAGTATTTTGATGTCTAGTTTCTTGAGTTCTTTATATACTGTGGAGATCAATCCTCTGTCAGAGGTGAGGTTGGTGAAGATCTTTTCCCATTCTGTAGGCTGTCTTTTTGTCTTATTGACCATGTCTTTTGCCCTGCAAAAGCTTTTCAGTTTCAAGAGGTCCCATTTATTAATTGTGCTCAGGTTCTGTGCTGCTGGTGTTATATTTAGGAAGTAGTCTCCGGTGCCAATGCGTTCAAGAGTACTTCCTACTTTCTCTTCTAATAAGTTTAGTGTAACTGGATTTATGTGGAAATCTTTGATTCACTTGGACTTGAGTTTTGTGCATGGTGACAGATATGGATCTATTTGTAATCTTTTATATATTGACATCCAGTTATGCCAGCAACATTTGTTAAAGATACTTTCTTTTTTCCACTGTATAGTTTTGGCTTCTTTGTCAAAAATCAGGTGTTCATATGTGCATGGATTAATGTCAGGGTCTTCAATTCGATTCCATTGGTCCGTATGTCGGTTTTTATACCAGTACCAAGCTGTTTTTATTACTATAGCTCTATAGTAGAGCTTGATGTCAGGGATGGTGATGCCTCCAGAGGTTGCTTTATTATACAGGATTCTTTTAGCTATCCTGGGTCTTTTGTTTTTCCATATGAAGTTGAGTATTTTTCTTTGCAATTCTGTGAAGAATTGTGTTGGGATTTTGATGGGGATTGCATTGAATCTGTAGATTGCTTTTGGTAAGATTGCTATTTTTTACTATGTTACTCCTACCTATCCATGAGCATGGGAGATCCTTCCATTTTCTGATATCTTCTTCAATTTCTTTCTTTAGAGATTTAAAGTTCTTATCAAAAAGGTCCTTCACTTGTTTAGTTAGTGTTATCCCAAGGTATTTTATATTATTTGTGGCTATTGTAAAGGGTGATGTTTCTCTGACTTCTTTCTCAGCCCTTTTATTATTTGTGTACAGGAAAGCTACTGATTTTTTTGAGTTGATCTTGTATCCTGCCACTTTACTGAAGGAGTTTATCAGTTGTAGGAGTTCCCTGGTAGAATTTTTTGGGTCACTTACATATACTATCAGATCATCTGCAAATAGTGAAAGTTTGACTTCTTCCTTTCCAATTTGTATCCCTTTGATCTCCTTTTGTTGTCTTATTACTCTAGCTAGAACTTCTATTACTATATTGAATAAATATGGGGAGAATGGACAACCTTGTCTTGTTCCTGATTTTAGTCGTATCACTTTGAGTTCCTCTCCGTTTAATTTGATGGTGGCTGTTGGCTTGCTGTAAATTGCCTTTATTATGTTTAGGAATGTTCCTTTTATTCCTGATCTCTCTAAAACCTTTATCATGAAGGGGTGTTGGATTTATTTTAAGATTTCATTTAATTGTTTATTTATTTATTTTTTTCGAGACAGTGTTTCTCTGTGTAACTTTAGAGCCTGTCCTGGAACTCACTCTATAGACCAGGCTGGCCACTAACTCATAGAGATCTTCCTGCCTCTGCCTCCTGAGTGCTGGGATTAAAGGCGTGTGCTACCACCGCCCAGCTTTCTTTTCTTTTTTTTTTTTTTTTATTTAATTAAATTAAAATTTACATATCAGCCACGGATTCCCCCGTCCTCCCTCCTCCCTGCCCCCACATCCCTCCCCCTCAATCCATCCCCCATTCCCACCTCCTCCAAGGCATGGTCTCACCTGGGGAGTCAGCCCAGCCTGGTAGACTCAGCGGAGGCAGGTCCAGTCCCCTCCTCCCTACACCAAGGCTGAACAAAGTCTCCCAGCATAGGCCCCACGCTCCAAAAAGCCAGTCCATGCACCAAGGACAAGCCCCGGTTCCACTGCCTGGGAGTCTCCCAAACAGTTCAGGCTAATCAACTGTCCCTCTTACCCAGAGGGCCCAGTCCAGTTCCATGGTGACACATTATTGGTTCACAGTTCATGTGTTTTCTCTAGTTTGGCTATTTGTACCTGTGCTTTTTCTAATCATGGTCTCAATATCTCTCACTCATATAATCTCTCTTCTCCCTCGCCCATTGGATTCCTGGAGCTCTGCCTGGGACTTGGCCATGGATCTCTGCATCTGCTTCCATCAGACACTGGATGAGAGTTCTATCATGACAGCCATGGTGTTTGGCCATCCGATCACCAGAGCAGGTCAGCTCAGGCTTTCTCTTGACCATTGCCAGTAGTCTATAGTAGAGGTCTCTTTGTGGATTCCTGGGGACCTCTCTAGCAGTCTGCTTCTTCCTATTCCCCTAGGGTCTTCATTCATCATGGTATCTCCCTCCCCGTTCTGCCACTCTGCTCCTGATCCAGCTGGAACCTCTCATTCTCCTAAGTTCTCTTTCCCCCGACTCTTGCCTTCCATTACCCGCCACCCCCAGTTTGCTCATGTAGATCTCATCCATTTCTCTGTCATTGGGTGATCCCTGTCTCTTAGGGTCCTCTTTACTAGGTAGCCTCCCTGGAGTTGTGAGTTGCAGTCTGGTTATCCTTGCTTTATATCTAGTATCTACTTATGAGTGAGTACATACCATGTTTGTCTTTCTGAGTCTGGGTTACCTCACTCAGGATGATTTTTTATAGTTTTATCCATTTGCCTGCAAACTTCTTGATGTCATTGTTTTTCTCTGCTGAGTAGTACTCCATTGTGTATATGTGCCACATTTTATTTATCCATTCTTCAGTTGACGGGCATCTATGTTGTTTCCAGGTTCTTGCTATTACAAATAGTGCTGCTATGAACATAGTTGAGTATGTGTCCTTGTGGTATGACTTGGTTTTCGAGACAGGGTTTCTCTGTGTAGCTTTGGAGCCTGTCCTGTAACTCACTCTGTAGCCCAGGCTGGCCTGGAACTCACAGAGATCCACCTACCTCTGCCTCCCAAGTGCTGGGATTAAAGGTGTGTGCCACCACTGCCCAGCAGCAGATTTTATTTATTTATTTTTCTTTTTTTTTTTTTGGTTTTTCGAGACAGGGTTTCTCTGTGTAGCTTTGCGCCTTTCCTGGATCGCGCTCTGTAGACCAGGCTAGCCTCGAACTCACAAAGATCCACCTGCCTCTTCCTCCCCAGTGCTGGGATTAAAGGTGTGTGCCACCACCGCCCGGCTTATTTTTATTTCATATATATATACACAGGAGTGTTTTGCCTATATGTATGTCTGTGCGTCACATGTGTGCCTGGTGCCAAAAGAAGGTGTCACATTTCCTGGGACTGGAGTTAGAGACAGTCGTGAGCTGGCATGTGGGTGCTTGGATTTGAAACTGGATCCTCTGGATATTGACCCAGAGACTTGTGCATGCTAGGCAATCTCCAACAAAACAACACTCATCCCTCTCCAAATAAGAGAATGAGAAGTAATAGTACAATTGGGCATAGTGGCCTTCACCTATAATCACAGCACCTGGGTGACTGAGGCAGGAGGATTGCACAAGTTCAAAGCCAGCCTGGTCTACATAGTGAGTTTCAGAGCAATCTATACTACAGAGTAATACCTTGTTTCAAAAAAACAATACCGAAGCCGGGCGGTGGTGGTGCCCGCCTTTAATCCCAGCACTCAGGAGGCAGAGCCAGGAGGATCTCTGTGAGTTCGAGGCCAGCCTCGGCTACCAAGTGAGTTCCAGGAAAGGCGCAAAGCTACACAGAGAAACCTGTGTGTCTCGAAAAACCAAAAAATAAATTAATAAATAAATAAATAAACAAAAAAACAATACCGAAGCTGGAAGATGGTGGCACTCAGGAGGTAGAGACAGGCAAATTTGTATGAGTTTGAGGCCAGGCTGGTCTAGAAAGGGTGTTTCAGGACAGCCGAGGCTACAGAGAAACTGACTTGGGGGGAAAGAAAGAAGACAGAGAGACAGAGAGGCAAATAGACAATCAGGACAGACGACTCAGCAGTTGAAAGCACATACTACTCTTGCTAACGGCTGGGAACTCCAGCTCCAGGGGTGGCCAATGCCTCTGGCCTCCTCCTGCACCAACCCACAAACGTATACACACACATAATTAAAGCTATAAGTAAGGAGCTGGAGAGATTGTTCCAAAGTTAAGAATGCTTATTGCTCTTCTGTGGACTCCACCTCAGGTTCCAGCACTTAGGTGGCTTCACAGCTGCCTGGGACTCCAGCTGTGGGGGTATCTGATGCCTTCTTCTGGTCTGTACATGTAGCATAGTCACACACATACATAAATAAACAAATATACAAAATCTTAATGCTCCCGGGGGTTTATTGGTACAACCCGCAGGGAAATGCTAGGGGCTTTCTCTATTTGAAGTGTTAGGTATCTCTAGCCACAGTTCCCATGTCTTGGCAACAAAAGTTAAATAAGTCCCACTGATTGCCACCTTGTTCAGAAATTCAAGAGCACAACTGTTATCCCAGCACTCAGGGGAAGAAGCAGGAAGATCTTTATGAATTTGAGGCCACCCTGGCCTACGTAAGGAGTTCCAGGCTGGGCGGGAAACAGTAAGATCCTGCCAAAAAACGACAATTTCCTTGTGTGTGTGCTTTCCGTTTTCTTTTCTTTTTTTTTCTTTTTTCTTTTTTTGAGACAGGGTTTCCCTGTGTAGCTTTGCGCCTTTCCTGGAACTCACTTGGTAGCCCAGGCTGGCCTCAAACTCACAGAGATCGGCCTGCCTCTGCCTCCCAAGTGCTGGGATTAAAGGCATGTGCTACCACCGCCCGGCACGTGCTTCCCATTTTCTGTCGATGGACATTGAAGCTAATTCCCTTTTCTTGCTCTCTGGAAAAGAGCTGCATGTGTCTCTGTAGCAGAGTCAGGGTCTTTCAGTCTTCTGGGTCTGGGTCTATGCCCACAGGCGTTGGTGCTGGGGCATGTGACAGTCCTATCATTAGTGTTCTGAGGACTCTCCATCCTCACTTCCATGGTGGCTGAGCAGGTTACTCTCCCACCAAACAGCGGATAAATGCAATATTTTCCCCACATTCTCGCCAACATGTGTGGTCATCAACTTTTCTTGAGACGGGATCTCTCTATGTAGTCCTTGCTGTCTGTCCTAGAATTTACAATGTAGATCAGGCTGACCTTGAACTCAGAGATCACGTGACTGCCTCCAGAGTGCTGGGATTAAAGGTGTGAGCCACTATGCTTGGCCATATTATTATTATTATTATTATTATTATTATTATTATTATTAATTTTGGTTTTTCGAGACGGGGTTTTTCTGTATAGTCTTGGCTGTCCTAGAACTCACTCTGTAGACCAGGCTGGCCTCAAACTCACAGCGATCTGCTTGCCTCCCAAGTGCTGGGATTGAAGGCTTTTTTTTTTTTTTTTAATTAAAACAAAAATAGGGGCTGGAAAGAAGTCTCAGCTATTAGAGAGCACTGCTATTCCAGGAGACTGTGGTTCAGTTCAGACCATCCACTTGGCAGCTCCCAACTGTCTGTACCTCCAGTTTCACCCTCTTCTGGGGGCAGCAGGCACCAAGCATGCAAGTGGTATAAACACATACATGCAGACAAAACACACACACACACACACACACACACACACACACACACACACACCAAAATAAATAAATCAGCTGGGCGGTGGTGGTGCACACCTTTAATCCCAGCACTCGGGAGACAGAGCCAGGCGAGTCTTTTTGAGTTCGAGTTCAGCCTGGTCTACAAAGTGAGATCCAGGACAGGCTCCAAAGCTACACAGAGAAACCCTGTCTTGAAAAAACCAAAAACTAAAATAATAAATAAATAAATCTTTAAAAAAATAAAACATTTTTACATCTCCGTCAGGATTCTGGAAAATACCTTTGCATCCTGAGCCACCTCGCCGACAGTGGACACCTCACTGACACACAGTGGACACCTCACTGACAGACAGACAGTGGACACCTCACTGACAGACAGTGGACACCTCACTGACACACAGTGGACACCTCACTGACACACAGTGGACACCTCACTGACACACAGTGGACACCTCGCTGACACACAGTGGACACCTCACTGACACACAGCGGACACCTCACTGACACACAGCGGACACCTCACTGACAGACAGTGGACACCTCACTGACACACAGCGGACACCTCACTGACAGACAGACAGTGGACACCTCACTGACAGACAGACAGTGGACACCTCACTGACAGACAGACAGTGGACACCTCACTGACACACAGCGGACACCTCACTGACAGACAGACAGTGGACACCTCACTGACACACAGTGGACACTTCACTCAGAACAGACATTCTGAGATGGAATGTAAAATTGGTTTTAGTTGCATTTCTTTAACAGCTATGGATGTTGACCATTAAAAAAAAACATTTACTGGCCATTTGTATTTGTTTTGAGAACGGTTGGTTCAGTCCATTGGCTTATGTGCTGATTGACAGGTTTGTGTGTGTTTTGTTTTGTTTTGTGTTGTTTTTCTTTCTTTTTCTTTTTTTTTTTTTTTTTTCTTTTTTCGAGATAGGGTTTCTCTGTGTAGCTTTGGAGCTTGTCCTGGATCTCGCTGTGTAGACCAGGCTGGACTCGAACTCACAAAGATTCGCCTAGCTCTGCCTCCCTAGGGCTGGAATTTAAGGCGTGTGCCACCACCACCCGGCTGTGGGTGTTTTCAATATTCACAGTTCTTTATATTCTAGATATCAATGCTTTGTCTCAAGGAAAGCGTCTTCCCGATTGTATATAGTTTTCTCTCTCTGCTGTTAGTTTCTTTTGCTATATGGAAGCCTTTATTTTATGTAATCCCACTTGTCAGTTTTAAAACATATACTTTTATTTTTCTGTGCATGGGTGTTTTGCCTGCATGTATATTATCACACCACTTGTGTGCCTGGTGCCCTGGGAGGTCAGAATAAGGCAGCAGGTGACCTGGAATTGTAGTTGCGGACAGTTATGATCCCCCCCCCATACTGGGAACTGAACAAAGGTCCTTTGGAAGAGTAGCCTGGGGTTATTTATTTCTTTGTTTGTTTATTTTGTTCTTTTTTGTTTTATTTTGTTTTTGAGACAGGATCTCTCTACATATCCCTTGCTGTCCTAGAACTCACCATGTAGATCAGGCTGGCCTCCAACTCAAAGATCTGACTGCCTCTAACTTCAGAGAACTGGGATCAAAGGCGTGCGCTACTATGCTGGTTCCTTGGTTCCTTCCTTCCTCCCTCCTTCCCTTTTTCCCTCCTTCCTTCTTTCTTTCTTTTTAAAGTAATTAATCACAACATGTGTACATGGGTGTGGAAGTTAAGAGGACTACTCTGTGAAGTTGGTCATCCTGTCTGCCTTTACATGGGTCCTGGGAATTGAACTCAGGCCAGCAAGTGTCATTCTCTGTAGAAGTTTTAGTTGATTGATTGATTGATTGATTAAATTTATAGCCAGCCTCTGCCATTACAAGACCTTGCCTAAAAAAAAAAAAATCAGGGCTGGAGAGATGGCTCAGTGGTTAAAAGCACTGGCTGTTCTTCTAAAGGGTCTGAGTTTAATTCCCAGCACCCACATGGTGGCTCACAACCGTCTGTAATGAGATCTGGTGCCCTCTTCTGGCCTGCAGGCATACATGCAGGCAGAACACTGTATGCATAATAAATAAATAAATCTTAAAAAACAAAAATCCATTTCCAACAAAAAACCAGAGTCCTCCAGCAGGGGTAAGGCCATTCTTTCAGGAGTTACTCCTTCCTTCCCACCCTGTCTTCAGGGCATCTTTGACCTTAAGTAAAAAGGGATGTTTTATTCAGTGGGTGTAGCCTCCATGCCTGGGAGGATTACCTAAAGGCAGCCCAAACTTCAACCAGCTTCAGACTGTTCTGGAACAGTCTGGGAGAAGAGGAGTTCCTTACTTACTCTGTAGGCCTTAGAGGAAGAACATTTTTCCCTAGGAGCCGAGGGAGGTTGAAGCTGAGGAGGTGCGGTGAGGTCTTGGAAAACAATCCAGCAGCAGGGTTCCTTCTCTTATCTGGACCTTAGGTGTGGATCTAATTAGGTGGGGTAGGATGAAATAAAAGATACTCACTCTGATCACATTGTATCCAAATACACACCCCGACTGCAGGTGAAGGTCAAGTTGTGGGTTTTGGTGAGCTTGGGTGAGGCCCTAGGTCTAATCATCAGTGACGCCAAAATAAATATTGTATTCAGGGTATTCCAGGGCCCTGCAGGGTTCTAGGCAGGAAGTGGAAGAGCGTCCGGTCTTGAATAAGTATTTGGGCTGGTGAGACGGCTCTGCAGGTGAGGGCGTCTGCTTCCAGGATTTGACTGGAGCTGCTGCAAATGCATAGAAGTTTTTTTCCCTCTTTTTCCCCCTAGAAGGGGTTTCTCTGTGTAACAGCTGTGGTTGTCCTGGAACTCTGTCGACCAGGCTGGCCTCAAACTCACAGAGATCCACCTGCCTCTGCCTCCTGAGTGCTGGGATTAAAAGCGTGCACCAGGCTGGAGAGATGGCTCAGTGGTTAAGATCATTGACTGCTCTTCCAAAGGTCCTGAGTTCGATTCCCAGCAGCCATGTGGTGGCTCACAACCATCTGTAATGAGATCTGGTGCCCTCTTCTGGCCTGTAAGTACACACGCAGGCAGAAAAACTGTATACATAATGAATAAATAAATCTTAATAATAAAAAAAAAGGTGTGCACCCCACATCCTGCAGCATAGGACTGTTTTTAGGAGTCATTTACTTTATGTGTGCAAGTATTCTGCCTACAATATCTGTGCACTGCATGTGTGCAGTGCCTGTAGAGATCCAGAAGAGGGCATCGCATTCCCCTGGGGCTGGAGTGTCACATGATTGTGAGCTGCCACGTGGGTGCTGGGAATTGAACTCAGGTCCACTTGAAGAGCAGCCAGTGCTCTAAACCCTGAGTCATCTCTCCAGCTCCTAAATTTTTTTCATTTCTAAAGATTCACATATTTAAAATATTTTTCTTCATGTTATTATTTTTAGGGATATTGGTTTATTGAGTGCAGTGCAACAGGGCAGCAGACTTGGCGTTACCTACAGTACTCCTTACTACTTTTTTAAAAAGTAGATTTCTATTTCACTCTTATGGGTGTTTTTTTCTGCATGAATGTCTATGCATCACACGTATAACCATGGAGGCAAGAAAAGTAGCTGGATCTCCAGAAACTGGAGTTATGGATGGTTTTTAGTTAACATGTGGATGCTGGGAATTGAACCCAGTGTTAGGATCCTGCCCTCACTCCTGCACATGGGCAGCTCGGGCGGGCTCTTGTGTCTTATGTCATCAGTGTTGCGTTGGCAGCTACATACGTTGCCGTAAAAATACGTTGCCGTAAAAATACGTTGCCGGATGCAGACCCCACGTAACCATGACCTTTCCACGCGGTAACCAGCGCCGTTTATCTTTCACCTAGGCCTTCTGGGAAAGCAGCCAGATCTTTTAAGCAATAAGTCATCTCTCCAGCCCCTCTGCCAGAAGCTTAAGCATTAAAACTTGTTCTGTTTGTATGAGACAAGATCCATTTCTATAACCCAGACTAACCATAAACTCACTATGTAGTCCAAACTCATGACAATCCTTTCGTCTAAGTCCCAGCCTGCAACTCCAAGTGCTGAGATTGCATGCATAAGCCTCTATGCACAATTGAAAATATTAAAATTTACACTGGGTGGTGGTGGCACATGCCTTTGATGGCAGCAATCAGGAGGCAGAACAGAAACAGATCTCCGAGTTTCAGGCAGGCCTGGTCTACAGAGCAAGTTCCATGACATCCAGAGCAGTTACACAGAAAAACCCTCCAAAACAAAAAACCAAAAATTATGGAATGGCGGCCTCAGAGGCAGGCAGGTGGAGGCCGAGATGCAGTTGTAATTAAGACCAGAAACTGAGCTATTACCCGCTGAAGAGTTAGTGAAAACAAGCTCTTAATCAAAAGCTTGGAACAGGGATGCCTTTAATCCCAGCACCCAGGAAAGAAGCCATCTCTGAGGGACAAGACCAGAACGGATCTGAACACTCTGTCTGAGGCCAACCCAGGGCCCAGCTGCTGATCCTGCAAAATCCAACAACTTGTAGGTGTTGGTGAGACTACCCTGCTCAGCTGAAATCCATTTGGGAGAGGATTCAGAATCCTACAGCTTGCAGTCTGAGGAAAAAAGTTCAGCTGAGGAGGTGACAAATGAGCAAAAACGTTACCTGAGAACACAGAAGACAGCGCCGCCCATCCACCAAACCAGATCACCAGAATCGTAAATACATACTACACGAACTGGGAACAGGTAAGCTCCCATCTCCAGACCGGCAGGTCAGGTCTCTAGCCCCTAGGCCCTACACATGGGAGTCCCAGTGACCAGACAGCTGCCTTTCCCAGCTCCCCCACCAAAAAACCCACAAACAAACAAACAAACAAAACCAAAAAATAAAAAACACAAAAAAAACCAACTCCTACCCCTAGGAACCTAACAACCACTGAAACCATAAGCACACTCCTGCACCAACTGCTCCCAGAGACAGAACCCACCAACACTGATTGGACTAAGCTGCTCCCGAAGAAACAGAGCCCAACAGCAACAATTTAACCAAGAACTCCTAGTGAACCAAGACTAACAATTAGAACAAGAGAGGCACCTTCAGACACAGACACTGCCTGCACCGAGCAGAGGAAGAGATGAGTAGACTCCAGTGCAAAAATATAGGCAACAACATAAAGACTTATATGACAACATCAGAACCTAGTGATTCTACACCTGCAAGACCTGAACATACCAAGACAGAAGAAACAGAAGAAATCAATCCTAAAAATGACTTTAAGAAGATGATAAGAGGCCCTTAAAGAAGAAATGAAAAATTCCCTTAAAGAGGAAATGAAAAACTCCCTTAAAGAGGAAATAAAAAATTCCCTTAAAGAAATGGAAGAAAAAAACAAACAAAAAATTGGAAGAAATCAAAAGCCAAAAAAAGTCATTAAACAGATGAAGGAAACAATTCAAGATCTGAAAATTGAAATTGAGACAATAAAGAAAACACAAAATGAGGGAATGCTGGAAATAGAAATCCTGACTAAATGAACAGGAACTACAGAAGCAAGCATAACCGACCGAATGCAAGAGATGGAACAGAGAATCTCTGACACTGAAGACACAACAGAGAAAATAGATTTGTCAGGCAAAGAAAACACTAAAGACAAAAAAGCCTTAACACAAAACGTCCAAGAAATTTGAGACACCATGAAAAAAACCAAACCTAAGAATAATAGGGATAGAAGAAGGAGAAGAATACCAACTCAAAGGCACAGAAAATATATTCAACAAAATCATAGAAGAAAACTTCCCTAACCTAAAGAAAGAAATACCTATGAAGATACAAGAAGCTTACAGAACACCAAATAGGATGGATCCAAAAAAAAAAAAAAAAAAAGTCCCCTCGCCACATAATAATCAAAACACTAAACATACAGAACAAAGAAAAATATTAAGAGCCGCAAAGGAAAAAGACCAAGTAACATATAAAGGCAAACCCATCACAATAACACCAGACTTCTCAATAGAGACTATGAAAGCTAGAAGGTCCTGGACAAATGTTATGCAGACACTAAGAGACCATGGATGCCAACCCAGACTATTATACCCAGCAAAACTCTCAATCACCATAGACGGAGTAAATGAAATATTCCATAATAAAACCATATTTAAACAATACCTGTTCACAAACCCAGCCCTACAGAAAGCACTAGAAGGAAAAATCCAAGCCAAAGAAGCTAAACACACCCATGAAAACTCAGGCAACAGGGGCTGGAGAGATGGCTCAGAGGTTAAGAGCACTGCTTGCTCTTCTAGAGGTCCTGAGTTCAATTCCCAGCAACCATATGGTGGCTCACAACCATCTGTAATGAGATCTGGTGCCCTCTTCTGGCCTGCAGGGATACATGCAGACAGAACACTGTATACATAATAAATAAATTAATTAATTAAAAAGAAAAGAAAAAACTCAGGCAATAGATAATTCCACACCAACAAACACCAAAGAAGGAAAACGCAACACTATTACAAAAAAAAACAAACAAACAAACAAAAAAAAACAGGAATTAACAATCACTGGTCATTAATATCCATCAATATCAATGGTCTCAACTCACCTATACAAAGACACAGACTAACAGAATGGGTAAGAAAACAGGATCCATCCTTCTGCTGCATACAAGAAACATACCTTAACTTCAAAGACAGACACTACCTCAGAGTAAAGGGCCTGGAAAAGGCTTTCCAATCAAATGGACCTAAGAAGCAAGCTGGTGTAGCTATCCTGATATCTAATAAAATAGACTTCAATCAAAACTAAAATCAATCAAAAGAGATCAGGATGGACATTACATATTTATCACGGGAAAAATCCACCAAGATGAAGTCTCGATTCTGAACATTTATGCCCCAAATACAAAGGCACCCACATTCACAAATGAAACATTACTCAAGCTTAAATCGCACATCAAATCCCACAATTAGTAATGAGAGATTTCAACACACCACTCTCACCAAAAGACAAATCTACCAGACTGAAACTTAACAAAGAAATAAAGGGCCTAACTGATGTTATGACTCAAATGGACTTAATCGATATCTACAGAACATTCCATCCTAACACAAAATAATATACCTTCTTCTCAGCACCCCATGGAATCTTCTCAAAAATCGATCACATGCTTGGTCACAAAGCAAATCTCAACAGATACAAAAACATTGGAATAACCTCCTGTATCTTATTGGACCACCATGCCTTAAAGTTAGATTACAACAACAACAAAAATTAAAGAAAGCCTACAATCTCATGGAAACTGAATAATGCCTACCTGAAACACCAATGGATCAAGGAAGAAATAAAGAGAGAAATTAAAGATTTCCTAGAATTCAATGAAAATGAAAGTACAACATACCCAAACTTATGGGACACTATGAAAGCAGTGCTAAGAGGAAAATTCATAGCTCTAAATGCACACATAAAGAAGATGGAGAAATCTCATACCAATGAATTAACAGCACAACTGAAAGCTCTAGAACAAAAGGAAACAAATTCACCCAGGAGAAATAGACGCCAGGAAATAATCAAATTGAGGGCTTAAATCAATGAAATAGAAACCAAGAGAACAATACAAAAAAAGCAATGAAACAAAGAGCTGGTTCTTTGAAAAAATCAACAAGATAGACAAACCCCTAGCCAAATTAACCAAAAGGCAAAGAGAGAGCACCCAAATTAACAAAATCAGAGATGAAAAGGGAGACATAACAACAAACAACGAGGAAATCCAGAGAATCATCAGATCATATAAAAAACCCTTACTCCACAAAATTGGAAAATCTGGAAGAAATGGGCAATTTTCTGGATAAATATCACATACCAAAGTTAAACCAAGACCAGATAAACTATTTAAATAGACCAATAACCCCTAAAGAAATAGAAACCGTCATCAAAAGTCTCCCAACCAAAAAAAGCCCAGGACCAGATGGTTTCAGTGCAGAATTCTACCAGATTTTCAAAGAAGAACTAATTCCAATATTCTTCAAATTGTTCCACACAATAGAAACAGAAGGAATATTACCAAACTCTTTTTATGAGGCTACAATTACCCTGATACCCAAACCACACAAAGGTGCAACAAAGAAAGAGAATTACAGACCAATCTCCCTCATGAACATTGATGCAAAAATACTCAACAAAATATTAGCAAACCGAATCCAAGAATACATCAAAACAATTATCCACCATGATCAAGTAGGTTTCATCCCAGGGATGCAAGGATGGATGGTTCAACATATGAAAATCTGTCAGTGTAATATACCATATAAACAATGTGAAAGAAAAAACAAAACAAAATATGATCATCTCATTAAATGCTAAAAAAGCCTTTGACAAAATCCAACACCCCTTCATGATAAAGGTTTTAGAGAGATCAGGAATAAAAGGAACATTCCTAAACATAATAAAGGCAATTTATAGCAAGCCAACAGTCACCATCAAATTAAATGGAGAGAAACTCAAAGTGATACCACTAAAATCAGGAACAAGACAAGGCTGTTCACTCTCCCCATATTTATTCAACATAGTACTTGAAGTTCTAGCTAGAGTAATAAGACAACAAAAGGAGATCAAAGGGACACAAATTGGAAAGGAAGAAGTCAAACTTTCACTATTTGCAGATGATATGATAGTATACGTAAGTGACCCAAAAAATTCTACCAGGGAACTCCTACAGCTGATAAACTCCTTCAGTAAAGTGGCAGGATACAAGATCAACTCAAAAAAATCAGTAGCCTTCCTGTACACAAGTAATAAAAGGGCTGAGAAAGAAGTCAGAGAAACATCACCTTTACAATAGCCACAAATAATATAAAATACCTTGGGATAACACTAACTAAACAAGTAAAGGACCTTTTTGATAAGAACTTTAAGTCTCTAAAGAAAGAAATTGAAGAAGATATCAGAAAATGGAAGGATCTCCCATGCTCATGGATAGGCAGGAGTAACATAGTAAAAATGGCAATCTTACCAAAAGCAATCTACAGATTCAATGCAATCCCCATCAAAATCCCAACACAATTCTTCACAGACTTGCAAAGAAAAATACTCAACTTCATATGGAAAAATAAAAGACCCAGGATAGCTAAAAGAATCCTGTATAATAAAGCAACCTCTGGAGGCATCACCATCCCTGACCTCAAGCTCTACTATAGAGCTATAGTAATAAAAACAGCTTGGTACTGGTATAAAAACTGACATACGGACCAATGGAATCGAATTGAAGACCCTGACATTAATCCATGCACATATGAACACCTGATTTTTGACAAAGAAGCCAAAACTATACAGTGGAAAAAAGAAAGTATCTTTAACAAATGGTGCTGGCATAACTGGATGTCAATATATAAAAGATTACACATAGATCCATATCTGTCATCATGCACAAAACTCAAGTCCAAGTGAATCAAAGATCTCCGCATAAATCCAGTTACACTAAACTTAATAGAAGAGAAAGTAGGAAGTACTCTACTCTTGAACGCATTGGCACTGGAGACCATTTTCTAAATAAAACACCAACAGCACAGAGCCTGAGCACAGCAATTAATAAATGGGACCTCTTAAAACTTTTGCAGGGCAAAAGACATGGTCAATAAGACAAAAAGACAACCTACAGAATGGGAAAAGATCTTCACCAACCCCACCTCTGACAGAGGACTGATCTCCACAGAATATAAAGAACTCAAGAAACTAGACATCAAAATACTGAACAGTCCAAATAAAAAAATGGGCTAAAGAGTTAAACAGAGAATTCACAAAACAAGAATCACAAATGGCTGAAAGACATTTAAAGAAATGCTCAACATTCTTAATCATCAGAGAAATGCAAATCAAAACGACTCTGAGATACCACCTTACACCTGTCAGAATGGCTATGTTCAAAAACACTAATGACAGTCAATGTTGGAGAGGATGTGGAGCAAATGGAACACTCCTCCACTGTTGGTGGGAATGCAATCTTGTACAACCACTGTGGAAATCAGAATGGCGGTTTCTCAGAAAATTGAGAATTGAACTACCTCAGGACCCAGCCATAACACTCTTGGGCATATACCCAAGGAATGCTCAATCATACCACAAAGATACATGCTCAGCTATGTTCATAGTAGCACTATTTGTAATAGCCAGAACCTGGAAACAACCTAGATGCCCGTCAACTGATGAATGGATTAAGAAAATGTGGTACATATACACAATGGAGTACTACTCAACAGAGAAAAATAACTACAGCATGAAATTTGCAGGAAAATGGATGGAACTAGAAAATATTATCCTGAGTGAGATAACACAAACCCAGAAAGACAAACATGGTATGTACTCACTCATAAGTGGATTCTAGATATCAAGCAAAGAACAATCAGACTGCAAACCACAGATCCAGGAAGGCTATATAGCAGGGGGGACCCTAGGATGACTGTGGCTTATAATAAGTTTTGGTTTTACTCAATTACTGAACAAGCCTCATTGAAACATTTCACTATTAAGATA
Source organism: Peromyscus maniculatus bairdii (assembly GCF_049852395.1). Lineage (NCBI taxonomy): Eukaryota > Metazoa > Chordata > Mammalia > Rodentia > Cricetidae > Peromyscus > Peromyscus maniculatus. Next base: position 145,301,954 of record NC_134854.1, on the reverse strand, counting down.
AGAATTTAGCCGGGCGGTGGTGGCGCACGCCTTTAATCCCAGCACTCGGGAGGCAGAGCCAGGTGGATCTCTGTGAGTTCGAGGCCAGCCTGGACTACCAAGTGAGTCCCAGGAAAGGCGCAAAGCTACACAGAGAAACCCTGTCTCGAAAAACCAAAAAAAAAAAAAAAAAAAAAAAGAATTTATACTCTATCAAGGTGATAATAGAAAAATAAGGAAATTAATTTAAAAAACCAAAAATTATACTTTTAACACTTTTCTGAGTAATTCAGAAACCTGGGCAAACCTTGGTTGTGGCCATCAGCTCGTATACGACAGGCAGGTAGAACAAGCCGAGCATCTAATTTAAAGGACTATTTTGCCCATCTCTCTAGTATGGCTTCAAATGAGCCTGCATTCCTAAGAGCGGTCGGTCCCTCGATCAAGTGATTGACAGCCCAACTGGAATGCTAGGTCTTACCTGCTTACATGGTAGTTTCTAGTTCTATTCTAACACTACGGAAAAGATGGGTGTTGCACATAGCTTCCCAGGAGCCTGTAGCAGAACTGAGGAGGCAGCGAGAAACAGGTGGCAAGCCAAGTCAGGGAAAGGGGGCTGGCAGTCTGAGGTTTCTGGAGGAAACATGCTACGCACCACAAGGAGGGGAAGTGCCGTCCCGAGGCTCAGACCTATCCAGCCTGGCTAGGGGGCTTCTCTGCGTAAGCTGTGAAAGTAGTACAATGGGGCGGGAGAGATCACCCAGTCAGTAAGAGCACTGGCTGCTTTTTCAGAGGACCCAGGTTTGGTTCCCAGCATCCACACGGCAGCTCACATCTGTCTGTAACTCATTCCAGAAGATCCGATGGTGCCCTCTTTTGGCCTGACAGACACCGCATGCGTGGTGCATAGAAACGAACACGGGGAAACACCCATGCTCATACACATAAATATACTTACAAACTACAGGAGAACCCATTGCTCTGTGTAGTAAACATGGAGGCTCAAGCCTCCCCTTGGGAGCTTTGCCAAGTATGTGGAGAACGAGGCAGAGCAGCCGTCTACAGGTACACAGGCAGGCTGCACACTGTCAACAGAGCCATCTCCACACCAGGCGGTCATTTCTTTATTGATTTTTTTTTCCTTATATAAAATCAGGAATTATGCATTATGAAACTTCACATCCACACAAGGGCAAAAAATAGAAGTTTATTTGTAGCCGGGCGGTGGTGGCGCAGGCCTTTAATCCCAGTACTCGGGAGGCAGAGCCAGGCAGATCTCTGTGAGTTCGAGGCCAGCCTGGACTACAGAGTGAGTTCCAGGACAGGCTTCAAAGCTACACAGAGAAACCCTGTCTGGAAAAACCAAAAAACAAACAAACAAACAAAAAATAAGCAATCAGGAAAAGAATTTCTATTGAACAAAAGAATCACCTGAAAATATTTTTTTTTGAGACATCTCCATAAGATAGCTTTGAACTTAGGCAATCCTCTGGCCTGTCTCTTGAGTGCAAAATTTTAGAAAGTGTACCACCACATGTCTGCTAAAATGCATTTGGAAAAAATCAGAGATGTGGGCTGAAGTGTAGTTCAGGGGTAGAAAATTTATGAAGTCCCTGGGTTCGATCCTTAGCATTCTTCCCACCCCCCAAATTGAAAAAGATAAGGATTTTTTTACTGATATCACATTGGAATCCTCCCAGTCACCCCCCCACCCCCCGCAAGGGTGACAGGGTTTCACTCTGTAGCCTTGCCTGGCCTGAAGCTGTCTATGTAGATCAGGCTGGCTTTGAACTCAAAGAGATCCTCCCCCTATGCCTCCATGCCCAGCTACACTGAGATTTTAATAAGGAACATGAAACAAATATAAGCACTCCATATAAAATACAAGTTGACAGAAGAGCATTCATGTTGTAATTGAAAGCAGAAAGCTTTTGGAGTTGACTGATTAAATCACATTATTTCCCAGCAGTTCAGCTTCCTTATTTAGATTAAGGAGTGCTGGGAAAGGCAGTCCCATGCACCCCTAGGAATAGTCCCCGGGCTGGCAACACTTTATGGAAGGATAAAGAGCAAGCAGTGCAGGCGCCTGGCTTATGGTCTGGGCTTGGAAGATCTTTCCTTGCGGCGAGTTCAGTGCCAGCTCCTTTTGCCCTGAGTAGGTGTAAGCCGCGTTGGCACCTGGTGGCTCCAGGGAGGAGTACAGAGTTGATTGTCCTGGGCTGCCTGCTGCTGGGCAAACCACCTCTGCCTAGGTAACTCCATTTATGGGCTTGGTTGTATTTCGGTTTGAGACTGCAGTTCGAAGGTACAGGAGTGGAAATGATGACAGGCACAGCGGAAGATCTCCATTGTCCTCCCCGTGGTGAGGGTCCCTCTGGCTGGGAAGTAAGCTCAGTATCTGCTTCCCTGGATCGGTACCTGGAGCGTAGTGATTACTTAATCTTCACCACATGAGGCTGGGGTCAAATTCTCTCTCTCTCTCTCTGGTATTTCGAGGCAGGGTTTCTCTGTGTAGTTTTGGTGCCTGTTTAAGATCTCACTCTATAGACCAGGCTGGCCTCGAACTCTGCCTTCCATGTGCTGGGATTAAAGGCATGCGCCACCGCCACCCAGCCGTCAAATTCTCTCAAACCGCATGTCAGAGGCAGTGTTTCTTAGCTAAATTTTAATTTTGTAACTTAATGTCTTCCAAGTAAGTCTACTGGTCTTTATCGCAAACATGAATCCATTACTTCCGTCTCCTCTTACATCAGGTATCAGTTCAGCGGGTCTGCATCGCCTGGGTCCTGTTTCTTTTGCTCTGCTGCAGGTCCAGTTTTCCTTTCTTCCTTGTATTTCTTCCTCTTTTCCCAAAACCATTGGAAGATCTGAGAAAAATGAGATTAACACAGGAATAAGGATCGTGGTTTCTATTCGCCACTTCCGTGTTAACAACCAAACAAAACCCGCTAGAGAAAGGAAGGCAAGATCCATCAGCTCCTGGTTTCAGAGTGCTCCACCCATGGTCACTCTTCCCATTAACTGGGGCCTGAGATGGGGTGCACCATCAAGGAAGTGGGAACACATGGACCATGAGGCTGGTCACCTTGTGGTGGACATAGGCAGAGAAAGCAATACTAAAAGGCACTAGCCCCAACCCCTCTTCCATTGAGTCCCAAGGGCTTAAAATCCATTGATTAGGTTAGAACTGCCAGGATTCACTTGAACCTATAGTACATGAATCAACGTGTGGGATGGACATTTCTTTCATTCTTAAACTCACAGGGGCTGAAGAGATGGTTCAGCAGTCAAGAGCACTGGCTGCTCTTCCAGGGGTCTTGAGTTCAACTCCCAGCACCCACATGGTGGCTCACAACCATCTATAATGGGATCTTGTAAGAAACATGTAAGACCTAGAGTGAACAACCCTGGTCAGGAGGGATAAGTAATAGAATGACGTAAGTAAACCACAAATGGAGTAGTGATAAGCTATAAACTATGTGTGGAAGTAGGGATAAGACTAGAAACCTAGCCAGAAAAGAATATAAAAGATGAAGCCTCAGACCCGACCAACAGAGCTTGTCAGGCCCTCTCGTGAGATGACTCGCCAAAGACGTGAGATCCTGTCCCCAGTGCAGATGTGGCTGACCTGAGGAAGGCTGACCCAAGATCCAGAGGAACAGACGTGGAGAGTCCGGACCTGTACACCTGGAGAGGTACCCCTGCTTCCATTTGGAAGACAGGATAAATATTGCTTGTGATCTTATCGTGTGAATAAATGAGTGTTATACCAAGTCTGAATCAAGAGTGATTATTCCTCCCCCCGTAACCAGGGTATGTGCTCGCTACAGATCTGAAGCGGATGGGGCACTCATAAATAATACATACATAAAACAGTAAATTAAAAAACACAACAGTTAAGGAACAGCATCGCGAGAGTCATGTGAAAGGGAGAGGCCGAGTACCTGCTTATCTGTCAAGCTGAACTGAAATGACAGCAAGTAACAGTCTTTCGCCGTGGGGAGCAGTCTTGATTTAAACCTCGCCCACAGAGTGTCCATGAGGGGTTTGCTGACTGACTTCTCGGGCCTTGGCACCTGCTTTTTCTGCTTTACGCGTTTCTTCAGTTTCGCTTCCGGTTTCTTCCTCTCTTCTGTCTTCCTCTTCCATCCTCCCTTTGAGCTGCTCCAGCTGGAGTGTTCTGGGTCTTGTCGCCCGTGGTGTGCAATTAGTTGTTTTCTTTTAAAGAGATCTGTAGGATACAAGCAAGCTGTGAGTGTACTTTCAGATCACGCTTAACATCCTTCCACGTTCAGTGTGAGTGTGATTCCAATATTCTGGAGGCTGAGGCAGAAGAAGGCCAGCCTGGGCTGTGGTGAGAATCTGCTTCAAAACTTTTATTATTATTATCATCATTATTAGGGGTGACCTTGAATTATTTTTTTATATACATTTTATATAAACAGGAGTGACAGTTTGGTGGTCATAGCCCTTGAGGTTGACCAGAAGGCCTTGTGCCTGCTGGAAAAGTACTCTACCAACAGGGTTATATGCCAACCCTGAAAGAAATAGATGTAAAATCATTTACCTTGATTTTCTTTTCTTTTCTCTTTTTAAAGTTTTGTTTATTTTTATTTTATGTTGTTAAACCCAATGGTCAAGAATAAGAGCACTATCCACAGTTTAAAGCCAAATCTGAAGCAAGCTTTAGTTAAATACTGGCCAGGTCCATACCCAGCTTCCAAGGAAATGGTCCCAAGTCACATTTTGCAGGGGCTTAAAAGGTAAATAAAACCCACAATTCACAGCATTTTCCATCAGGTCCAATCCAGGGCAATCATACATCCTGATGTATTTCCTACCTATCTACCTCCTGCCTACATCCAATCAGAGGCAAGGGTACATCCTGACATAGTCCCCCATAAACAATAGCCTTTAGCATTTCAGGAACTATCTGTCCTTGGACAAGGGGCTTGCAAATCAGAGGCATTTTTGTTTTATGGATGTCTTACATGGAGTAATTAAAATTTAAAATGCAACTTTGACTCTTACAATGTGTTACTTGCCTTTGTGAGTTTATATGCACCATGTTCATGCAAGTACCATGGAGTCCAGAATAGGGTATTTGATGAGCTCAAACAGGGAGTTACAGAAAGCTATGAGCCACTACGTGGGTTCTGGGAATCAAAACCTGGGTCCTCTATAATAGCATCATGTGCTCTTAATTCCTGAGCCACCTCTCCAGCCCACTTTACCATGTTGCAGGAAACCAAAGCAAACAAAAAAAGAAAAGGATGCAGCCAGATGTGGTAGTACATGCTTCTAATCCTAGTACCCAAGAGGTCTGATGCAGCCGGAGGCATCACAAGACCTGACTTCAGACAGGTTTACATAGTGAGACCCTTCTACAGAAAAAGGAAGAGGACGAGGAGAAAACGAGCTTAAAGTGTGGCCGGTGGTAGACCAGGGTTCTGGGTTCTGTCCTCAGTACCACCCAAACTATTTTTAGTTTTGCTTAATGTTGACTTTCTACCTATTTTTCACTTACTCCTTTCCGATGTTGTGACATTCTCCATGTCCAGGCTTTGCTTCATGATGTGAGCACACTTTCAGATCCAACTTAGAGATGAAAAAAATCCTCAGCACCACGGGGTTTTAACAAAGAAAAGTCCTAAAAGGGAGAAAAGTGTAATGATGCTGATGAAATATGTATTTCAAGCTGTTAAAAGAAATGAGTTTTCTGTTCCTGAGAACAATCTCTCAGCAGCTGGGGCTGCTCTTACAGGGAACCCAGCACTCACCGGCAGAGCGCGACCAGGTGAGACTCCAGGCCTGGGTGTGTGATGCCCTCATATGTGGTACAGAAACATACAGATAAAACCAAAACCGAAACCGAAACCGAAACCACACCCAATAAATAAATTCTTTCTCTAACATTAAAATAAAATTATTAAATCTGTGCGTCTGAGACCAGCCCGTCTGAAGAGTGCATTTTCTATGTATCCAGGCAGGCCTGAATAGAGAGACTGCCTCAAAACCAAAAACCAAAACCCAGCGAGCACGCGGCCTATGGTGGGTGGGGAGGCTATTCAGCAAATGGTACTGACAAGCCGGGCGGCGGTGGTGATGCACGCCTTTAATCCCAGCACTCGGGAGGCAGAGGTAGGCGGATCTCTGTGAGTTCAAGGCCAGCCTGGGCTACAGAGTGAGTTCCAGGACAGGCGCAAAAGCTATACAGAGAAACCCTGCCCCCCCCCTAAAAAAAAAAAAAAAAAACAAACAAGCAAATGGTCCTGACAACCAGGAATTCACCTGCAGAACAATAAAATATTTTACTCTACACAAAAACCAATTTGAAACCCGAAACACTGCAACTGCTAGAGAAAAACGCTAAGGAATGTGCTTTGAGTGAACGGCAGGGTCAAGAGCTGAACACAGGAAACAGTCTTAAGGATTCATAAGTGAGATTGCCAGCACACCGACTTTTCCAACACAGTAAGTGAAGTTATCAGAAAAGCCTGTCGGCTCAGACAAGGGCTTGAGGTCTATAATATCGAGCCCGGCAGTGGTGGCCGCACCCGCACCTTTATTCCCAGCACTCGGGAGACAGAGGCAGGCCTGGTTTAGATATATGTGCTGAGTTCCAGGACGGCCAGGGCTACAGTGAGGGCCTGTCTCAAAAACAGCCCCAAACAATCAAAAGGTAAACAAGTAAGTGACTGAGCCCACGGCGACCCGAATTCAGTCCCCAAGGCCAAGGCGGTGAAGAGAACACACTTCTCCAAGCTGGCCTAAGACCTCCACAGCTGTGCTTTGGATGTGAACGCACAAATAGAAAGACATTTCTTTTAATTAAAAAACAAACAAACAAACAAACAAACAAGAAACCAACTCCCTAGCTGGGCCTGGTAGTCCACACCTTAATTCCAGTGCCCCGGAGGCAGAGGATCTTCTGAGTTTTAGATCAGTTTAGTAGGAAATTCTAAACCAGGCAGGGCTTACATAGAGTGCCTGTCGAATAAAATCAATACAAAATTCAGCGAGAAATCCCTTTGACTTCTTGTTTCTCCCTACCAAACCCCATCTCCAGTCCTGAGGCAGGACCTTGCTATGTATGTAGCCCAGGCTGGCTCAGCGTCTGGAGTAGTCAGGATTACTTCCAGGCATGCCTGTCTCAAGAACTTCAGTGTTAATAAAGGAAGACCACATAGAATTGTAAACTTCATCTTTTGTTTGTTTCTTTTTTGTTGTTGTTGTTTTTTCAAAACAGGGTTTCTCAGTGCAGTTTTGGTGCCTGTCCTGGAACTCCCTCTGTAGCCCAGGCTGGCCATGAACTCACAGAGATCCGCCTGCCTCTGCCTCCTGAGTGCTGGGATCAAAGGCGTGCTAGGATCCATAGCCACCACTGCTCAGCCCTAAAACTTGATTTTTAAGAAAAAAATGTGTGAAAGTTTGGGTAACTTTGCTTAGATTTACATTATATAATTAAAAAAAAAACACTGAAACTATGAGGAAAATATAAATGAAATCAAGACGAGGAGGGATTCAACAAAACTCATGTTTCCCCCGGTTTTATGTTACTAATTACACAGTATCACTGCCTTCTGAATTATAAAGAATAAAATCGTTTCAGCTCACGGTTCTGGATGTGAAAGGTCAGAAGGCTCCCAACGGATGGCGGTCTTGTCTCCGGAGAATCCTGAGGCTGTGTATGACCGTCACAGCACTTCAGCCCTCTACTTATAGGAGCCACCAGAATTCAATTGCAGAGGCCAACCCCTAACGATGACGTATACAGTCCTATCAATCTCCAAAGGCCCCACCCCCAAACACCAAGATCTCTCCACCCTCAGAGTCATTTGCTTGAGACCCGCCCTATTATGTTGCCTAAGCTAGCTTTAAACCGGTCTCAAGTGATCCTCCAGCTTCAACCTCTTGGGTGCTGGGACAACTTGGTGTGTATGTCCAACCCCTAAACCGGCGGTTCTCAACCTATGGGATGAAACTCCTTCCCAGGAACTGCATATCAGATATCCTGCACACCGGGTTTTTTGAGACAGGTTTCTCGGTGTAACAGCCCTGGCTGTCCTGGAACTCACTCTGTAGATCAAGCTGGCCTCAAACTCACAGAGATCCGCCTTGCCTCTGCCTTCTGAGTGCTGGGATTAAAGGCGTGCACCACCACCCACCGGCGCACACCAGATATTTGCATTACAATTCAGAACTGTAGCAAAATTACAATTCTGAAGTAGCAACGAAATAATTTTATGGTTGGGGGTCACCACAACAAGAGGAGCTGTATTAAAAGGGTCAAAACAGTGCAAAGGTTGAGAACCACTGCTCTAGAGAACCTAATACACAGACATACATAAAAAGGGTTTATTAGGGCTGGAGAGATGGCTCAGAGGTTAAGAGCACTGACTGCTCTTCCAGAGGTCCTGAATTCAATTCCCAGCAACCACATGGTGGCTCACAACCACCTGTAATGAGATCTGGTGCCCTCTTCTGGCCTGCAGTCATATATGCTGTATACATAATAAATAAATAAATAAATAAATAAATAAATAAATAAATAAATAAATAAATAAATAAATAAATAAATGGATATTTTTAAAAAAAGGGTTTATTAGAATTGCTTACAGGCTGCAGTCCCGCTAATCCAACAGAGGCTGGCTACGAATCCAAGAATCTGGATGATTCTCAGTCTGTGAGACTGGAGGTACAACTGGTGTTCAGTAGATGCTGGAATCCCAAAGTTGGCTCTAATGCCAGTGAAGGAATGGGTTTCCTAGCAAGGCGAGGGCAAGCAGGCAAAGAGCAATCAGCTCCTTTCCATGCCCTTATATAGGCTTCCGGCAGAGGGTGTGGCCCAGATTAAAGATGTGTCTTCTGCGGTCTGAAGGAAAATGGCCCCAACAGGCCCTTGGAGAGTGGCACTCATAGGCCTTGTTGGAGTAGGTGTGGCTTGTTGGAGGAAGTGTGTCACTGTGGGGCAGGCTTTGAGGTCTCAGCTCAAGCCAGGCCTGGTGTAATTCAATCTCTCTTCTTGCTGTCTGCAGATCCAGATGTAGAACTCTCAGCTACCTCTGCAGCACCATGTCTGCCAGCATGCCACCATGCTTCCCACAATAATGCTCTGTATTTCTGTACTGTTAGCAAGCCCCAAAAGAATGTGTTCCTATGTTAGAATTTGTCCCAGCAGCACATTAGAATAAAGGCAGCATCTGAAATCAGTGAGAAAGAGAACTTGTAAGTACCTAGTTCCCTAAGTAACTCTGTGTAATTGTTCACATATTTACAAATCCTTGAAGGATGTATAGTGTCGTCCATCTCAAACCTTTGCATGTTGCACTGTACACCAAGATACTGTATGTTCTGTGTTGTCAGTCATTCAGTGATAGGGATGTCTTTTAATATGTAGATTTTATCAGTTGCTGAGTATTGCCTAAGTTGTCATTATGGGTGACTTGTTTTTCACAGTTACAAATGTGTTGCTGTAAGATTCTTGAGAATGTATTTTCAAAAAAAAAAAAAAAACAAAAAAGAATGTGTTCCTTTATAAGAGTTGCTGTGGTCACGGTGTCTCTTCACAACAGTAGAACCCTAAGACATCTTCCTAACTCTATGATTCTGATTAGAAGTGGATCTTCTGACTTCAAATTAAGTGTGTGTGTGTGTGGGGGGGGGGAGTTGGGGGGAGTTCCTCACAGGTGTGCTCTCTATTTTCTATTGATTTAATTTTATTTTTTTTCAAGACAAGGTTTCTGTGTAGGCCCTGGCTGTCTTGAAATTCACTCTGTAGACCAGGCTAGCCTTGAACGACCTACCTCTGACTCCTGAGTGCTGGAAGAGTGTGCGGCCACCACCACCACCCAATGGGTGCCCCCCATTTTTGAGTTTTAGTTCCAGATGTAGGTCAAGTTGACAACCAAGAATAGCCATCACATGTTAGTATACATGGACCACACACACAAAGGATCATGGAAATTTAAGAAGCTATTTTCCCTCCTCTAGAACTACAAAGAAAGGAGAGAAAGTGTCCATTATAAATCTTTCCTGGCAGTTAATAAGTTATCTAAATCTGGTGCTGGGGCAGCTGCCCTGTGTCTGAAAGAGAAAAGAACATGGCAGGCTGACTGAACACGTCGATTAGCTCTGTGGTTGGGATAAGGCACCCCAAGATGAATGTGTTTGTGGACAGTGCAATGTGGGACCTTAAGGAAGTGACTGGATCATGGAGGCTCTGACTCCTGATGTGTTAGTCTGTTGAAGTACTCATAACCTGATGGCATCATTGGGAGATGGTAGAAGGGAGGGATGGGGTCTAGGTGGACGACGTAGGGTACTCTGGGCCTGTCCTATAAGGTACCCCTTGTGCTGGTTCCTCTCTCATTCATTATCACCTAAAAGGTGGCCAACTTTCCCCTGTCACGGTCTTCTTTTTTTTTTTTTTTTTTTTTTTTTTTTTTTTTTTTTTGGTTTTTCGAGACAGGGTTTCTCTGTGTAGCTTTGCGCCTTTCCTGGAACTCACTTGGTAGCCCAGGCTGGCCTCGAACTCACAGAGATCCGCCTGGCTCTGCCTCCCGAGTGCTGGGATTAAAGGCGTGCGCCACCACCGCCCGGCTCTGTCACGGTCTTCTAAAGGGATGTTTCTGCCTGTCACAGGACTATTAAGCAATGGTACCAGTGACCATAGACTCGAACCTCTGAAGCCATGGTCCAAAATAAATCTTTTTTTTTTTTTTTTTCAAATTAAGACATGGCCTCAATATATAGTCCTGGTTGTCCTGAAACTTGCTAGGTAGATCAGGCTGGCCTGCAACTCACAGAGATCCAGCTGCCTCTGCCTCCTGGGTGCGGAGATTAAAGACGTGTGCCACCATATCTGAGTTTTTTCCCCCAAGCAATATGTTTTGATCATATTTTCTCCTCCCCCAACTCCTCCCAGATCCTACCCACTCAACTTAATGTTCTCTCTCTCTCAAAAGTGAAAAACAAAAATAACAATACAAAACTGGGTGGTGGCACAGAGGCAGGCAGATCTCTGTGAGTTCAAGGCCAGCCTGGTCTACAAAAATGAGTTCTAGGACAGCCAGAGCTGTTACACAGAGAAATCCTGTCAACAAACAAATAACACACACAGAGCCAAAACAAAACAAAATGAAACAAAAAGAGCTCTCCCCCCTCCACATGTGGTGGTATTGTGTTCCCCAAAATATTGTGCACACTAATAAACTTATCTGGGGTCAGAGAACAGAACAGCCACAATATTAAACATAGAGGATAGGCAGTGGTAGCATACACCTTTAATCCTAGCATTCCAGAGGCAGAAATCCCTCTGGATCTCTGTAAATTCAAGGCCACATTGGAAACAGCCAGGCATGGTGACTCACACCTTTGATCCCAGGGAGTGATGGCAGAAAGTAGAAAGATATATAAGGCATGAGGACCAGAAACTAGAAGCATTTGGCTGGATAAGCCTTTAGGCTTTGAGCAGCAGTTCAGCTGAGACACATTCGGTTGAGGACTCAGAAGCTTCCAGTCTGAGAAAACAGGATCAGTTGAGGAACTGGCAAGAATCGGTAGTCCTTTGTTTTGTGTCCTGTCTGTCCTGTTTGTCAGCAGTTGATTCGAGGATAATTTGTTGTCCAGTGGCTAACTTTTGCCACAATGAAAGTTAACTCCATATGCAGTTTCTTCAATGCCCATATTTTCTCTGAAGTAGATTGGTACTGCCAGGAGCCGACATGTCTCATAGTCATAAGAAAAAAGAAAAATTTTCTAAGTTATTAAAACATTTTAAATGCCATATTCTGTAGATCTCTGAAGGGTTTGAAGATGACCTGTCTATCTAAAATATATCTGCTCAATCTTGAAAACATACCTAGTATGACTACAAGTTCTATTCTAATGTCTAACTACTAACTTTCATTTCTTTATATCCTAATAGCTGGTAATAATAACATTCAAGGATCAGCAAATTGCATTACATTGTTAAACGAACTTTATAAGTACAATATCTTGAACAAGATTAGAAATATATGTATGGCATTTTCTAACAATATCAATCTCAATATATATAATTTGTATATAAAACAATCTAATCCAATGTAAAGTATTTAAAACTAGTCATTGTCTTTTTTTTGTTTTTAAACAAGAACTTTAAATCTAATCTCCTTTGCTTAGCCCTTTTCTTCACCCTTGATAACTTGTAACCAACCCTCCTAAACAATAAAAATTATCCCAGACTCAAAACCCATTAAAAGACCAAAAAACCACCCGCCCCACACCACCTCTTTGGGACTGTGGGCGTCGTATTCTTAAAATTGCTTCCTGCTGGGTATGGGCGAAGGTATCTTTATTCTGAAAAGAAAAATTTTGGGCTAATTGTCAAATTCTAGGAAAGGTAGCTATATCTTTTGTTGTCCAGTCTGTGTATAATGCCAAAGTTCAGGGTTTATCTCAAGTCCTTATTCAAGTAGTCTTTGAAACTGGATCATCTCAGCCCTCTCAAAATTGCTCTGAGCATTTTGTAGTCCAAAGCTGATCTGTAGATGATGTTTGTCAGCTTAGTGATATTATTATTGTCCACATGGAATTGTTGTTGTTGTGGGGCCCCATCTTCCTGGATACTTCAGTTGATGTTAGGCCTGGCCGTGATTTCCTGCAGAAAACTGATGAGACTCGAACACAAAGACATGTATAGGCAGCTAATTGAAGCCTTTTGTCTAGAATTACTACTCTATATGATCACTAATTTCTTAACAAAGTTTAAAATGTATATATATATATATATATATTAATCTTGTAAATTTTAATATAAAATTCATACTTTAAGAAAAGTTTAAAGAATCAGAATAGAATCAAAGAGTTGAGATTAGTAATAGAATAGTCCCTTAATTAATTTGGTTTTTCTCCTGTCCCATAGCAGAAGATGGCTCTTTCTTCTGGCATGATATAGGGAGTATGCATTTTCCTTTTAACAACATGCTTGAGTTTAAAGGAGAGAGCCATTCTCCAACTCCAAAGTCAGCTTTAAATTTTAATAGAACTGGGACTACAAGAAGACCAATAGTGTTAAATTTCTTTAGAGAAGAGCAGAAACAAACATTTAGGAAGACTTATGAAATTTTATAGATGATATACCAATAGGCCATTTTACTTTTTTTCCTGGGACAGATGATTTGTCCTTTTTCTTCAGTTGTCTCATTTGTCCAGTGTTCTTCAGATTCCTTAGCCTTCACACACACACACACACACACACACACACACACACACACACACACCTAAAGACATAGAGTCCAATTCTACCTGCAATCCCAGAATTTAAGAGCCGTAGCAGAAAAGGATCAGGGGTCCAAGGACAGCCTTCCATACTTCTTGAATTTAAGAAATTATGAGATCACTTCAAAAAACTGAAAACCAAACAATCACAACACACACACACACACACACACACACACACACACACACAAGCGCGCATGCACACATGCACGCATGCACGCACGTGCCAATATTGAAGAATGACTGGGATGTGGACAGCTCATGCCAAGACAGGATTTTTTTCAACAGGAGGAACTTCTTCCTCCCGGCCCCGCCCCGCCCCTCCCCGTTCCTCCCCGCCCCTCCCCGCCCCCTCTCCCCTCCCCGCCCCCCCTCCCCTCCCCGCCCAAGACAGGGTCTCTGTATGTAGCCCTGGCTGCCCTGAAACTCACTCTGTGCGCCGCCACTTCCTTTTGAGACAGTATCTGTATATAGTCTTGGCTGGCCTGCAACTGGTAATGCAGAGCAGGCTGGCTTCCGACTCACGGAGATCCTCCTACATTCCTTTATCGTGTGCTGGTATTAAAGGTGTGAGCCACCAAACCCAGATTTTTTTTTTTTTTTTTAGACAGGGTCTTATGTAGCTCAGGTTAGCTTTGAACTCCTTGTATAGAGTTTCCTATTTCCTTTCCTCCTCCTCCGGGCTTGGTTTACAGGCTGCACCGCCACACTTGGTTTACACAGTGCTGGGATGGAACCCAGGGATCTCGCATGCCAGGCAAGCACTCTAGGAGCTGAGCTACATCCCCAGCCAGAACTAAAATTCGAGATGCAATGGAAGAGCGTGAGACACAGATTTACAAGGGCCCACCAACGCCCGCTCGGGCGGTGTTTCGGCCGTGTCCTGGGCTCTGGTGCCCGGAGGATTCAGCTACACCGTGACTCACAGTCCTGGCCCTGCACGCTTCGCTGCAGGAGAAGCTCTGCGCGTACTGCTTTCCAAGTCGTGCCGAAGTCCTTCCCACTCACAAAGGCCTGGCCCCGGGCGGGTGTTCTGCAAACTGCCAAGCCTTCGACAAGTGCGTGTGGGTGTTGGAGTCCCAGATGCAGTCGTGAAGTTTGTGGTGTTTACATCAAAGGCCTGGATGGCACCCAAGTGTGGTGGCTCAAGCCTGTAATCCCAGCACTTTGGGAGGTGGAGGCAGGGGGATGAGAACTATTGAAGACAGTCCTTAAAAACTATGGTAGGGAGGTCATGCGGGGAGGATGAGGGGTGGGAGTAGAGGGGCGGTAGGGGTGGACTGGTGGTGGGGGTGGTGCAGGCCTTTAATCCCAGCACTCAGGAGGCAGAGTTTGAGGCCAGCCTGGTCTACAGAGTGAGTTCCGGGACAGCAAGGACTACGCCGAGGAATCCTGTCTCGAAAAACAAAAGCAAACCCCGAACTGTGACAGGTATGCAAAAGTGTAGCTCTGGAGAGTTGATGGCTTCTGGAGGGTGGGTGGGAGTCTGGGGGGCTACTCAGTTATTTGTAAGGGGCTGGCTACCGGGGGTTTGGGCATGCTCCGATGAGTGTATGGGCAACAAAAACTGGACTTTGTATTTTTCTTCTTCTTTTTTTTGGTGTGTGTGTGAAAGGGTGGGAGGGTGGACCTGGGAGGAAAGGAAGCAAGTGTGATCGGGGTGCATTGTGTGAAATTCTCAAGTAATCAATAAAAATATTATGGGGGGGTGAAGTTTCAGGGAGCCTCGGATACACAGCAAGTTCAAACAACAACCAAATCCTTCTAAAATTAACCAACAAGAGACCCAAAATGCGCCCCCTCCCAAACTTTCCACCAACCCCTCCAATCAAAACCCTTCCGAGTAGTATCGTGTAACAAGAAGCCTGAGAAGAAATACATGTCACTAAAAAAATGTGGGACCAGGCAGGGCAGGTGAAGCTCTGTGCCGCTTCCTCCCCGGACACCTTCCGGACACTGGAGTTAGCTGGCAGCACCAAGGTCTGGACTTTCAGTCTTTGACCTCCCATGGGAAACAGTTACACCAGCCTCAATGCAGAAATATCCGCGTCCTGTGCACCCCGGTGTGGCTGGCATTGACATGTTGATCCTCTAGAGGGCAGTCTAGCCACAGGCTCCTTAGCACAGAGCGGGGCCTGCCTCGGCTGTCAGGTGTCTCACTGGGGTGAACCCTGTCTTGAAAAACAAACAAACAAACAAACGAAAGAACACAATGGAGCGAAAGTCCACTAATATTTCATCTACAAATATGGCTCCAATAGATGACAGATTTACCTGGGGCTCAGAAGAAAACTGTCCTGACCCGGGAAGCCATTACCACTGTGAACTGGGTCAGCCTCAGCAGTTCCCTCGAAGGGCTCACGGCCAGCACTGCTTCTTCAAATGCTAACAAAGGCGGGGAAGCAATAGAAGGCGGGATGCACACAATGAATAGTGAGATTGAAGAAGTGACGGTCAGCAAGAGGAAGTGTGAGGACAGCTGTAGCAACGGTGGACGGCAACAGTAGAGTGACAGTGAAAGCTGCTGCTCAGCAAAGGGTCCCCAGGGCTCTCCAAGCTGATGGTATGTTTGTTATTTAAAAGATCCAAGCGGGCCTGATGTGGTGGTGCACTGCTGTGGATATTGTTCTATATAAATAAAACACTGATGGCCAGTGACCAGGCAGGAAGTAGGTTGCCAGGCAGGAAGTAGGTGGGACAAGGAGAGAGGAGAATTCTGGGAAGCAGAAGGCTGAGGAGGGAGACACTGCAAGCCACCGCCAGGTCAAGCAGCATGTAAAGACTCTGGTAAGCCACCAGCCACGTGGCAAGGTATAGATTTATAAAAATGGGTTAATTTAAGATGAAAGATCAGTTAGCAAGAAGCCTGCCACGGCCATACAGTTTATAAGTGATATAAGCGTCTGAGTGATTATTTTATAAGTGGATTGTGGGACTGCAGGGTTTGGGGAACCTCTAGAGAAGCCCTCCTCCCAGCACCTTGGAGACTGAGGCAGGTGGATCTCTAAGTTTAAAGCCAGCTTGGTCTACCTGTGGAGTCCCACGGCACCTCAAGCTACATAATGGAGAGACCCTGTCTGGGTGAGCTGGGGCAAGGCTGTGACATTTGACCAAAACAGAAGACCCATGGCGTCAAAATTCACAGGGGTCCTCAGCAGTTCGAATAGCAAGAGGTGACCGACCGGGAGGGTCCTGTGTTCACATGAGAGGTGGACCCCCTGACTCCATTTTCAGATTAAAATCACCTTGTTACAAGGTCAAAATAAATTCATTCCTGTTTTCTGTAAAACTTGGGTTTGACCAGGTCTTGACCCATGTTCTGGAATTTGACAGGTTCCTCATCCTGTATCCTGACCTCCACCTTGATAAGATGTTCTGCCAAGTTCCTACATAATCAAAGAAATCCCCTAGTCTTGTAGGTTTTGTTTTTGTTTTTGTTTTGTTTTGTTTTATTTTAGCTATAAACCCCACTATCTTCTGTGTTCAAGCTATTTTCAAAAACCCTGCTTTAGAGAGATAGCCTGGTCTAACAGAAAATAAAGCTTACTTAATTTGATCAAAAGAATTTGGGAGGCTGGAGAGATGGCTCAGCAGTCAAGAGCACGGGCTGCTCTTCTAGAGACACTGAGTTCAATTCCCAGCACCCACATAGTGGCTCACAACCATCTATAGTGGGATCTGATGCCCTCTTCTGGCATACAGGCAGACATGCACACAGAACACTCATACCAAAAAAAAATGGGTAATGGTCTTTACTCTCCTTTGATGGGATTAATGGTGAGCAATTAACAGATTTGTTTTGTTTGTTTGTTTGTTTGTTTGTTTGTTTGTTTGTTTGAGACAGGGTCTCTCTACATATCTCTACATAGCCCTAGTATGCTGGAACTCATAGAGGTCCATCTACTTCTGCCTCTACAGTGCTGGGATTAAAGTCACTCACCACCACACCTGATACCTTAAAATATATTCTTAAAGCTTTTGAGACACTGAAACACTCCCTGGCTGTGGATCAACCACAGATTAAAGCAGAGCATCCCTCATATCTGTGCAGTTCCCTGGGGCTGTGAACTATAATTTCTTTCTTTTGGTGGATGGGTAGAATTTATATTTATTTCAGTCTGGTAAACTAAAGTTCAAACAAATTCAATCTTGTTTGGAATTGCTAAAAATTATTGGCATAGGCGATAGAAGCCTGTGTTGGTCATGTGGAAAACTGCCTAGCCTGGAAAGTTTGCATGAGAACTTCAAATCAGTGAGAAATATCTGTGAGGCATTTACTACAAAGAGAATCAGAGATGTGTGTTGGATAGTGAGAATAATTTAAAGGGAAGGCTTATTTAGAGTGGGAGGCATTAGAATAATCAGATTAGGGTTTTTTGGTTTTGTTATTTTGGTTTTTCAAGACAGGGTTTTTTTGTTTAGCCTTGGCCATCTTGGAACTCGCTTTGTAGACCAGGCTGGCCCCAAAGGCAGATATTTGCCTGCTTCTGCTTCCCAAGTGCTGGGATCAAAGGTATGTGCCACCACCACGAGGCTGGGAAGGTTCTGAGGCTGATGGGAGCAGTCTGTAAAAGAGGAAGAAAGTGCCATTGATACAGAGACTGCAGGGATGAGAAGTGATGTACATGTGCTAAGGTTGGTATTAGGTTCTTAGAAAGGTCAGACACTGTTATGGGGCATCAGGTGATTCTGAGTTGGAGACAAAATTTCTGCATGAATATTTCTTAATTTAAAAAATATATTAGGGGCTGGAGAGATGGTTTAACAGTTAAGAGTTCTGGCTGCTCTTCCAGAGGACCCGGGTTCAATTCCCAGCACCCACATGGCAGCTCCCAACTGTCTGTAACTCAATTCCACCAGATATGACACCCTCACACAGACATATATGTACACAAAACACCAATGCACATAAAATAAGAATAATTTTTTTTTTTTTTTTTTTTTTTAAGACAGGGCTTCTCAGTGAAACAGTCCTGGCTGTCTTGGAACTCACTTTGTAGACTAGGCTAGCCTCGAACTCACAGAGATCCGCCTGCCTCTGTCTCTGCCTCCTGAGTGCTGGGATTAAAGGCGAGCACCACCATGGCCCAGCAGAATAAACAAATTTTTAAAAACTTATTTTTAGTTAGCAAAGGTAGGGATATGTGTCATTATGACATTTTCATACAGATGAGTCATCTTAACTTCGTATTTGTTTGTCTTGAGACATAGTTTCATATACTCCACACAGACCTCAAACTTGCTGATAGCCGAAGCAACTCTTCTTCTGCTTCCACTTCCTGGGTTCTGAATTTGCATGTACACACACACACACACACACACACACACACACACATGAGTACTCTATAGTGTATATATGGAATCAGAGACAACTTTCAGATTTGTTTCTCTCCTCCATGTAGGTTCTGAAGATTGAATATCACTCATCAGGATTGCTGTCAAGCACCCACCCCTTTCTGCTAACCCTTCTCATCAGCCTTATTATTATTATTATTATTATTATTATTATTATTATTGTATTTTGGAGGCAGCTCTGGCTACCCTGGAACTGAACCCAGCACTCCAAAGGCAGAGGTGGGTGGATCTCTGTGAGTTCCAGGACAGCCAGAGCTACATAGTGAGACCCTGTCTCAGAAAGGAATAAAGAGGGGGCTGGAGTGACGGCTCAGCAGTTAAGAATGCTGGCTGCTCTTCCAGAGGACCTGGGTTCAACACCTAGCAACCACATGGTGGCTCACAACCGTCTATAGTGGGATCCGTGGCCTTCTTCTGGCATAAAGTCATGCATGATGAGAAAGCCCACATATACGTAAAAAATAAGTTAATTTTAAAAACTGTCAACTTGAGAGCCAGGCGGTGGTGGTGGACGCCTTTAATCCCAGCACTCAGGAGGCAGAGGTAGGTGGATCTTTGTGAGTTCGAGGCCAGCCTGGTCTACAGAGCGAGATCCAGGAAAGGCATAAAACTGCACAGAGAAACCCTGTCTGGAAAAAACAACCAACCAAACAAACAGAAACCCCCTAAAAACCCTGTCAACTTAAAAAAAAAAAAAAAAGAATAACATTCTTTTTGTTTGTTTGGCTTTTTAAGACAGGGTTTCTCTATGTAACCCTGCTTTTCCTGGAACTCGATTTTTAGACCAGACTGACTTCAAACTCAGAGATTCCGTCTCCCGAATGCTGGGATTAAAGGAGTGCACCCCCACTGCCCCCCATGAGAAAAGCATTCTTAATAGCTTAATCATCTGCACTGTTTCTTCTTACTGTTTCTGGGAAGTTCCCAAAACCCACCATAAGAGAGTTGGGTCACTCTATCTGTAAAAGGCTTTGAACGATCATGAAAAATTGGTGTGGGCAAAGGTCTCCCATCAGAGTCATTGCATCCCCAGAAATAGCTGCTGCCGCTGAGTAATAATGGACAATAATGCTCCATGATTTGGGCACAACACTCACATCACATCTCAGAGGCCTCCAGGGGGTCACACTCTTCCCCTCCAATCTCCAGCTTCCCTCCCCTGTGTGTTTTCTCTCCTCCTCCTCCTCTTTCCTCTCCCTTTTTACTTTTTGGAGACAGGGTCCCACAGTGCAGCTCAGACTGGCCTCTAGAACCCGTGGTCTTCCTGCCTCAGCTGCCAGAGTACTGAGATGACACGTGTCCCCACACACCATGCCCGGGTCCTCCAGTCGAATTCACATCCTGTATTTGTTCAACCACCTCATGTTCTGTCTCCAGATAGGATCTGACCTGTAGTCTTTGCTGATCTCAAGCTTCCCACCCAACAGCTGGCTTAGCACATTTAGTCCAAACCCCATCTAAAGGACTTTAACGAGGGGCTGGAGAGAGAGTTCAGTGGCTAAGAAGCCTGGCTGCTCTTCCGGGGCTTCTGAATTCAATTCCCAGCACCCTATACGTGCTGACAGCCATCTGTAACTGTAGTCTCATGGGATCTGATGCCCCCTTCTGGTGGTCGGCACACATGCAGACAAAATACTCACATAAAATGTATAAATAAACAACAGCTTAATTGTGTGTGTGTGTGTGTGTGTGTGTGTGTGTGTGTGTGTGTGTGTGTGTGTGTGATGTGCAGGGAACACACCTACCAGAGTCCGACTTAGGGAGTCACTTGCACCATGCAGGTGGTCTAGACTGAACTCAGGTTGTCAGGCTTCGTGGCCTTTTCCCTCTGACCCACTGAACTGTCTCACTGGCTCACATATAATCAGTTTTCAATTGTATTCTTCAGTACTAGTCTTGTGTTCTAGTTTTTAGTTCTGTTGATATTTTGTTTTTGTTGTTATTGGCAAGTTGAAGAGAACTGTCATTTGAAGTTTCATATGAGGTCAGAACGTAGGGCTGGCCCACCACTGAGGAAGTGACTGAGGTCCAGGCGCCCTGACATCCGGTCCACTCTCCCTTCCTCTGACTCCCACCCCCAAAGCCGCCGCAGCTGATGCCTTCTCCTGAGCATTGCTCCATTTCCCTGGATAAGGCTGAAAGGCGGGGGCAGGCAGCCTCATGATCCCAAACTCCACAGCTCTGAAAGGCTGCCAGAACTGCCCCCGGAAGAGCTGCAAGAGCCGTCTTGGGGCCAGAGGGCATGGATCTGGTCCTGAGAGGGACACGTAGTACCTTGGACTGTGTTGTTTTGTCTGCTGCCCAGCGGCTGCCCCTGAACCTACCCTTGCCTCCTCCACGCAGGGAGGCGAACGTTGGACTAAGTCTCTATCTTTTTATTTTACCAACGACTTGAGCCAGATGCTAGGGTGAAACCTGCTAGTGCAGAGAGGCAGAGAATGCACCAACTAACTTTCTGCTGTTGTTCCAGAAAGGAAGCTTTCTCCCACGTTGTCTGAAAGAAAACTCATCCAATCCCATGCTCCTCCTTTCTACTTCCTGTTCCTCTCTCTCCGACCTCCCAACTTTTCCTCACTTTCTATGGTTACTTCCGGTCAGCTGGCTGCTTGCTCGGCTTCTTGACCTATGGTTGATTTTATTTAAATAATGCAATCTTGGGATTCATAGTGTGATCAAATGTCCCATGACAAGCCTGAAAGTGACATGCATGGGCAGTGGACAGAAACAATGAGGTAACCAATTTAACTTGCCTGGTCAGGGCCTTCTCCAGACACAGGTTCTGCCATTGGATTCAGCAGTGCTCTGCAGGGAACTCCCAGGTCCCAGTGAAGTTCAGCCAGGGGTTCTGTTAACATCTCATTAGCAGTGTGGTTTCATGCCCATGTGTTACACTCCTGGTCCTCCCTGAGTTCCTGTGACTTTTCCCCCAATCCCACAATTCCATGATTATGTGCATAGACGAGTACATCTCCCTCCAACCCCTACGTCCTGCCCAGAGAGTGCAGGCACTTTGCTACTTAGTCAGAGCCTCCCCTTTGGACAGGACTTTTGCATTTGTTTCGGGAAATGGATTCTGCTTGTCTCCCTATTCGTCTGCCTTTGAGTTCTTTCAATGATGAGAACAAGAGCCTCAGGGACCACTGAGTCACCGAGTTCATTCTGAATGCAGGTGCGGGTGCATACTTGGAAGGGATACAGGCAGCAGAAATTGTAGGTTTGGGGGAGTTTTCTCAGGAGAAATGGGGGTGTTAAGCAGTCTCAGAAGCTTTCATAGGGATAGTTGATAGCTGGCCCCATTTGGATCCCATCCCCACCCCCCTCTCATTTTTGAGGAGTCTGACTGTGCTGTCCAGGATGGCCTTGAACTGCTGGACTGAAGTTATCCTTCTGTCTCAGGCTCCCAAGTGCGTGCCTGCCTCCATATTGGCTCATACCTAGGGGTTTATAGTCACTTCAATCTCAATTATCCCAAAAAAGGCTAGTGGTTCAGGCAGACACTTGCAGGGGACTCAGGACCCTTAGTGAGCCTCAAGGGTGCTTAGCTTGTAGTCTGCATGGTGGAAGGGGGCAGGTGATGCATCTCAAAGGGAGAGTTAGCATGAGTCTGTGTCCTCTGCACAAAAATTTCATCCTTGTGGTTATAACCTGGAATGTCTTAGTTATTTATAGGTAGCTAAATGTGAGCCTAGACTGACTGATTGATTGATTAATTAATTGTTTCATACAGGATCTTAAGTATCCCAGGCTAGCCTCTAATTCATTATGCAGCTGAGGATGACCTTAAACTCTGATCCTCTTGTATCCATCTCCTCCAGAATGCTGGGAGCACAGGCATGTGCCATCATGCCTGGTCTGTGCCATGGTGTCTGCTCTGTGCCACCATGCCTGCTCTGTGCCATTGTTCCTGGCTTATATGGTGTGGAGATGGGAATCCAAGGCTTCACAGATGCTAAGCAAACACTCCACCAACTGAACCACATCCCCAGCCTGGGCCTGGGTTTATTTCATTTTCTGTTTTTTTTTTTTTTTTTTTTTTAATTTATTTATTTATTATGTACATAGAAGAGGTTGCCAGATCTCATTACAGATGGTTGTGAGCCACCATGTGGGTGCTGGGAATTGAACTCAGGACCTCTTGAAGAGCAGTCGGTGCTCTTAACCTCTGAGCCATCTCTCCAGCCCCCTCATTTTCTGTTTTAAGTCAGATCCTGCCTTATTACATGTATTTACTTGTTGTGTGTGGATGTACACAGGTCACAGCACACATGTGGAGGCCAAAGGACAATCTGGGATAGTCGGTTCTCTCCAGTGTGGGTTTTCTGGGATCGAATTCAGGTTGTCAGGGTTTGTGACAAGGGCCTTTCTTCTCCTTCCTTCCTTCCTTCCTTCCTTCCTTCCTTCCTTCCTTCCTTCCTTTCTTTCTTTCTTTTGAGACGGGGTTTCTCTGTGTAGAATCTCATTCTGTAGACCAGGCTGGCCTCGAACTCACAGAGATCCACCTGCCTCTGCCTCCTGCATGCTGGGGTTAAAGGCATGCGCCACCACCGCCCGGCTCAAGAGTCTTTCTTTACCCACTAAGCCATTGCTGGACCCAGATCCTGTCTTGTTACTGTCTAATTATTTTCAGCTGATCACCAGATATTATGTTAAAACTTGACACAGAGCCGGGGAGATGGCTCAGAGGGTAAGTGCATGCACACGCGCTGCTCTTACAGAGGACCCACGTTCAGTTCCCAGCATCCGCACCAGGTGACTCACCGACATGAAACTCCAGCTGGGATTAATTAATTAATACTTTTTTTTAAAAAAAAGATTTATTTATTTATGTATACAGCATATGTGACTGCAAGCCAGAAGAGGGCACCAGATCTCATTACAGGTGGTTGTGAGCCACCATGTGGTTGCTGGGAATTGAACTCAGGACCTCTGGAAGAGCAGTCAGTGCTCTTAACCTCTGAGCCATCTCTCCAGCCCATTAATTGATACTTTTAAAAATTCTTTTTGCAGAGTTTTCTGAGACCAGCCTATCAGGAACATTCTGGAAATATGTTTCTTCTTTCTTTCCCTATGGAAAGGGTCTTGTGTAGCACAGGCTGGCTTTAAACCTCTTTTCCTATTTCAGAAGGATGATAGAGGATAATTCTTCAATATTGTATAAACTTGACTGTTTCCCTTACACAGGAAACTTGCTCTTTGTAGTTGTGGCTTGTTCAAAAAGGGAGAAATTACTGGAAGTGACCCTCCAGAACAGGCCTGACATGCAGGGTGTGAAGCCGAGGTAGAGACCTTGCCTAGCATTCCCCGTTTCTATGTATAGCCTGTGCACAAACACATGGCATCTCCAAGGAAACTCTGGTTGGGCAGTTGGTGGCGCGCGACTTTGATCCCAGCACTCAGGAGGCAGAGGCAGGAGGACCTCGGAATTCAAGGCCAGCCTGGTTCTAAGCCTGAGTTCCAGAACAGTCAGGGCTACCCCGAGAAACCCTGTATGGAGAAACAAAACATAAACAAATAAATAAAATAAAAATAAAAATAAGAGGAAGGAAACTTCCTCAGCACAAGTCCCATGTCTGCTGAGATGACATTTCTTCCGCACTCCAAACACACCGCCCAAGAGAAGGATCACTTCCAGGCTGCCCGGAAGCTAGTCCAGCTGTCACATTTGCTCGGAGATGACAGTTCTGCCCTCAGGACCGCTGCTGGAATCGCATCTTTTCTCCCTCTGGAATCCTGTCTCTCCTCCTGGATCTCCACTCAGTAGGAGTTTTCGTTATGTGTGGTGCTGGAGAGGGAACCCAGGGTCTCAGGAGTGCTGGGCTAGCCTCCTACCACTCAGCCTTGTCGGACAAGTTTCCTAGTCTTGTCAAGATAGATTGGTGGTTAAGTCAGTGACCGTGAGCTGAGAAACTCTGAGTGGGAAGAAGGAGAAACTCTTGAGAAAGGGAAGCAAGGGAGACTTGTTCTGTTCACAAGGCAGCATTCCAGGGCGAGCTGTCACAGACTCCCTGGAAAATTCCAGTGGAGGTGGTGATAATAGAGTATTTAAAACATTGGGCTCTTAGGTGCAAGGAGGCAAGAGTGTGTTGACTTTTCCAAGTACAGGGAGCTCTTCCTGGGCATCTGTTTTTCTCCTTTTTTGTTGTTATTGAATCGGACTGCAGCCCCTTCCCAGTCAACCCTGACCACCGTGTGTACGGTACAGACTGAAGAATATATACGGTGTGGCTGGGCGGGGTGGGGCAGGCTTGGAATCACAGTACATGGGAGGCCAAGGAAGAGGATTACAAGGCAGCCTGGACTACATGAGACTGTGTTAAACAAAATAAAACACTCAAGTGTAGTATACCCAGGACTCAAGACAGGCCTGTGTCTCCTGGAGAAGGAATCTGCAGTCCTGGGCATTAACCAGGGCCTGGAGAAAGCCAGGCAAGCTCTCTGTCACCAAGTCACCCACCCAGTCCCAAGGACTAGCCCTTCAGAAGGCTGAGCCAGACGAGGTGGATTTTTGCCTTTCTTCTCATGGTTTCATTTATCTTCCCAGAAAACCTCCTGACCAATGTGCTTCCCATCAGAACCATTAAGACATTACTAATTAATCCTCATTAGGCCTGAAATAATAAACATTGCTGTCATACCCTAAGTGGAGCACAGGAGATGAATGCTGCCTTACTATAAAATTTCATTTTTATTAAACAAACCTATAAAAGCTGTCTTCAGTCATATTTTTGGGGCTGCAGAGATTGTATGCCCTTAGTTCTTTATAATACACAAAATACTAATTTATTTAGTATAACCATATAAATGAAAAAGTTTACCCATTGAAGAATGTTGCTATATTTAATATGGCCACCTTTTTTTTTCTTTGTTAAGACAGAATCTCACTATGTAACCCTGGCTGACCTGGAACTCTCTATGTAGACCAAGCTGGCCTTGAACTCACAGAGATCCATCCGCTCTGTCTCTGAAGTGCCACTCCTCACCTCTTCGAATTCTTCTTTCTTTCTTTTTTCTTTTTCAGGCTCTCAATAAGTTGCCCAGGCTAGACTTGAACTTGTGATCGTCCTGCTTCAACCTCCTAAATACTAAAACCCCAGGTTTTCCTTTGCCTTCCATAACACTTGTTATGGCTGGAATGTTTGGTTGCTCTCAAAGCTCATCTGATGAAATCCTCACCCTCAAGGTGATGGTAGCGTGGATGTCCTTGGGAGGTGTTTAAGTCATGAGGGCTCCGCTCTCGAAACTGGGATTAATTCCCTAATTAGAGAATCCCAGCCCTGTGAAGTGATGTACTCCTGTCATCCCAGACTCCAGAGGCAAAGCAGGAGGATCAAAGCAAGTTCGGGGCCACCCTGACAGACTAAGAGCTCCAAGTGTCGACACAGGGGAGTACACGGAACGTAGGTTTCTATCTAGCAGAGGAAACAATCAACAGAATTAACAAGGAGCCCACAGAATGGGAGGAAATCTGCCAGCAACACCTCAGACGAGGGGCTGGTATCCAGAATTCATAAAGAACTGCAGAAATTAAGCCAGGCGGTGGTGGCGCACGCCTTTAATCCCAGCACTCGGGAGGCAGAGCCAGGCGGATCTCTGTGAGTTCGAGGCCAGCCTGGGCTACCAAGTGAGTTCCAGGAAAGGCACAAAACTAAACAGAGAAACCCTGTCTCGGGAAAAAAAAAAAAAAAGAATTGCAGAAATTAAATTCCAAGGGAATGAAATTACCAGTCAGCCAACGGGCAAATGAACTGAATAGGCGGTTTCAAAAAAGAAAAAAGAAAAAAGAAAAGAAAGAAAGAAAGAAAGAAAGAAAGAAAGAAAGAAAGAAAGAAAGAAAGAAAGAAAGAAAGAAAGAAACATGAATGGCCAATAACTATTTTTAACTCTTCAATATCGCTAGTCATCAGGGAAATGCACATTAAAACTATTGTGATATACCACCTCACCCCAGTCAGAGCGGCTGCTGTCCACGAATCTGACAAAAGATGTTGGAGAAGGTGAAAAGAAAAAGGTGTCCTAACCCAAGTGTGGTGGCGCAGGCCTTTAATCCCAGCACTTGTGTGTGTGTGTGTGGGGGGGCACAGAGGCAAGTGGATCTCTGTTTGAGGTCAGCCTGGTCTACAGAGTGAGTTCCAGTACAGCCAAGACTATGTGGAGAGGCCATGTCTAAAAAAAAAAAAAAGAGGGGAGTCTTAGTCACTATTGGTGGTGGTGCAAGTAAATACAGCTATGGTGGTATTCTATTTGTACTGAAATGTGATTTTAATTGTATGTTAATAAATAAAGTTGCCCGGGGATCAGAGCTATTAGAGCAATAGCAAGAGTGTGGCGGTGGTGGCACATGCCTTTAATCCCAGCACTCGGTAGAAGAGCTAGGTAGATCTCTGTGTGTTCAGGGATACAGCCAGCATTGGAGACATACACCTTTAAGACCTGGAGGGCTGTACTTACAGGCAGTGACGAGGCAGTCATGTGTTTGGGTTTACAACCAATGAGAAGGCAGAACAGAAAGACTATGTAAAGACAGACAAACAGGAAGTAGGTCTCTTTCGGAGAGCTAGGAGCACCGCAGGAGGAAGGGTAAGATTTTAGCTCTGAGCTCTGAGCTCTTGGCTTCCTCTTTTACATTGGTTCTGTGTTTCTTATTTAATAAGACGGTTGGTTACATCTACATACAGCCATTGTGAAATCACCAATAACAGAACTAGCGTATGAAAGGGCTACTTCACTGCTGGGGATTACCCAGAGAACTCCATGTTCTACCACAGAGACGTTTGCACCCCGTGTTCACTGTTGACTTACTCACTACAGCAAAAACTGAAATCAACCCACTCCATCACAGATAAACATCACGATTGCTTAAGTTCTGAGGTTTCAACATTTACTATAGATTCTAAAAGGTTGTGTTTTACTCAGGGAGTAGAGGCAGACAGACAGAAAGGGGCTATCCCGGGCTACATTTGGAGTTCAAGGCAGGCAAGCCTGGGCTACAAAATGAGCCCTTGTATCAAAATTTTAAAAAATGCAGCTGGGCCATGCCTTTAATCCCAGCATTCAGGAGTCAGAGGCAGGCAGATCTCTGTGAGTTTTAGGCCAGCCTGGTCAACAAACCAAGATCCAGGACAGCCAGAGAAACCCTGTCTCAAAAAAACCAATAAAATAAAAATTAAAAAAATAATAAAATAAAAATTAAAAAGTTAAAAGGACTTTCTAAATATTTATTATTTATTTATTAAAGATTTATTTATTTTATGTATGAGTGCTCTATCTGCACAGACAACTTTATGCCAGAAGAGGGCATCAGATCCCACTAGAGATGGTTGTGAGCTACCATGTGGGTGCTGGGAATTGAACTCAGGACAGAAGAGCAACCAGTGCTCTTAACCACTGAGCCATCTCTCCAGCCCGTATTTATTTATTATTTTATGTGTATTCATGTTTTGCCTGCATATATGTGTGTGTGTACCATGAACACACCTGGTGACTGGAGGCTGGAAGAGGATGTTCTATCCTTGGGAACTGGAGTTACAGAAGGTTGTGAGCTGCCCTGTGGGTGCTGGGAACCGAACCTGGGTCCTGTGCAGGAGCAACAAGCACTCTTAACCACTGAGACATCACTGCAGCCAATACGCTTAGCTTGACAGCAGGGGCGCGGGGGGGGGGGGGGGGGGTAGTGTTCCCTCGGTTAGCCTTGCCCCTTCCTTCTCCCGGTCCTTCCCAGGCCACACCGAAGGCCGCTCTCCTCTATCAAGTACGGCAGAATGTGCCCGGGAAACGGGCCTGACTGCCAGCCCCTGCTGCTAGGGTGGAATAGTACTTGCTCAGCTTATATCATCTCGTCTGTCACTGCGATTT
This sequence comes from Peromyscus maniculatus bairdii, assembly GCF_049852395.1. Classification (NCBI taxonomy): domain Eukaryota; kingdom Metazoa; phylum Chordata; class Mammalia; order Rodentia; family Cricetidae; genus Peromyscus; species Peromyscus maniculatus. The sequence continues at coordinate 145,273,505 of NC_134854.1, read as the reverse complement.
CTGAAATGTTCCTTTATCCTGACTGACCACTGAATTGGCCTCTCTGTTTGGTCCCAGGGTTAGAAAAGACGAACGGATGTTGCACCCGGCAAAAGGTGGCAGCTGAAAACGGACAGCCGTCTGTTGTAGTAACTGCATATGGATGGATGGATATTTGGGGGGCGCGGGTTGGTGGTGGCAGGGTTTCACTTTAGTTCAGTTGGCCTCCAACTTGCAGAGATTCTCCTACTTCTCGCGTCCTAAGTAATCGGATTATGAGCATGAGCCACCGTGCCGGGCTCTTTTTAATTTCTGAGAGGGAAGATTCTTGACAGTAACTGCAGCAGCAGGTGACTCGTCACGTTTCCAGTAAAGCCCCAACTCTTCTCGTTTTCTCTCTTCTTCGAAAATAAGGGTCTCGCTGTGTCACACTGGCTGTCCTGGAACTCGCTATGTAGATCAAGCTGGCCTCAAACGAACAGTGCGCTGGAATCATTTTTTCCATCAGTCAGAAAACTCTGACTGACCTAGTTGCTGCTTCCCTCCCCGTCCCCATCTTCGTCCAGGACCTTGTTCCTGTCCCAACGGCTCCCTCTGCTGCCGAGACGCGGAACGGCGCACCGCCCTTCTCCGGGACAGCGCAAAGCTTCGTCACAGCGCCCTCTGTTGGGAAGCTTTCTTACAGGACTCCTCCAGGGTCGAGGAGGAAGTGGCCTTTGCTGCTCTCTGATTTATATTTTAGGCTGATGCATTAACGACACTCCCAGTTTTCTTTCCCCTTACAATAGGTTTTCATGATAGGATGAATCAACAATGCACACACGGCGTTACTAACAGACGCCTTCTTCAGCAGCACCCAGGTGTGATTTCCTGGGACGGTTTTTACGTTTGTAAAAAAAAAAAATCTTCAAGTCAGGGGCTGGAGAGATGACGACACCTGCTACCAAGGCCGGCCGCTTGGATTCCACCCCTACAACATGCTGGAAGGAGAGAACAGACGCCAACGTGTGCACCTAGGCGCACATGCCCCCTCACCCCACACACAATTTAGAAGATTTAAAAAGATGTCCGAGTCTATGCGCTAGCTTGTTGCCCCTGAGCAGATGCTCGAGAAAAATAATCGGGAAGAAGGAAAGAGTCACATTGGCTCATGGTTTTAGAGTGCAGGGCTGACTGAATCACTGTGTTGGACCTGAGCTGAGGCAGAATACCATGGCAACGGGAGTGTGTAGGTGGCATGCCATTCCCTAGGCTGGGATCCCAACTCATCTGAATCTCGGGGGGGGGGGGGGGAGGAAATCCTACTTCCTCAGCTTTAACACATCCACCATTTCTACGTTGAAGGCAGACCTAGCCAACGCTCACCTGTGCCTCAAACTCACTGTGTTGGTTGCTTTCCTGTTGTCACGATAAAATACCACGACCAAAAAGTGTAACCTATGAAAGAAACAGTGGAACCGACGCATGGAGTCCATCACCGCAGGGAGGCACGGCAGCAAGTCATGTGACCCGTGGAAGTCGCCTCTAGTGAGGCCGTCTGTATACAGTTCTCCCATTTGGTTCAGATCTGCCATCGCTGTGCTTTAAAACAGAACGGAACAAAACGACAAACCAAACAAACCTAAAACACATAGTCTGGCTATGTAGCCCAGGCTGGCTGGGTCTTAACGATGCAGACCAGGTAGATTTCCAACTCTTAAAGGTCTGCCTGCTTCCGCCTCCCTCATGCTGGGACACCCTGGGCTCCTGCTGCGGTCTTGATCTGCTGTATCTCTGATCGCTTTTCTCACATCTGCATTGTATAGTCAACTGAGCGGCCCATCGCTTACAGCACAACACAGAGTGAGAAACGAGAAAGGGCAGAAACCCAACGGGCTGGGCCAGAGGGGTGCTAGGGGACACAGAGACAAACGGGAGATCAAGCAGGACGTGCTGCAGCATGCAAGCATCTTTTCTCACGGCTAGGATTCCTCACACACCTCAGTGGATGGCTTTGAAATTGCTCCTTCCCCCATGAAATCTCATTTGGTTTTGTTGTTGCTGCGTGTGTGTGTGTGGGGGGGGGGGTGTTGGGACTAGAACCCAGGACTTCAAACCTGCTAGGTCAGTGCTGCAGCCCTGAGCTGCAGCCCCCACCTGGGTAGGTCAGGGTTCCAGGACACCCAGGCTGGTGAGTTTTCAGCTTTGCCGGGTCATCATCCTCCGGTCTGAACATCTGTCTCATCAGCACAGGCTTTAATGGGCTCGTTGAGATAAGATTACTCTGCTTACATCTCTCTCTTGGGGGGTGAGTGGAGGTCCAGAGTTTGGCGACTGTGTGTCTGAAGGAATTCTCAAACTTGCGATAAGCGGGAAGCTTCCCTTTGACGTCATACAGCCTCATGATACTTTGTGACCAGGACACTGTTCTCACTTAGCCAAGAGGACTGTAGAATGACTCTGACCGCAGCTGATCCATTCGGACAGATTTGGGCGTTTCCATCCCGTAATGCCTTTCTCACCGTGTGTCTGTGGGTGTTCATCCATCCTTGATGCTATTAGATGCTCATTTTATCTCCCTGTGCTCAGACACTCTGTCTTCTAAGTAAATATAAATATTAAATTCAAGGATGATACTTTACACAGAATCTAAGAAAAAATAAATTCAGGAGCAGGAAATTTACTTAAAGCCTTCTGGTCTCCTCATTACAGATGAGAATCCACTGAGTATTTAACTGCACATAAATCTAATAGAGGGGGCTGGAGAGATGGCTCAGCGGTTAAGAGTACTGACTGATCTTCCAGAGATCCTGAGTTCAATTCCCAGCAATCACATGGTGGCTCACAACCATCTCTAGTGGGATCTGATGCCCTCTTCTGGTATAAAGGTATACATGTACATAGCACTCATGCATAAAATGAATAAATCTCAAAAAGAAAGAAAGAAATCCAGTAGAACAGAAATCACATAAAACAACTAAAGAATTATACCCATAAAATCTCACCAACTTGGCTGCCCAAGCATGAACTAAACAAGGGTGATACCAACAGACACGCCAAAGTAGATGAGGACATGCCCATGAGGCCTCAACCCTACACAAAGAACTGTAGGCAACTGAGGAAAGCTGAGAACAGGAGAAACAGTCTTCACCAGGGAAGAGCACTATCCGATACCACATGGTCAGCTCTGAAAACATACATACAAGTGACATTATACAGACCGAGCAGGTTATATTCAGGAATGTATATGTGTATGTAATAACAGTTGGTGAAAAAGGAGGCCATGAATTTGAAAGATAGCAAAGAGGGGTATATGGGAGAGTTTGGAGGAAGGAAAAGGAAATGAGAAATGTGTTTATATTATAATCTAAACAAACAAACAAAAAACCTCTCTCTATATAAATTAAGCTCATTGTGGTAACACATGCCTTTAATCTCAGCACTTGGAAGGCAGTGACAGGTGGATCTCTGTGAGTTCAAGCCTAGTCTGGTCTACATAGAGAGTTGCAAGACAGCCAGCCAGGATTACACAGTGAGACTCCCTTTCAAATAAAACAAATAACAACTACGAAACACCCAAACAGATCCGAGGCTGGAGAGATGGCTCAGTGGTTAGAAGCACTGACTGTGTTTGCAGAAGACCCAGGCTCAGTTCCAAGCACCCATAACCACCTGTAACTCCAGTTCCTAGAAACCCAATGTCCTCTTTTGTGAGTACCAGGAACTTGTTGGGGACACTTACATGCATCCAGGCAAGCACTCATAGACATAAAGAAATGAACAAATAGTCCTATAGCCACACACTTCTTTATATTTTCTTATTAACTCCTCTTTCATATCTGAAGATAACTAGATAAGCCTAGAGAATTCGGTAGAGGGTGGAGAAGTGAGAAATGAGGCCCACGGACGACAGGACAGCCTCGGGAGAAGCAGAGGATTACTCACGAAAGAACAGTGAAGTCAGCATGGAAGATCAGAACAGCTTTGCGCCCAAGACAAGAGTCGGGGGAGTGGAGAGGGGAACCAAAACCCAGACCAGCTCGGGCCTGGAACACCCCGAGAGGATACAGACTTGAAGTAGTGGGAGATCTAAGACCAAAGGCCAGCTCCCTAAGATGCCCGCAGTGTCTACTTCCCACCCATGAGTGTGTGCCTGGGCCAGCGGTCCACAGGCCTTCCCGGCCATCTGAGCTCCCTGCCTGTGCAGTGGTACCTCATTTTCACATTTGCAGATGCATGAGAACAGAATTGGACACCGCATGAGGCATGGGTTCTGTAAGTCACACCTCTGTCTGCCTGAGTGGTTACTTGGTCAGACGAGGAGAGCGGGCCTGCCTTCCAACCCTCAGTCACCTGTGTCCATCCTGTTTCCACTCCTGGAAAATGGGAGTCACTCTTCAGTCCATTCCTGGTGATAGAATGGTTGCAAGCCTCAAAATCTGGAAGTTTCTGAACAAGACCCTTTTAAGTGTCTGTCCCTTCAAGATGGAGACACTGTGGCTGGACCCAAGTTTCTGAAACATTTTTTTGTTGGGATTAAAGGCATGTGCCACCAAGTTCGGCCATATTTGATGTTCTTATGCCAGATGTCCACAATGCAAGGGTACAGATGTGTGGCGTGGGGTGTAGGCTGTATGGAGCAGTAAGGAACCGTCATGCTGAGCTTATAGTCAGGCCTGGGTTTAGGTGTTCCCCCAGTGGAAAGTACTACCGTTAGTGGACAGCTCGGTCCTCAGATGAGGTGACCTAAGATCAGGGACCCCTCCCCTACAGAACCTTCTCAGACAAAGGACCAAAGAGAGTCCAGAAGAAAGGTTAGAGGAGCTTTTAATAAAATCAGACCAAGAGGAGGAAAGAACGTCTCTCTGGAAAGGGCAAGGCTGGCCAGTCAGAACTGAACAAAAACCCAGTTCCCTCCAGTCTCTGCTGAAGCTTTTGCTGAGGAGGGCGAGAAAACTGTCCTGCCAGGGCCGGCTGGCGTGAGCCTCGACTGAGCTCCATCTCCTTGAGCCAACTGAGGAAGAAATCATTAACGGCATTCTAGTACTGTGGGTTTAACTTTACAGGAGTTAAGGCTGGCCCCGAACTCAGGAGGGGCATTTGAGATAGCAGATAGCTGACTGAACTTATCATCGTGAAGTTTTTGTTAGCTTTGGGCCAGGAAGGACCAGCTAATTATGTTTACCGTCATCAGTTTACCCGGTAGCTTTGTGGCCAGTTAAGGCTCCAGCTGTTCCTTGGGTTCATTTTTAACTAGGTGGCAACCGCGGTTCAAGGATTGATGGATGAAAGGTCCGGGCTTGACAGTTTAACCCGCTTCTGTATAACAGGCTTCCTCTCCCAGCTCCCCAACTTTCTGTCTGCCCCAACACTGCCATGCCAGCTCCAAGTTTGTGGAAGGTAAACTCAGTCACTAACAAGGCCACAGTCCCGGGGGTGGAGGGGTGTCACAGTGGATCCCTGGTACATATGGAGCACCTGGTTTGCCAGGCCCAGGGGCGCTTGGGAAAAAAGCCTGCAAAGGGGATCTCGGGGAGCCCAGCCCATCATCTGTGTCAGACTTCCCTCCGTTTCTCAGGAACACAGCGATCCAAAGCAAAGGTGTTGGTTATGCCCTACGTCAACGCAACGTTCCCATCCTTGGGCTAGGAAGGGCCTCCCCTCTTCTGGGAGGTAAAGGGGCAGCCGGGTTTATTTGGATGGTCGGGGGGCTGAGAATGAACTGTGAGTTAGGACAATTTGGACCTTGCAAAGAGCTTAGTGGTCGCTGGTGAGTTGATTGTCCCCAGAAACTGAGTTCAGGAGGCTGTGAGGTACTGAAATACACTGAGAAATGTTCCAGTTTATCACCCCCTGAAGCCGACCCTCAGCATCTGAGAAGCCCAGCTGCGAGGCCGGGGTAGGGGTAGTGGGGGGAGGGGAGTGGCGCACAGGGCCTCTTGCCCACCTCACCTTGGGAGTGGCCCTTTGGTCTCAGTCTGAAGCCCTGTTCTCTTCCCCGGCAGGAGGCTGAAGAGATAAATGCTACCTGGGGAGCAGCCAGGCCCCTTGTATTAACTCCTGGATCCGCAAACACATGAACCTGGGGCGGGGTGGGGGTGGTGGCGGCGGGGGGTGGCGGGGGGGGCCGGGGGGCCGGGGGGGGGCATTTCACATTCAAACCACAGAAGAAAACTTTGTTCACAAAGAATCTCAGGGCTTCAGCGGGAGGCGAGGGTACTAAGCGGGCAGACAAAAGGCTCTGCGCAGTTTCGAAGTTTGGGGAGACCACTGTGCGCGATTGGGCCTGCTCTGCTCAGGGTCCCTTGGCTGGAACCTGTGCCTGGACACACTGTGGGCGGAGCTCTTTCTTCCACAAGCCTAACCGTAGTTTGTTGTTGTTGTTGTTTTGTTACTGGTGTGTCTGTGGGCACAGGTGCACATGTGGAGGTCAGAGAACAATGTTCAGGAGTCAATACTCTCCGTCCACCTGGTGGAGGCAGCGTCTCTCTTGGTTCTGCTGTTCTGTATGTATCAGGCCTCTCCAGCCTTTGAGCTTCCGGGCGCTTCTGTCTCTGCCTCCACCTCCCATCCTGCCTACTCCTGCTAGGATTATAGATATGTACCACTATTACCATTATATCTGGCTCCCCGCCCCCCCCCCCCCCCCCCCCCGCCCGAGACAGGGTTTCCCTGTGTAGCTTTGGTGCCTGTCCTGGAACTCGCTCTGTAGACCAGGCTGGCTTCGAACTCACAGAGATCTGCCTGACTCTGCCTCCTGAGTGCTGGGATTGAAGGCACGTGCCACCACTGCCCGGTGTGTACCTGGCTTTTTACACGGTGTAAAAAGTTAGTTTTTAACTTGACACAAGCTAGAGTCATCTGGGAAGAAGGAACTCCATTTGAGAAAATGCCCGCCTCAGATTGGCCTGTAGGCAAGCTGTGAGACATTTTCTTGGTTGATGGTTGGTGTGGAAGAGCCCAGCCTCCTGTAGTAGTACCATCCCTGGGCGGGTGGTCCTCGGGTATATAAGAAATCAAACTGAGCAAGCCAGGAAGAGCAAGTCTGTAAGCAGTGTTCCTCTTGGGCCAATGCTTCTGTTCCTGCCTCCAGGTCCCTGCCTGGAGTTCCTGACCTGACTTCCCTCAGTGATGGAGTGTGACCTGAGAACTGTGAGATGAAACAAGCCCTTTCCTGTGAAGGCTGGTTTTGGTCACAGTGTTTATCACAGCAGTGGAAACCTAAGGAGGACGTGTGGGTTCCGAGAAATGAACTTAGGTGTTCAGGCTTGTGTGGCAAATGCTTTCAGTCATAGAACCATCTTGCTGGCATCTACAAACCGTGTTTTTGTGTCTTGTATAACCCACTGGTAGGGTGAGTGTGGAGCAGCCTGAGAGGGGGCTGGAACCAGGGCCTCTCTGTCCTTCTTCTCTCCTTATCTCTGTGGAGTGACTTCCTTTTCTCCTAAGAAGGACTGGGGGCCACACCACTGTGGTGTGGTTGTGTCCAGGTTGACACTCTCTCGGCTTCGTAACCAGGAGGCAAACACTGTCTGCAGCTGGAAAAAAATCCAGGGAACACACCAATCAGCTGTGGCTGCAGAGAGCTCACCCTGCATCCTCTGTGGCTGAGAGCAGAGGGCCACATGGAACAAGCACCTTCTGTTTTATCGGGCAGGGTATAACCACATAGCCCAGGCTGGCCTCAGGCTCAAGCTGTTCTCCTGTCTCCACCTCCCGGGTGCCACTCATTCAGGGGTGTGCCGCCACATGCAGCTAACAAGCACTGCTTACGTGACAAGACTCTGGCTCAGCTGGAATGTGGGTTTGCAGAGTGAGGATAGAGCAGGGGAGGAACTTTCCAGAAGAGAGGATAAAAGACGCCGGGTGAGATCAAAGCAGGGCCACTCTGGGATGGTCCTGTCAGCACCTGGGTCTAAATCAAAGCCCATTTAGGTCACACTTGACAACAAGCCCATCTAGGTACCTGAAGGAAGTGTGAGAGCGGACAGATCTGGGCTCAGAACTTGAGCTGGTATCTATCCTTCCATGTTCTGTCAATTTCCTCTTTGGGAGCCTGGAAAATGAGTTTGACAAGCTTTACTTCATTAGGCTCCTGCAGGGTCAGCGGGATGGTATGTGGTTAATTTGCATTATCGACTTGTTCAGATTGAGAGACATCTAGGGCATTAATGGGGCGCACCTTGGAGCAGGGCTGAGGATCTTTCCAGAAACAATTAAATGGGTAGAGACCTGCCTGAATATGAGAACACCATCCCATGGCCTGGGGATCCTGGACTGAATAAAAAGGGAGAAAGGAAGGGCTGGAGAGATGGCTCAGTAGTTAAGAGCCTTGGCTGCTCAGAGGACCTGGGTTCAATTCCCAGCACCCACATGGCACCCACAACTGTCTGTAACTCTAGTTCCAGGGGCTCTGATGCCAATATACATAAAATAAAAATTTTTAAAAGGGAGAAAGGCAGGAATAAAATAAATAAAATCAAGGGGGTGTGGGGAGGGAGAAAGGCAGGGGAGTGTCAGCAGATCCTGTTGGCTGGATGTGAGCAGCGTCTGCCAGCCGAGAGCCCCTCCTGCACTGCAGACCACACCCTAACAGAAGGGTCAAAGGAAATCCTTTGTCCCTGAGTTGCTTCTTGCCAGATCATTGGCCACAGGAATGATAAAAAATGTCTAACACAGATGGTAAGTGTGGACATACTTTATCAACCCACCCTCAGCACTGTCCCTGCATTGGCCCTGTAGCAGTAGCGCCTGCGTTACCACCAACCGTTCACCATGTCTGAGCGAAGGGCTGCGGATTAAAAAATAGAGACAAGAGACAGCGAGTCATTCGTACGTTTGGATGTCGAATGCCGTTTATTGAAAGAGGGAGGAAACCTTAAATACAGGCTTACAACACAAATGGAGGATCCCCTGAGGGCAGAAGTTCGCTACCAATGGTCTACATTCTAGACCCAAAGTTCTGCATTCTTGCATCTAAGTTGTTTACACCAAATACAGGATGCACCTAAGTTGTTTACATCACAAGCAGGATGTAGGAACAAAGAACCTCCGGTAAGCTCTCCGATGATCCTAAGCCGAGAAGGACACCGGCAGGGAATCTGAATAGGAAGGACACCTGGTCAGGCAAGCAAGGCAGCAGCCACTCACAGTCGGGGGTCAGGGCCCATGGCGCCCACAGGTCCCCCCTTTTTATTAAATGAGCTTCTGACTTAGGTTGCGTGGGACCAGCAGACCACCTTACCCGTCATAGAAACACTTGCCCAGGCCACACAAGTGCTCTGTCTTAGGTTGGAGGCAGCGGCCCAAGCATTACCCGTCTCTGAATACTCATTATCATACAGACTCAACCATGTGAGCTGTAGAGTGACTGCCGCCAAAGATCTCAAAGTGGCACTGGGCTTGCAATCTGTGCGACACAGAAAAGACCAGCAGGAGTCCTAACCCACCCATAGCCAGAGGGCTACAGGCAATTGAACCATTCCCTATTTAAACGAGCCTTACCGCAAATAGGAGTCCTGTAAGGTGGTATCCTGAGCAAATGGAACTTGAGTTTTAAATAATTTACAACTTACAAAGCCAATTATAATGTATAAAAGTGGAATTAAATTTATCATGCCCAATAAGAAGAAAGATTAACTAACTGTGGTAGCTACTTTTGCTGCCAGGGTCTCCATTGTGCTAGCTGTAGTAACCAATTATGAAATAGCAATCCCAGAAACAATAGCAGCAGTGGCAACAGCGATGTCAGTGTCTCTTCTGGAGCGTGTGAGCATCATCTGTGTCTAGCTGCCACGGTCCACTGGCATGGACACGGCTCCAGGAACACGAACCACCAAGGCCCATTTTTCTTGATCCCAGCACTACTTAGGCTGGCAGGTCTGCAAGAGAACAACTGAGAGACATAAAGAAAACAGAAAACAAAAACAGCAAACAAGGAGCAGAACTAATGGCCTCAGTAATGGCTACATTCAGGCTCACAAATTTTGAGGTATCTTCAGAAAGGCTAGATGAATTTCAGGAGGCAAATAAATGTTGCACAGAGCCATTCCTGAAAAGTAGGTACTACACCAGCTTGAGGGGGGTTGCAAAATGCGAAAAGCTTAGCTGGCATGCTACTGTTAGCAAATGAAGTTCATTGACCTTCAGAGTTATCCTTGATCTCCAAGGTGTGATACATTCTCAATGTTTTTTTTAAAAAAGTTACCATACATTACCTTCTGAAGAATCCAACCACATGGCTACAGTTCCTAGGCTTACAATAATGTTTGCCAAGGCTGGCCATATTGGGCTCTCAATCCCCATTGGCATCAGAAGGGGAGAGTTTTTTACGAAGGCCCAATAGGTCTCTGCCATGTTGGGATTCAGCAGCAGCCACAGAGCGTACACAGCGTTCAGGAACCCACAGAGGAATTTCATTGTCCTGCGGAAAGACACAAACAGATCCCCGGGCCCACACCAACACTGGATCGGGTCCCCTCCAAGTGCCAGTAGAAAGATCTTTCCATCGCACCAGAGGATGATTTGCAACAGGAGCCCTCCAGTGCTTATCTGCAGCAGATACTCCAGCAGAATCCACCGATAAAAAATTTAAAATATATAAAACAAGGGAAAGAATAGAATGTGGAGAGGAGAGATGAGCCCCTAACTCCCCCCTTTTTACTTTAGCAATATAAGTTTTTAAGGTACGATGGCAGCGTTCTACTATAGCCTGCCCTTGAGGATTATAAGGAATACCAGTCTTATTAACAATAGAAAAATCTTGGCAGAATTTTGAAAATCCCGTACTACTGTAGGCAGGACCATTATCAGTCTTTATGCATTTTGGCACTCCCATGTAAGCAAAAGCATGAAGACAATGATTCTTTACATCCTTAACCTTTTCCCCTGAATGGACAGAAGCAAAAATTAGAGAAGAATATGTATCAATAGACACATGGACATGTTGTAATTTTCCAAAGGAAGGCACGTGTGTGACGTCCATCTGCCACACATGATTAGGTAAAAGTCCTCGAGGATTAACTCCCAAATGAGGAACAGGTAAAAATTCCACACAAGTAGGGCATGATTTAACTATCTGGATGGCTTGTTCCCGGGTTATGCCTGTATGATAACGGAGAGATCCAGCATTAAGATGATAACGCTGATGCAACTGAGTAGCCTTATCAAAGGCAGAACAGACTAATGTGACAGCCATACGAGTAATGGCGTCAGCCCTCTGATTACCTTCACTTAGAGGTCCAGGCAATTGAGTATGAGCTCTGATGTGGCCCACATAAAGGTTATGAGAGCGAGACCATATAAGTCCTTGCACTTGCAATAAGTATTCATGAATGGAAGAAATGGATGGTATGTAGGCTGTTGTTTCCAAAGGCATAATGGCATGTGCCACATATTGACTATCGGTATAAATATTTACACTCTCATTAGAAAACATCTGTAAAGCAAGCAACAGCGCCTGTACCTCTGCCACCTGGGCAGAAGTGCCCTGGACTTTTATTCTCTTTACTATGTTACCAGAAACCACCACAGCAAAACCACGTGAAGTGCCATCAGTAAATACCACACGGGCCTGAGGAATAGGAGTCATTTGTACTATCTTGGGAAATATAACAGGATGCAATTTAAAAAATTGACACACATCATTGGAGGGGTAGTGAGTATCAAACTGACCCTGCATGGAGCATGTCAATATGGCCCAATCATTATCATTAGCTTGCAACCATGCTACTTGAGACTGGGTGTATGGGGTCACCACAATATCTGGCTCCTTACCAAAAGTTTGAACACTGATCTTGATTCCCTTAAATATAATCTGAGCAACAGCTTGTGGATAAGGAGTGATGATTTTTGCTGGAGAAGCTGGGGAATGTACCCATAAAATAGGACCTGTTTGCCAAAACACTCCAGTAGGTGAATGAGTAAAACAAAATATCAAATACAATAAGGGAGAATTAAGATCTATATACTGTACGTGAGCCTGTTCCAGGGCCTCTTGCACACGTTGTAGGGCTACACGTCCTTCAGCTGTTAATTTACGGGGAGATGAAGGGTCAGGGTCGCCCTTTAAGACATCATACAAGGGGCGAAGCTGACCTGTTGGAATTTTTAAAGTGGGCCGAAGCCATTGAATATCTCCCAGAAAGGTTTGGAAATCATTAAGTGTGCGTAGCTGATCCATACGCAGAGTAATCTTTTGTGGGCGTATGCCCGTGCGTAACAATTCATGACCTAAATAATGATAGGGAAAAGATACCTGTACCTTTTCTGGGGCTATCTGTAAATTAGCCAAGCTAAGAACCTCTTGTAAATAAGAAAAGGCATCAAAAACAAGTTTTTTATCTTTAGCAGCCATTAATATATCATCCATATAGTGAATTATATAAACACCTGGAAAAGCTTTTCGAACTGGAGCTAGGGCCAAAGACACATAAATTTGACATATAGTAGGACTATTGGCCATTCCTTGAGGCAATACCACCCACTGATATCTCTGATAAGGTTCCTTAAGATTCTCTGAAGGAACACTGAAAGCAAAGCGAGGACTGTCCTCGGGATGCAAAGGAATGGTGAAGAAACAATCCCTCAAGTCAACCACAATTAACTGCCAATGCTTAGGAATTGCCACAGGGGCAGGCAGGCCAGGCTGTGTTGCTCCCATGAGAAGCATGGTTTTATTTACAGCTCTAAGATCCTGTAACAGCCTCCATTTTCCTGATTTCTTTTTAATAACAAATATAGGTGAGTTCCAAGGTGAAGTGGAAGGAATGATATGTCCAGCATCTAACTGCTCCTTAACCAATGCATACGCAGCCTCCAATTTTTCCTTAGCAAGGGGCCACTGCTCCACCCATACAGGGTCATCACTCTTCCAAGTGATTTTTATCGGTTGTATTATTGAAGGCTGCTGTGCAGTGACCCCTACGGAAAAGATCCTAATCCTCTAGTATCGCCAGGACCCCTAGTGACACAGTTTTTGTCTGCCGCAGGGAGCGGGTCTCCTTGCAACATTTTCCCTAAGCCTTTGCCCGGGCAGTAGCCCTGACTCTTCAGCATCTGTTGTACAGGCTGTGTAGTAAGCACCGCTCCCATGCCATCCAACACATCCCGTCCCCACAAGTTCACTGGAATGTCAGGTAGCACAAAGGGTTGAAAAGTTCCTGCATGACCTTCCTCATCCTTCCAATTTAAAAGTAGCTTGCTCTGTAATGGCGACTGAGCTGTGCCGATACCTTGTAGGTGAGAGGTAGAATCTTTAAGGGGCCAAGCTTCGGGCCAATGTTTTAAAGAAATAACTGAAGTGTCAGCGCCAGTATCTAAAAGACCCTGAAAATTGTGATCATTAACTTTTAAATTTAGCATGGGTCTTTGTTCTAAGGTGGAAACCCAGCACGCTAGAGGGCCCGTAGAGCCAAATCCACCCTCACCTCTGTGTGGTTTAAGAAAAGGATTATTAGTATGAAAGCGGGGCATCAAAAGCAGTTGTGCTATGCGAGCACCCTGGGGAATAATAGTCACCCCTTTACCAGCCTCAACCATGATTCTAATTTCCCCTTCAGAGTCTTCATCTATCACTCCTGGAATTACTCTAATACCTTGCATAAGAGCGCTACTCCTGCCCAGAATCAGTCCTAAAGACCCTGCAGGTAGTGGACCCATAACTCCAGTACCGAGAGCCTGGGGACCCATCTGAGGTGTTAATACTGTTCTGGTGGAGGAGCAGAGGTCCAATCCTGCGCTTCCAGGGGTGCCTCTGATAAGGTCTTGGACAAAAAGGGGTTCCTTCGAGGAACAAACTGGATGGGATGGTGGGAAACTGGGGATGGTACAGGTGTATCCAGGGCTCCGTACACCTGGCTTTGGGGGGTCCGGAGCGGACCCCGCTGCCCGTTTCCCGACGGCGGTAACCTATTTCCCTGAGCATCAGCCTTAGATCGGCACTCATTACTCCAGTGATGCCCCTTTTTACATCGCGGGCAAAGTCCCGGTGTCTTTGCCGTTGCTTGGGCTCCAGGACAATTTTTCTTAACATGACCTTGCTGGCCGCATCCAAAACAGGTTTTTGGGCGGTTTCCTCCAGAATTAATCCCCCTCATGGCTGAGGCCATTACCTGTCCCATGATGTGATGCCCATCTATATCTCTACATAGTTTAAGATAATCATTTAAGCTCTTATTTTTATGAGGCCTAATGGCCTCCTTGCAATATTTATTGGCATTTTCAAAGGCCAGTTGCTTTACTATGGGCATGGCTTGATCAACATCCCCAAACACTCTCCCTGCTAGTTGAAGCAGGCGATCTACAAATTCTGCAAATGGTTCTGACGGCCCTTGAATGACTTTAGATAGTTGTTCACCAGCAGCTTTATTAGGTAGCCCTTTCCACGCTCTGGTAGCGGCCACACTAATCTGTGCATAAACTGCAGGATCATACAAAATCTGTGCTTGTAAAGTGGCATACTGCCCTGAACCCGTGAGCATCTCAAGATTACGAGCCGGGAAGCCTGCAGCAGCATTTCTATTAGCTGTAGTTTGACAATGTTCTTGAAACTCACTCCTCCAAATTAAATAATCCCCCCCAGAGAGAGCGGCGCGACACAGCTGCATCCAATCGCTAGGGGTGCAATTTGAGGCAGAAAAAGATTCAAGTATAGCGATGGTAAAAGGAGCATGGGGCCCATATGACATCACAGCTTCCTTGAGCTGTTTGATGCTTTTAAAATCTAGAGGATTGTGCTCCCTTTGTCTCTGCCCTTGAGCATTTTGAGTCTCTATAACCGGGTAAGCAACTCCCCCCGTCAATCCCTCCATGGGTGCGGAAGGAAGGACCTCCGTGTTGCAAAAGTCAGGATTATAGGTTGGAGGTCTATCCTTGCGAGAAATCTGTGATTTCCCTCTTAGGCATCTAGCATCCTTTTCTGATCTGACTTCTACATCATCACCCTCTAAAGATGACTCTGCAGAATCGGAAGACGACTCTGCCGAATCAGAAACATCAGAAGTTTGAAGGGTTCTGAGAGCCTCCTCTATCTGAGACTCCTCCAACACAGTTTTAGCTTCATTTAAATGTTCTTGGACTTCAATATCATCACTAAGCAATGCATCCTTAACCAAGCGCCACAAAGAAAAAGTAGCTAAGGATACGGAATCATGTCCTTCTTTATGCAAATATTTCTGTAAGTCAACCTTGACCTGTTCCCAATCTGGTATATTAAATCCTCCGGAGACCAGAAACCAAGGACTAGCATTCTGGAGGATTTGAACAAAATCTTTAGCCGTCTTGCTCTTAATGATAGTGCCTTGCCGCCTCAACAGTCCAATTAATTGTTCCTCGAGGAGCGACTGTGAGCTAGTAGCACCCATTCCAATCCACTCTTACCGTAAAATGCCGGCCGGCCTTCCAAGAGTGTCCGTCAGCTGGTCCTTTCTTTCTCAGATCTCGGTAGGAACCTCCATTTGTAGCAGTAGCGCCTGCGTTACCACCAACCGTTCACCATGTCTGAGCGAAGGGCTGCGGATTAAAAAATAGAGACAAGAGACAGCGAGTCATTCGTACGTTTGGATGTCGAATGCCGTTTATTGAAAGAGGGAGGAAACCTTAAATACAGGCTTACAACACAAATGGAGGATCCCCTGAGGGCAGAAGTTCGCTACCAATGGTCTACATTCTAGACCCAAAGTTCTGCATTCTTGCATCTAAGTTGTTTACACCAAATACAGGATGCACCTAAGTTGTTTACATCACAAGCAGGATGTAGGAACAAAGAACCTCCGGTAAGCTCTCCGATGATCCTAAGCCGAGAAGGACACCGGCAGGGAATCTGAATAGGAAGGACACCTGGTCAGGCAAGCAAGGCAGCAGCCACTCACAGTCGGGGGTCAGGGCCCATGGCGCCCACAGGCCCTGGGACAGAGGAAGGATGAGCTCATGGAAACATGGATGTGAGTCTAGAAGTGTGCCCACGGATGTGGGCAGTTACAACACATTTATTCTGCAGCAGGAGACCAAGGCCCACACTGAGTGCAGTTCCTCTGAGGCTTTGGGCCTGTTCTCCTGGCTCCTTTTCTGAAGGTTTCCCCCATCTTCCCTCCCTCCTTGGCCTCCCCCACAGCACCAAAGACTCTCTCTATCAAAGTCTCTCCCTGCAGGCCTCAGGCCACAGCCAAGCTAATCCGCTAATATGTGTCTTAGTTGACAACCATAAAACTACACTGTCATAGAAGCCTGTTCTTTAGACTAGTCACTAAGTCACCCTGGCCACGTCCTCCACGAGGTCCCAGTCCAGAGGGATTGGCTCTACGGGTAGAAGATAGAAAAGGGCCAATGTCCTTGTGTGCCACTCAAGCCTAGCCTGACACAGAAGACAGCATGAGCGCCATGGTGCCTGACCTAAAGACCTGCCTGGTTTGGGTCAACCGAGCTCCCACCTTCTTCCCAGGAGAGAACTGTGGTGAGTGCTCCCCGGATGGGAACTTCAAGCGGAAGCTAAATGGGCCTGGCTGAGCGAGCATGACCAGTGTGGGCAAAGACACTATTGGCTTCTTCACCAGTGTGGTCAGGACATCCTAGATAGCAAACACAGGGTTCCTGGCAGAGTTCTAGAGGCCATGGTAAATTCTGAGATGGCGCTAACCCTGAATAGTCCTTCCCAGCATCAGCATAGACAAGAAGGGTCTTTATGTGTTTCATGTCATTCCCAAAGACACCTAAGACACAGCGGAGAAGGTCAAAGCTTATGCCTCCTAACCTGATGTAGGGGCGGGGTGTCGGTCTAGAAAAAACAATCTGACTGGGTGCCTTGGACACACCTGTGGCAGGATGTGACTTGGGGGACTGAGGCAAGAGGATTGATTACTTGAGCACAGGAGTCCAAGTCTAGCCCAGGCACCGTGAGACTCTTTCTCAGAACGGTTGCTTGCAGCTGTAGCTCTGTAAGAATGTTTCCCTAGCATGCATGAGGGCCTGGGTTCCATCTCAGCGCTATAAACCAATAATTAAAGCAAGACAAAACCATGATACCTTGTCTCCATTTCCATGACCTCAAGGCTCTAAGTCCTTCCAAGTCCCAGGCAGAATCCAGCCAGGAACTTTTGAAGCTGTGCAGCCGCGGAGTTCTCTGTTCTACCACTCCTTGAGACAGGGGTGGGCGGGCTCCTGCCCCTGAGATGCGTGGTCTCTGAATAGGATGGTCCTAAGAACTGTGCACCCCAGTCTTTCTCTTCTTCTTGTCCCCCCTCCATTGTCAAATCTGCATTTGCTCCCGCCATCAGTTCCTTAGAACGTTGGTGCCCTGGGTTTGTGCGCTGTTCATTTCATCCATATAGCTGGGTCCCCCTGAGCCACGGCTGGGCTGTCATCTCCCAGTGGTGGGCCTCTTGACCCACCTTGCCCTCTTGCCATCGACCTTCTTTTCCGGGTAATATTGAGGAATGTAGAAAGCACAACACAGTTGGGACCAGCCCCTGAAGGTGTGATCATCATAAACCCTCAAGATTGAGGTGGGGAAGTCCTTTGCACTGGCAAGAGGTAGGGCCCTGGTGTGGTGATGTACTGTGTACCCTAATAAACTTGCCTGAGGATCAGAGGACAGAGACAGCCACTAGATTAGACACAGAGGTCAGGCAGTGGTGGCACACACCCTTAATCCCAGCACTTGAGATCTCATGCCTGTGCTTGGGAAGGACACACGCCTTTAATCCCAGAAGTAATATGGCAGGGCAGAGAAAGGTATATAAGGCGTGAGGAAACAGGAATTCACTCTCTTTAGACTAAGGATTTTGTAGAGGTAAGAATTAGTGGCTGTCTGTTCTACTTCTCTGATCTTTCAGCTTTCACCCTGATATCTGGATCTGGGTTTTTTATTAAAAGACCATCTAAGATTTGAACAACATCCTGGGACCTACCTCATCCCTCCGAGTAACCATCTGGGAAAGCCCTGTTGCCCCCATGGAGGTGACTGTGGTCAGTCACAGGCCTCTCATCTTAGTGATGCTCTCATCTTAGTGATGCTCTCATCTTTTTTATTTTTTATTTTATTTTTTTCAATTTATTAAGTTTTATTTTATGTGCATTGATGTTTTGCCTGCATATATGTCTGTGTGAGAGTGTTGGGTCCCCTGGAACTGGAGTTATAGACAGTTGTAAGCTGCCATGTGGGTGCTGGGAATTGAACCCTGGTCCTCTGGAACAGTAGTCAGTCCTCTTAACTGCTGAGTCATCTCTCCAGCCCCGGATGCTCTCATTGTCATGCTTCCAGCTGTTGGGGTGGACCCATACCCCACAATCTGCAGGCCCAGTTTTATATCAAACTCCTATCAAGTGGGGGGAGGGTTTGAAAATAATTTGTGTGGGGGCCATGTTTGGGAGTGTGTGTGTAACACCTTCTCTAAGTTTGTATCTCAAAGTCTAGGACTCTCTTGTGGTGACAGATGCATGCCCTTCTTCCTGAACCTGTAGGCTCACAAGCCATCAGGCAGACGCTTTCCAGCTAGCGACTATGCAGGCTCACCTTTGGGCTCTCCTGCCACCTGCTGGGCTAGGCTACAAAATGCACCTGAACCCTCCCAACCTGCCTCTAAAATGACTTCTGCCTTTATTCTTCACCTTGATGGCTTTACTTTCGGCCCTGGACTCAGAGATCCTGAGGTCTATCAGCCACAGCTGTCAGTTCGAGTTTAGAGCCTTGAGTGGGGTTGGGCAAGATGAGTCTCTGTTATTTGAATACTGAGTCTCTTCCATGGGAAGGACCCAGTTCCTTAAATGGTGCTCATAGGCCTGAGAGGTATAACTGTCCTGCCAGGTGACTCTGCTGTATAGCAGTTTTCCTGTGACTGAAACACTGTGGGTGGTGGTGGTGGTGGTGGTGGTGGTTGGGACTCAGGAGGTAATCAAAAGATCATTTGTCTGAGAAAGCAGACATTTGGAGGGTTCTCAAAGACCCCTCCCCAGTTTATAAAAGGAGAAAGCAACTCTGATCAGCCAGTCTGAGAGGACATTAATCTGTGAGAAGGGATTCTTGGACCGTGGAGCTGTCTGTAAGCTGTACAGAGAGCTCCAGGGCTGCAGCTTTTGTGAGTCATCCCTGGTTTGGGGGTGGGCTTCTGAGCCATCCATGTCCCTGCACATGATCCCCTCATTCATACTCCTGTTAGTAACCCCAATAAACAAAATCATTGTTCTTCAAGTTGGCCTTGGTGTAATACTTAAAATCTATCATGGGTTCCCTTTTTGGGGTGAGTAGAGGTGTGTGTGTGTGTGTGTGTGTGTGTGTGTGTGTGTGTGTGTGTGTGTGTGTTGTGTCTCCTCAGGAATTCTGTCATACAGCACCCACAGTGACCATATAAGCCATTCTGCCATCCCATTTCATTTCTTAAAGGCCAGTTCCCCAGTCTTCCAAGATGCTGATGCAAGAGAGCAGGCCGGCTGTCGCGGTCGCTCTCCAAGGTGCTGATTCTCGTAGCACAATGCTTAATAAGGACCGGTGGAATGATAAGACATCCGTCCTGTTTCGTTAGTTGAACTGAACGGATAATTCCTCTTTATAACCTTTTCCTCATTACTCTGGGGTCTGTGTAATGAGTTCTCATTCAACATTTCATTTCAACCTCCCAAGAACTCCAGAGGCATATCGTTTATTTCTGTTTCAGGAGGGAGGATATTGGAGCATGAACAGAGGGTGAAATGTGGTCATGGGATCATGCCTACAATGACCTTACACTGAAATCCTCCTACAGTGCTCACAATATGCCTTGTCTTCAGTATCTATGACTGGCACCTCCTTCCATCCAAGCCAAAAGTACATTTTATCTCAGATGGTTTCCACCTTCCTCATGGTCAACATCCAAGACTCGTGTGCTACAAGCTTTCCACACTGCCACTAATCCCTCTCCGGCCTCTGCCACACTTTAAATCCACACCTATGCTGCTACACTGAATTGACTGAAAGCATGTCATGTCATTTAAACTGAAGCCACTACAACTTTCTATGGAGCTTTAAATCTGTATAATCTGATATGATGGCAGAGTCACAATAAACATTTTAGGTTGGTAAGATGGTTCAGAAGGTAAATGCCTTCTACCAAGACTGACAACCAGAGTTAGATTCCCAGGACCCACACGGTGGCTGACTCCTGCAAGTTGTCCTCTGACTTCCATATGTGAAGGTGGCCACGTGGACACCCCACCCCCACCCCCACTCCCACCCCCACCCCCACCCAAATAATGTGAAAAGTATTAAAGACCTTGAATCAGTAAACTGAAACAGTTATTGAATAAACAACTAAAGGTTAAGAGAAAGGCTGGGTGGCTTTGGCGCACGCCTTTAATCCCAGCACTCGGGAGGCAGAACCAGGCGGATCTCTGTGAGTTCAAAGCCAGCCTGGTCTACAGAGTGAGATCAAGGACAGGGACCAAAACTACATAGAGAAACCCTGTCTCAAAAAACCAAGAGGGAGAGAGAGAGAGAGAACTGGATTCTAAGTTCTGCTTACTAATCAGGTAATGGTAGACAAGTTCTTAATCTCTGCAGGCTTTGATTTCTTCATCTTAGAAAGAGTATAACAAAGGGGTTGGGGATTTAGCTCAGTGGTAGAGCACTTGCCTAGCAAGTACAAGGCCCTGGGTTCAGTCCTCAACTCCAGTTTTAAAAAAAAGAGAGAGAAAGAGTATAACAATACAAATCTCAAGTCCAAGTGGATCAAAGACCTGAACATAAATCCAGTTACACTAAACTTAATAGAAAAGAAAGTAGGAAGCACTCTTGAATGCATTGGCACCGGAGACCATTTCCTAAATAAAACACCAACAGCACGGACCCTGAGCACAACAATTAATAAATGGGACCTCTCGAAACTGAGAAGCTTTTGCAGGGCAAAAGACACAGTCAATAAGACAAAAAGACAGCCAACAGAATGGAAAAATATCTTCACCAACCCCACATCTGACAGAGGATTGATCTCCACAGTATATAAATAACTCAAGAAACTAGACATCAAAATACTGAACAGTCCAATTAAAAAATGGGCTAAAGAGCTAAACAGAGAATTCACAAAACAAGAAATACAAATGGCTGAAAGACATTTAAAGAAATGCTCAACATCCTTAATCATCAGAGAAATGCAAATCAAATGACTCTGAGATATCACCTCACACCTGTCAGAATGGCTACGATCAAAAACACCAATGACAGTCAATGTTGGAGAGGATGTGGAGCAAAGGGAACACTCCTCCACTGTTGGTGGGAATGTAAACTTGTACAACCACTGTGGAAATCAGTATGGCGGTTTCTCAGAAAATTAGGAATCGAACTACCTCAAGACCCAGCCATCCCACTCTTGGGCATATACCCAAGGAATGCTGACTCATACCATAAAGATACATGCTCAGCTATGTTCATAGCAGCACTATTTGTAATAGCCAGAACCTGGAAACAACCTAGATGCCCATCAACGGAAGAAAGGATGAAAAAAAGTGGTACATATACACAATGGAGTACTACTCAGCAGAGAAAAACAATGAAAGCATGAAATTTGCAGGCAAATGGATGGAACTAGAAAAAATCATCCTGAATGAGGTAACCCAAACCCAGAAAGACAATCATAGTATGTACTCACTCATAAGTGGATTCTAGATATAAAATAAAGAATAATCAGACCACAACCCATAGAACCATGGAGGCTATATATATAGCATGGAGGTCCCTAGGATGACTGTGGCTTATAATAAATTTTGGTTCTACTCAATTATTGAAAAAAAAATACCCAAATGAATGGAAACACATGAACTATGAACCAAAGGCTGAGGGGGCCCCAGCTGGATCAGGCCCTCTGAATAGGTGAGACAGTTGATTGGCTTGATCTGTTTGGGAGGCAAATAGGCAGTGTGACCAAGTCCTGTGCTCATTGCATGAGTTGGCTGTTTGAAACCTGGGGCTTATGCAGGGACACTTGGCTCAGGCTGGGAGGAAGGGACTGGACCTGCCTGGACTGAGTCTACCAGGTTGATCGCAGTCCTCGGGGGAGGATTTGCCCTGGAGGAGGTGGGAATGGGGGGTGAGCTGGGGGTAAGGGGAGAGGGTGGGAGGGGGGAGAATAGGGGAACTTGTGGCTGATATGTAGAACTGAATGGCATTGTAAAATAAAATAAATAAAATTTAAAAAAAGATTATAACAATAAATCCTATTGTTGCTCTCTGGCCCACTCTCCAGCTGTGGGGGGGTCATGACCCCCTAGGGCTAAGTTAAGACTGGAGGCTTCCCAGATCCTTCTCACATGGAGACCCAGGAAAGTGAGCATCTGTCTGTCCACAGCCAAGGCTGAGGAGACCTGGGGATTTGCTTCCAGGTAGTGATGTTGCTAGGATCACCCTGGACCCATCCGGGCACCCTGGACACAGAACCACATGACTTATTTCCCCCACACTGCTCTGAGTTAGAGCAAGGGAGAGAAGCCACAGATTGACAGGATCTGAGAGGTCAGCCTTCCCCCAGGCTGGAGGCCTAGCTTAGCCACAAGCCACGCTAATCCTTCTGTGTATTACTGATGTCTGTGGCACAGCCTCTCACATTACTCTTTCATACCTTCCTAGTGCCAACTATAAAACCCGTAGTTTCCTTTGTGGGATGTCGGATGATGCTCCTCCTCCAAAGAGATCCACAGCTAAGCCTAAAACCTGGGGAAATGTTATGTCACGTGACAAAGGACAATGGCAGTTGCAGATGGAATTGTTGCCGTCAATCAGATGACTTTCGGGTAGGGTGTTTTTGGATTGCCCCGATGGGCCAGTGAGTCACAGGGATCTCACAAGTGGAAGGAGGAAGGAGACCAAGAGGTCCCTGAACACATTCCGCTCTGAAAATGGAGGCGTGAGAGCCGACCTAGAAGAGAGTGAGAGGTTTGTCCGAGAGCCTCGGTTTTGCTGGCAAGGGACTCTGCAGATGCCTTGATTTGTTCTAACAGGATCCACGCCAGCCTCTGCCCTCTAGAACTGCAAGATCGTCGATTTGTTTCAGGTGGGAAGTTCCTGGTAATCTGTTACAGTGAAAAATCACATGCATACAGCTCACACCTACTGTTCCTTTCCCTAGTGGGGCGCTTCAGCACGCATGAATTTTCTACACCCAGGACACTGTGGGATGAATGAATGGTGGATGGAATGTTAGAGCTCTTTAGTGGACTTCCTGGCTATCCTGGAACTCACTCTGTAGACCGGGCTAAACTCGAACTCAGAGAT
This sequence comes from Peromyscus maniculatus bairdii, assembly GCF_049852395.1. Lineage (NCBI taxonomy): Eukaryota > Metazoa > Chordata > Mammalia > Rodentia > Cricetidae > Peromyscus > Peromyscus maniculatus. The sequence continues at coordinate 145,250,317 of NC_134854.1, read as the reverse complement.
CCTCCTGCTTCTGCCTCCTGATTGCTGGAGTTAAAGGTGTGCACCACCACCACCTGGTGGTCAAGAAGAGAATTGTAATTTTTCCTGAGTTCTGCTTATCTCCTTGTTCCATCCTTCTCCCTACCAAGGTCTGCTTGACCTTCAGAATCCCTCCTGAATTTATCAGTCATTGCCCTAGCGGCTCACCCTTTCCCACTGTCCCAAACCACAGGTACTTTCCCCTCAGCCTCCCAGCGCCTTTCCCAGTGGCCTCTCCACGTTTTATCACCCATAAAAAGAGCCCATCTGGAGCCTTCTAACCTGCCCTTCTTGGCTTTCCTTCCCTCCTCTCTTGACTTCTTGCCTTCCTTCTACATCATTTTGCTGCAATTCTAGATGAATAACATGCAAATAATGAGACTCTGAGATGCTATAATTCTGTACACAAAGCAACAGGAAGCAGCAGCTCTCCCAATACTAACTTCCTCTGTCAGGTCCAAAGTAGCAGCCTCTGTCCATGGTAAAGGGCCCAATGCTCTAAAGTTACTGTGTAGTGTCCTGACTTCTTTTGTTGTTGTTTGGGACAGGGTCCTACTGCGTAGCTGTGGCTGGCTTGGAACATGTTCTGTAGACCAGGCTGGCCTTGAACTCACAAGAGATCTGCCTGCCTCTGTCTCTCAAGTGCTGAGATTAAAGGTGTGCACCACAGGATGGCCTTGCCCTGACTTTTTAATTATGGAAACAGATGACTGTCCTCAAGATTTTTTTCTTCTCAGGGATTGACTTTCCCCACAAAATTTCCTTTTCTCAAAGAGCAGATTTAGTCTTCTGGCTATGGTTAATGTCTATGTCCTACAAGTGCTCACTTGGATACCAGAGGCCAGTATTTGTAGTCACGAGCACTTTAGTCTAGTATTGTGAACACCATCTAAGCAGGGGGCTATTCGGACATGGTGTTATCAGGTTTATTATAGCTAGCAAATTAGTAATTTTGGTCACTAAAATTCTCCTTACATTTTGGAGGATGACGAGAAAATGGTTTGTTCATGTCATAGTTCTGTTCTTGTCTAGAGGAAGACAACTGACATCTGTACTCAAGTGTACTTACAGAATAGTTTGACTGGATAGTTTATAAACCCTTTTCTATTTGGAGCAAGTCACTAACTGGTTACATTCAACAGTCTGAACAGAGTGTGCCTAGTTTAGTTTAGTTTTTATTTTCTGCTGACTGACCACAGCCTGACTGAACTTTCTGAAGGAGTCCTTAGCTTTGGAAAGTTTCTGGCTTTCCCTGGTACTTTGTGACCTCCTGACCCAGTCAGCGAGGGCTTCCCGGCAGCAATCTGAAACTTAGGGCATCGCCCAGGCAGGACAACAGCTGGGGAAGAGGCTGAATTCCCCACTCAGAGCTCTCCAAAGGCCTTCTGCTAAAGGCAGTGCCTCCCTAAGAGCTTTGGAATATTCCAAACATATTTGTCATTCAAAGTTTCGATTCTAATTGGAGGCAGGTGGAGAGCCACAGGGCACAAACTTTTTAAAGACTGTAATTTTCACTTGCTGTTGGGAATGAGAGAAAGTGAGGGTAAGAAAATAAAGCAATTAAAAGTTTTCTCAGTAGCTGTGAAGGGTGGCCCTGAAGGCAGGCAGCTTGCATCAGTTTGCAGGAACAGGGACACTCCTCAGGGAGCCCAGCCCAAGGCACAGTTAGGAAGTTGGAGTTTGCTTCAGAAGTTTACATCATGATGTCGTGCTCTACTCTGTTTATTAGAAACTGTTCTCCCAGCCCAGGGGAGACTTTCTAAGTCTTCTCCCTGCCTTTCCATGGCTCATGGAGGTGCAGGCCCTGCTTTGGGGGGCATACGCCATAGTCTAGCCCTCCACATCACTGTATGAGCCTTAAATCAGAACCTAGTGGTTGCATTACTGTGGCCCTTCCAAGCCTGTGTCCACTGCCTTGTCTGAGTTGTCCTTCTCTTTCCATATGCACAGAGTTACATACACTCCACTTAGCATAGGTCTCAAAAGGCCAATCCCAGAAGTTGTAGGAATGCCATACCAATTGATTGGTAGGAAATAAAACTTCTTGCTTTGGTATTCATTAGCCTATTTCTCTTGGTGAAAGTCTAGTCCTCTTATATATTATTACATGTCTCCCCATGAATCGGGAGCTGTAAATAAATTGACTCTAAGAAACTGATTTTTTTTTAAACAAATGATTATATTTCTGATTCTAAATAGATTTTCCCCCTTGTGAATAAAAAAAAAAATTAACTTATGGGGCTGGAGATATGGGTTAGCAGTTAAGAGTGATTGGTGTTCTTCTAGAGGACCAGAATTCTGTTCCCAGCATCCATGTCATGTGGCTCAGCCACCTGTAACTCCAACTCTGGTGCCCTCTTCTGGCCTCCACGGGTACCCACACACACATAGCACACACACACACATACACAAATAGTTATACAAACACCAGCCATGTAAGATGTGTCACCACTTACTCTTTATTGTCATTACAACTTCTAACTGCACAGCCTTCCACAAGCTACTGTGGTTCCAGGACATGAGGAGAATTCAGACAGAGGTCCATACCAGATTATGGATTTTCTATGGGGGAAAAAAAAACCACAACAGAATGCTTATTTAAGACACAGTGTGTAACTTCTCTTATTCTTTCCAGTGCACCTACCCCTTGAGAGACTACAATGAGCATGTAGAAAGGGCAGATCTCTTGGCATTCTGAGACTGGGCAGCTGAATGTTAATTTAGCAAGAAGGGTGTCCAGAGAAAAGAAGTAGGATTTTTAAATGTGTATGTGCATGTGCAATGGGTACATGCATGTGAGTGCTGGTGCTTACAGAGGCCAGGGGCATGGGATCTCCCTGAATCTGGAGTTAGAGGCATTGTGAACTGCCTGGCATGGTGCCGAACTCGGGTCTTCTAGAAGAGCAGTAAAGGTGATCTTAACTGCTGAGCCATCTCTCTAGCCCCAAAGGGAAATTTAAAATACAAGAGGGGGAAAAATCCAAAAGAAAAACCCCACCAAATTCAAACCAGACATGGTGGTGTAGACCTTTTAATCTCAGCATTCAGGCAATAAGGTGGGCAAGACCTGTGTGTCGGGGAGGCAAGCCTCTGCTCCTGGCAACACCAAATACATCAAGAAAGATTATGGGCATCAAAGACACTCTATATGGAGTTTATCTTCTTCTTGGCAAAAACAGCCATTTGGGCAAGAAACTATTCTTGCCTGTACTGCTTGACAAAATGTTATGTCGACTGAACATGCAGGACCCATAGAAAGGTGACCACTGAACTTTACAAGACAAAATGGTCCTTCATGTTCCTGCTTCACAGAGGAAACTGCCAGACATTCTACAGGACACAGAGAAAAGTGACTGAGAGACTCTAGGTCTGTGGGCTGAAGACAGATGCCCCAACTTTACAGAGGAACTCTGGATGACTGTCCAGGCTGCCAGCTGTCTCTATCTAGTATTGCAAGACTCCCAAAAGTTGCTTGCGTCCTTGTCCCATTTCTCAGGTAATATTATATCCTTCTCCTGCAACTCAATGGTCTCATGCAAGAAAACGTCCTTTGGTAGGAAATGAGAACAGTGGGTGCATACTTTGTTTCAGGGAGTTCAGGTACAACAACAAGAAACTGAAATGTTGACTGAGTACTATAAGATCTCAGGGTAGTTTTTTTCAGCAGAAGCTGGAATTAAAAAACTTTAATGACAGTTCTCCAGTTTTGACAACAAATTCAGTTTGAAAAAATTGACTCCAACCAAACACACTTCTGTGCACAGATTTTGGTTTGTGCATTTGGGGCTGAAATCTCTGGATCAGAGAGTGTTTTGGCTCTCGGTTCCAATGCTATTTTTTTAAAATAGGAATTAAAACAATTAGCACTACTGACATGTGAAATATAAATAATAAAATACATTTAGCTTAGATGTAAAAGTCAATAAAAATTTTGTTTTACAAATGCATACACCTATGTACTCACTACCCCAGTTGAGATGAATCATTAAAAAAAACAACAACATATTCTGGATTGACATACTTCAGTTAAGAAGAACAGTTAGCTAGAAGCAGAACTACAGAAGCTAACAACAAGGTTCACAAATTAGTGACTCTCCAAGAACTATATGGACTTTGATGGATTAGGCCTTTGTTTTCCTTTTGGGGAGATGGTGCTGTCTTCATGCTGAGTTTTATAGCCAAAATGGTACTTCCATCATGGAGTCAGTTGTGCTAAGGTCTGGGGACCTGACGTGGTCTGGGGCCTGTTACAGGAGGAAAGAACTGACAGCTGTGAGTTGTCCTGGTGGCCACACACAACATGGGGCGTGATCCCCCCTGAAACTTAATGAATAACAATATTAACAACTAAACATAAATAACACACGTGGAAAGAACTTGGCCATAAGTAGATTAAACAGGAAATCCATTTCATGATTTCTTGGAGCTCATAGTGAGTACTATGCAAGAAATACAAAATCAATACTGAACTCAGAGATTACATACAGCCACGGTTTATACTAGAGAAGGTTTAAGACTAGAGAAAGGTTCTCTGTATGTGGTGGTTTAAAGGAAAATGGCCCCATAGGCTCATAGGTTTAACGACATGGTCCCTCGTTGGTGGTTCTGTTTGGGGAAGGATTAGGAGGTGTGGCTTTGTTGGAGGAGGTGTGTCACTGGGGGCAGCTATGAGGTTTCAAAAGACCCCATTCCTGTGAGCTGTTCCTGTCTACTGCCTGTGGATCAAGATGTGAGCTGTTCCTGCCGATGCGCCTCTGCTCTACCATCATGGAATCTCACCCTATGAAAACTTAAGGCCAATTAAACACCTTCCTTTATAGGTTGCTTTTGGTCCCATGTTTCACCACAGAAACACTAAGATACTAGATCATCCTGACAGTGGGTGATACATACAGAACGTGATTTTTTTTTTAAAGATTCATTTATTTATTTATTATGTATACAGCATATGTGACTGCAGGCCACAAGAGGGCGCCAGATCTCATTACCAGTGGTTGTGAGCCACCATGTAGTTGCTGGGGATTGAACTCAGGACCTCTGGAAGAACAGTCAGTGCTCTTAACCTCTGAGTCATCTCTTCAGCCCCAGAACGTGAATTTAACTTCTCTTACTTTTATTTTTGGTTGAATTTTTCTGATTTTTTTCCCCCTAGAATGTTCTACTGGTTATACTACAGTGTAAATCTACAGTTCTCAGAAATCACCTAGGGCAAGAATGGTCACTAAAACATTGGTCATAGGAATGAGATGGGACCTGCCTCGTAGTGAGGACAGACAGAGTAGCTCTAAATTAAGGGCAGCTCTTTTCTTTCTTTTTTTTTTCCATTTTTATTTATTTATTTTTTCTATTATCAGCTTGATACAATACAAATTCTTATCCTAATAGTGAAATGTTTACTGAGGCTTGCCCAGTGATTGAGTAAAACCGAAACTTATAAGCCACAGTCATCCTAGGGTCCCCCCTGCTAGGTAGCCTCCCTGGTTCTGTGGGTTGCAGTCTGATTGTCCTTTGCTTTGTATCTAGAATCCACTTATGAGTGAATACATACCATGTCTGTCCTTCTGGGTTTGGGTTACCTCACTCGGGATGACATTTTCTAGTTCCATCCATTTGCCAAGGGCAGCTCTTTTCTTACCCAACAAGCTTGGAAAAGAGTTTGGGGAAAAGGTCAATGACAGAGTGCTTGCCTGGCATGTAAAAAGTATTCTAATGTCCACACCCTCCCCCCAAAGTCACCCAATATGTGCAATGTGTCTCCTTGGATATGGAGAGGACATTCTCCATGATGAAGAGGTTGCATTTTAGTGGGTGGTGAAGCACATAAACAAGCTGGGCCATGGGTTTTTCATGGAGGTTAAAAACACAGAATGAAGCCTTGATAGATTAGGGAGAGAAAGGAGACCATTAGATTAGGGAGAGAAAGAAAACCATTAGATTAGGGAGAGAAAGGAGACCATCCAGCGGAGAAGGGCATCCACCCTGTGGACCAGGCAGTTACAGGTGTCAAGAGCTGCGGTGAGGCGGCTTTGAAAATGACCACAACAAGGTGTAAATTGTGTCTGATGACTTGGAAGAGACAGAGAGCACAGGTGTGTCGGGCTGAGACCAGAAGAATCAGGAAATATGGAGAGGGTGGAAGGTCATGGTTGGAAAGGAGATTGGGAACTAGGCATGAAGGCACATGCTGGAGATCTCAGCACTTGGAAGGTAGAGGCAGAAGAACGGGAGTTCAAGGTCACCCTCAGCGACACGGTGAATTCAAGAGTACCCTGAGCTGTACGAAACCCTATCTCGAAATGAGTTTTACCACGGTCAATGACAAGTGTTCGAAGAAGAAGAGAGCCAACATTAGACAGCTGTGGAGATTTAAGTAACACATAATAAGGACACATGATGATGGACACAGCTAAACAGACGTTAGACGGGAGACAAATTCATCTTCAAATGGCAAGTTCACAGCGTGATAGGTGTTTTATTTCTACTGATCTGTATGTTTCCCAGTGGGGGTTAAGCAGGCCAGTTACCCAGGGGCGGGTCTCACAGATTGGCCTTTCTCACTCTGAACACAGCTGGAAGTCAGATATGTTGAAAGGTCTCTTGGGCTGCCATGCTAGTAGCACATGCCAGCGTCCAATACTCTCAAGGCAAGCGTCCATACCAGGGGCTACTGAAGAGATGGCTCAGTGGTTAGGAGCACCAGCTGGGCTTGCAGAGGACAGGGGTTTGGTTCACAACAGTCTGTAACTCTAGTTCCAAGGGATCCAACCCCCTCTTCCGGCCTCCTCAGGCACCAGGCACACACATGGTGCACATATGTATGTACAGACAAACACCCAAACACGTTAAAAAATATTCAAAGTTTAAATTAAATTTCAGTTAAAGTATGCTGTCTGTACATGATTTTTAATTCTATAAAAATAACTATTTTTACCGGGCGGTGGTGGTGCATGTTTTTAATCACAGCACTCAGGAGGCAGAGGCAATAGGCTAGCCTGGTCTACAGATCAAGTTCCAGGACAGCCAGGGCTACACAGAGAAACCCTGTCTTGAAAAACAACAACTGTTTTTAAAACTATCGATGCCGGGAGGCGGTGGCACATGCCTTTAATTCTAGTACTCAGGAGGATATCTGTGAGTTCAAGGCCAGCCTGGTCTACAGAGCGAGATCCAGGACAGGCACCAAAACTACACTGAGAAACCCTGTCTTGAAAAACCAAAAAATCAAACAAACAAACAAAACCCAAAACCAAACAAAACAAAAAAACTATCCATGCCATCACCCAGTTACATATACTAAATAGCTGTTTCTTTCCTGATGATGAAACCATAATGCCTCAGCCCCCAGAACGAAGACCTGGGGCTTCATTAACAATGATAGGTCTCCGCTGAAGTAGAAGCTTCGGTTGTCCCATGGAAGACCTGTACCTCAAATCTTAATAGTTTCTATGATGGACTTGCTGAAACTAAGCCAGATGTCAGTCCAAGCACCAGCCCGTAGCTGCCTCTTCTGCTTCCTTCTTTCCCTTTTGAATACACATGCATGCTGGAGCTGTGGCTCCCATGGCAGAGCACCTGCCTAGTGTGTGTGAAGCCCGAGGGTGGATCCCAGCACTACCTAAAAGGGGCATGGTGGTACAATCCTGCAGTTGAGGCACTCTCAGTGGAAGCTCAAGGATCACAAGTTCAAGGTCATCCTTAGCTACCTACAAGGTTGAAGGCCAGCCTGGATTATGTGAAACTGTTTAAACACACACACACACACACACACACACACACACACACACATGTATGTCCCACAAGGCCTCAACACTACATAAAGAACTAAAAGACCTACAGGCAACTAAGGAATTCTAACATCAGGAAAAACAATCTTCCCCAGGGAAGAACACACCAACTGGTTACCCAATACCAAATGATCATCCCTAAAAACATATATACAAGTAACATACAGACTGAGCATATATATTTAGGAATATATCTACTACTAATATATTAGTAAAAGAAAGAGGCCATGAATTCGGAAGAACTCAAGAAGGGTATATGTGAGGGAATGAAAGAGAAGGAAGAAATGTTACATTATAAACTCAAGAGATACACATCCATACATATAATAAATATTTTTACACAAACACACACACACATACATATGAAGAAAAGGGCCAGTGAGATGACTCAGTTGGCAAACATGCTTGAGAGCTCAGCCTGAAGACCTGAGTTCAACCCTCGGGATTTACAGAGTAGAAAGAACTTCTACTTCTTTGGGTTGTCCATATGCCTCACACAGGTGTGACATGAGTGTGTCCAAACACACACACACACACACACACACACATACACACTAAATAACAAATAAATGTAATGCAAATAATTAAGATATATGCAAACTTAGTCAAACTTAGCTCTGAGAACATATCACTTGCCTGTTTTCTTTTTTTCTTAATCCATTCACGTTATCAACATACACATGTATTTGTTGACATTTTGAACACTATTTAATTTTCATGTGGATGTGCGTGTGCTTGCATGAGTGTACACTACACATGTGCCGAAGTCTCTGCAGGTCAGTAGAGGGCATTGGATCCCCTGTAACTAGAATTACAGATGTTTGGGAGGCACCATGTGGATGCTGGGAACCAAACCCACATCTTGTGCAAGAGCAGCCAATGAGTGACCAATCACCTCTCTGGCACTCCTTGCTTTTTTGGGCAGTCTTGTGTAGCTCAGGCTAACTTCACACTTGCTATGTAGTAGAGGATGCCCTTGAATTTCAGATCCTCCTCATCCACCTCCTGAGAGTTAGGATTACAGGCCTGTGCCACCACACCCACATGTTACGGATAGTCTTTGTAAAACATTTGCTGGGCTAGAGAGACTGCTCAGCAGTTAGGAGCACTTGCTACTCTTGCAGAGGACCTGAGTTCAATTCCCAGCATCCAGGGAATCTGAAGCCTCTGGCTTACCAAGTACATACACACCCATCCACATATACATACTCATAATTTTAAAAGAGTAAGTTTTTAAAGACAGACAATGCTAATTTTTTTTAAAAGAGTGCACTTAGGTTTTCTTCATCCAGAGAGACAAGCAGATAGACACACACACAGAGGGAGAGAGAGAGACAGAGACAGAGACAGAAAACGAACTAGGCTGGAGTTGAACTCATAACAATCCTCCTGCCTCTTCCTCCCAAGTGTTAGTATTAAAGACTTGTGCCACCACATGCAGGACTCTTAAGTTGTAAATCAATTAGGAGCTGGGCAGTGGTGGTACACGCGTTTAATCCCAGTAGCCAGAGACAGGGGCAGGTGGATCACTGTGAGTTAGAGGCCAGCCTGGTCTACAAAGTGAGTTCAAGGACAGCCAGGGCTACACAGAGAAACCCTGTCTCAAAACAAACAAGGAAAGAAGTGGTCCTTAAAATTTAACTGCAGTGGGTTGTGAATATTGCTAGTAGTGAAGACTTCAGATTCCTCACATTAACAATCTCTGAACCCTACTCCACTTTCTTCTTTAAGAAATAATTTCATGGAATGGGAGAGATGGCTCAGCACCGGCTGCTCTTTTAGAGGATCTGGGTTCAGTCTGAAGCACCCACCCAATTCCCAGCTCAGAATTGTCTGTGACTCCAGTCCTAGGGGATCCGACGCCCTCTTCTGGCCTCTACAGGCACTGTACACACATGGTGAACAGATACATATGTGGGCAAAACACTCATATACATCAAAATAAACAAGCAGAAACAATCACTTGTATAAGAAGAAATCAAGCTTGTCACATAGCAGTCGTAGTTTTTCCCAGACAGGAGGGAGCATCAGGGAATAGTCAAAACCAGTCCAGTTTTATTTGCACTCCAGGTTGGGTCAGCGGTCACCCGGACAGCTGCTGGAATTTGGCCTTTGTGTCTATCAGGATTACACTCGTGAGAGCGTATAGACTAATGGTATACAGGAAGAATATAAAGCAGAAGATGATGATTATCACAGAAAGGATAGTTATAAGTGTGATGGACATTAACTTCTCCTGTACCCCCATGAACACGCACAAGTATGGTCCGAGACACACAATTGTGTGGCACCAGATGTCTTCCTTAATCAGGGAGAGTTGATAGTACCATATGATGATCAGGAAGATCCCTTGAATGGCCATCTGACCCACATAGTAGGCGAGGAATGTAGACAACAGGAACTTCTCCTTAGACAAGTTCAAAATCATCTCCTCACTCTTTGCATCATGTTTATTGTAGAGTGGGCTGTGGCATGGCTCTTCCTCTAAGGGTTGCGGTGAATATTCTGAGCTTACAGTTAAATTCTGAAAGACTGAAAACTCCATCATGAAAAAGACGGAGTAGACGGTCAAGCCAACAGTGTTCCAAACGCCTATCATGGGCATGGAGAAATGCTGATTGTAGCACTCGGCTACGCAGGCATCGGAGATGTTCCCATGGCACTGGAAGTCACTCTTCCTACTAAGCCAGGGCACTTCTGAGATGTACATAACTGAAAGGTAGAAGAAAGAGATAACAAGCCATGTCGTCTGCCCCTTGTAGAAATCTGTGGAATCTCTGCTCATCTGCAGTATCATAGACACTACACCCCTTGATTTCAATCTGTTTTCCATCTTGGGACCTAGGGAGAGAAAATAATAGTAACAGGAGGGAGGAAAATGCACTGTCTACAGGGGCTTGGTTGCCTTAGGTGAGAGGAGACACCTAAGCAAGTGTGTGTTAGGGAAGAAGGTACCCACCCAGTTCATGGTATTTGTTAGAGTTCCTTCATTCAGTAACTCCTTCTGCTTTGCGCCTGTCAGTTTCTCTTCTCTGCTGAATCCTTCCCCCAGCCCCTCCCCCAGGTTATTTCTTAACCCCCCTGCATAGCTCTTCATCCTCTTTCCTCGAGTCCCAAATTCTCTGGGCTACTTACTCCTTTATAGTCTCAGGACCAAACTGTGCCAATCAAGTCGTGCCAACCAACTGTGGGTTCCAACTGTCGTAGAATTGCCATGGGTACCTGGATATCAGCCCTTAAAGGTGAATCTCCCCTTCTTCCTTCTGGGAAGTACTTGAGATGGTAGGCCAAATGGGTCGGTATCATCCAAAGGCAGTTCCCACATGATTGATTAAGCCATGGCTAGACCAACACTTGGTTCCTTTCTATTGGAGAACAGTTTGTCTGCTCTGCATCCCGCTGCTTACTTGGAGCTCTTATTGATATACAGGTTGCCTTGAACACCAGTGGAGTCTGGCTACAGGGAAAAGTAACAGATGCTTCCCACCTTTGGTCACAGACAAGGCGGTATGCCTTTCTCCCTCAAGTTCATTGAGACTTCTATGGTTCTGATCATTTTTCTGTTTGGGGAGCTATAAGGACATTGTTGGGACAATTTATTGTTAACTTATTCAATCATTGGCCCGCCCCTTCTATCCAATTGGCTGAGCTTTGTTGGGCCTGCTTTGCAATTCAAATCTGTCTTCTTTTTCTTTCCTCCTCCTCCTCCTCCTCCTCCTCCTCCTCCTCCTCCTCCTCCTCCTCCTCCTCCTTCTCTTCCTCTCCTCTCCTTCTAAGACAGGATCTCACATTGTAGTTCAGGCTAGCCTGGAGCTCATTATATAACCCAACTTGGCCTTGAACTCATGATAATTCTCCTGCCTTAGCTTCTCACAGGTGTGCATCATTGCATCTGGCTTTCCAGTTCTGTTCTCCCACCAACCTCAACTCTGCTTCCTTTAAAAGTGTTAGTCTAGGGCTGGAGAAATGGCTTAGATGTTAAGAGCACTGACTGCTCTTCCAGAGGTCCTGAGTTCAATTCCCAGCAACCACATGGTGGCTCACAACCACCCATAATGAAATCTGGTGCTGTCTTCTGGCCGCAAGAACACATGTAGGCAGAACACTGTATACATAATAAATAAATCAAAAAAAAAAAAAGAAAGAAAGAAAGAGAGAAAGAAAGAAAAAGGAAAAAGAAAAGAAAAACCCACATGCTATCATAAAACTTGAATAAAAATGCAATAGTAAAAATTAAAACTAAAATAAAAGAATACTACAGTATCAGTCAATACCTTCCACTCTAGGTGAATGTGGGGTCTACAACCTGCTTTACTGCCTTCTGCTAACTCAGATGAGAAAAAAAGCAGGCTTAGACAAGAATTGTATCAGGGAGCAAGGAGATACCATGATGGGTATGGTATCTCATCGTGAAGATATCATGGGAATAGGAAGAGGCAGGGTGCCGGAGAAGCTCTCAGGAATCTGCAAAGATGACCCCACCTTGGACTACTGGCAATGGTCTAGAGGGTGCCTGACTGATCTACTCTGGTGACCGGTCTAGTGAATACCCTAACTGTCATCATAGAGCCTTCATCCAGTGACTGATGGAAGCAGATGCAGAGATCCACAGCTAAGTGCCAGCTGAGATCCGGGATTCCAACCAATGAGAGAGAGGAGGGATTCTGTGGGCAGGGGACGTGGAGATCATGATGGGAAGACGTGCAGAGATGACCAACCACACTAGTGGAAACCCATGAACTGTGGACTAATAGCTATGGAGCCCCCATAGGACTAGACTAGGCCCTCTGGCTACCAGAGACAGTTGTTTAGCTCGAACTATTTGGGGGGTCCCCAGGCAGGGGGATCGGGATTGTCCCTGGTGCATGGCGCGGGCTTTTTGGAGCCCAGTGTGTGGACAGAACAGGTCATACAAGGCACGGTACCATAATAATGAGTGATTTAAGGACCTACCCACTCTCATATTTAGGTAGGTCATCCAAAATAAAAATCAACAAAGAAATCTAAAACCGCACCCCAGAGCAAGTGAATCTAGGAGCTAGTTGTAGAATATTCCATCCAAGATACACAGACTCTGCTTACTCTCCGGAAGCCCATGGAATATTCTCTGAAACAGACCACATTCTCGACAACAAGTCAAGTCTTACTAGATAAAAAAAGAACCAAAAATAATCCTTCGTCAGATCTTAGTGCAATAAAAAGAAATCAGTAGCGCCAGGCGTGGTGACACACACCTTTAATCTCAGCACTTGGGAGGCAGAAGAAGGCAGAGCTCTGTGAGTTTGAGACCAGCCTAGTCTACAAAGTGAGTCCAGGACAGCCAGGGCTGTTACACAGAGGAACCGTGTCTCAAAAAACCAAAAAAAAAGAAAAGAAAGAAATGAGTAGCATGGAAAACTCCAGAAGCTGGGGAAAGGGTGAGGTGACTCAGTAGATGCCACCAAGCCTGAAGACTCAACTTCAACCCTTGGGAGTCACAAGATGAAAGGAGAGAACCAATTGTTGCAAATTATCCTCTGACCACCACATGCATAGGATGGCATGTATGCACACACAGACAGAGAGACAGACACACACACACTCAATTTTAAAAAAACAAATACAAATTTTTGTTTGACAGGTTTCACATAGAATGCCTTGATACTGACCACCCTCACTTCCTGTCTACCCTCCTCACAAATCTCTCTCTAACGGTCACATCCGTTCATTGAATTTTGTGACTCTCCAGAATCAACCACAGCTGTCTGTGTGAGTGTGGGTTTGCAGCTTATCCTCTGGAGCCTCATGGACTCAGCAGAGACTCATGAGTAAAGGTGGCCCGTGCTCCTCTCACAGAATCACAGATAGCCATAGATAAGAAGGATAGAGCCCTTTGAGCCTCTCCCCCTTGGTCTCAAGTGGGCCATGGGCCGGTACTGACGCTTGAGGTCAGTTAATGCTTATGATAGAGGTACTGAGTCTAGAGAAACAGTGTTTCAGAGCCCTTTAGTGCCTGTATCTTCTAGCTCTTACATAGGTACAACCCCCTCTTCTGAAATACCCCCTAAGCTTTAAAAGGGGTGGTACAAGTGACTTGGGTAGGGTTGGACCACATATTTCCTCATCTTGGCTAGCCATGAGTCTCTGCTTTTTTGTAGGGAGGGACTTCCTTGGTTAAGGCTAAGAGCAGCTTTTGTCTATGGACATAAGCATAAGACATTTAGAAGGCAGGTTGCCGCTTCATCAGTTTAGTTAAATGTGCTCCCTGAATGGGCCGACCACCTCCACAGCCGGGGTTGTTAACCATGTTCCAGGCTCCTATGAATCGGGTCTTGAATCTATTCAGAGGACTGGTTATGGCCTCAACAACCAATCACTGTTGCACAGGTGGCATGTCTTGCTTTCCAGATGGCTTTTTAAATAATTTATTACTTATTTATTGGATTTTTTTTTTTTTGGTTTTTCTTTTCTTTTTTTTTTTTCTTTTTGGTTTTTTGAGACAGGGTTTCTTGGTGTAGCTTTGCGCCTTTCCTGGAACTCGCTTTGGAGACCAGGCTGGCCTCGAACTCACAGAGATCCGCCTGGCTCTGCCTCCCAAGTGCTGGAATTAAAGGTGTGTGCCACCACCGCCCGGCTTATTTATTGGATTTTTGAGCAGGGTTTCTCTGTGTAGCCCTGGCTGTCCTGGAACTCACTTGATAGACCAGGCTGGCCTGGAACTCACAGAGATCCACCTGCCTCTGCCTCCTGAGTGCTGGGATTAAAGGTGTAGGTCACCACCGCCTGGCAAAGATTTTTACTTTTATCAAAACGATTTGATGGGGTTGGGGATTTAGCTCAGTGGTAGAACGCTTGCCTAGCAAGCACAAGGCCCTGGGTTCGGTCCTCAGCTCTGAAAACAACAACAACAAAAACAAACCAATTTGACAAAATTCCAGAGATGAGTCAGAGTGACCGATTAGTACCCAAAGTTACTGCCAAAGCTTCTGAAGGAGCCACAGAATGTTTTTAGTTCCATTGAGGGCGCGCAGCCGGGGGGTGGGGGTGGGGGTGGGGGTGGGGGGGTGGGGGGGGGTGGGGGGTGGGGGGGGGAGATGATGAGACATATGCCATTATGAATATAAGGAAAACCAGAGCTCAGTGTTCTTAGTCTAATTAATAAAAAAAATTTAAGACTGGACTCAAGGACAATTTTCTTAGGGTGTAAAAGGGAAAAGAAAAAAAAAAAAAAACCCAGGTCAAACAAGTTGTAAATATCAACAGCTACCTAGAAGGAAACAATGAAGAAGTGAGGGGAAAAGTCGTGAGGTACAGGGGAAGGACTCCAGTTCTGGCCAGTACCACCCCACCCCACCCCACCCCCAAAGGCAGAAAAATACAGAGGAAAAGGTGTGCCCTTCAGACTCTCAGAGAGGCTGGCAGTCCCAGCCAAAGCTCATGGTGGGCCATAGGGACTGTGCTGGGATAGGAATCCTGAGGAAGAGTACACATCTCCTTGAAGAAGAATTATCTATCCCACCTGTTCGTTAGTGTGACTCGGGGTGAGCCTGCCTTCCTAGGTCAGTCCTTTGGCCAGGTGACTGACATGCCCCACTGAAATGCCAGGTCTCCGCCAAGGCCAGAGACTCTTCTGACTAGGAGGAGGTTTTTCTGGATGGGCCTTCACTGCATGCTCTAACACTGTCTTCCTTTAGAGTGGTATCTATGCATGACGCCGCCACTCACAGCATCTGATCCACCAAGATTTGGGGAAGTAGATTACCTACTGGATTAGACCATTGGGACAGCTGTAAATATGAATCAGACTTGTTTTAAAGGCAAAATTGTATAAACACAGGAAGAGTATTTTGACCCAGTTGAAATGTATATCTGTTTGACAATATCACTTATGATATTGGAAATTTAAGACATTTTTAGACTAAGCAAGTTTATGGCTAGGAGGAACTGTTAAAGAATACATTCTGAGCCAGGCAGTAGTGATGCACACCTTTAATCCCAGCACTCCAGAGGCAGAGGCAGGCAGATCTTTGTGAGTTCAAGGCCAAGCCTGGTCTTCAGAGTCAGTTCCAGGACAGGCTCTAAAGCTACACAAAGAAACCCTGTCTCAGAAGAAGAAAAAAAAAAAAAAAGAATACATTCTGGCCAGGCAGTGGTGGTGTACGCCTTTAGTCCCAGTGCTTGGGAGGCAGAGGCAGGCAGATCTCTCTGAGTTTGAAGACAGCCTGGTCTATGGAGTGAGTTCCAGGACAGCCAGGGCTACACAGAGAAATACTACTATCTTGAAAAACCAAAAAAAAAAAAAAATCATTCAGGCAAATAGATGTAAAATCATGCTGTATAGGGTAACCCAGACCCCAAAAGATAAACATGGTATGTATTCGCTTATACGTGGCTATCAGCTATTAAATAAATGATAATCAAGCTACAATCTGTAGACCCAGAGAGGTTAGGTATAGAGGAAGGGACTGGTGGGGCGTGGGGCACGCACATGGATCTCTCTGGGAAAGGGAAATAGATTTTATGGGTAGACTGGGGGGGGGCAAGAATGGGGACAAGAATGGGATGACCATGTGGGGAGGGGAGATGGGGTTGAGTGAGAGATATGAGGAGAGACAGCAAGAACTGAGGGACACTGAGGTGGGTATGGAAACCTAGTGCAGTGGAAACTTCCTATAATACAAGTCAGTGATCCTAATGAAGCCTCCAGATAATGAGATGGAGTCCTAACTAGTCGTCTCTTGTCACCAAACAAACCTTCCAGTACCGGGACTGGGTTACATCCAATTGAGTTGTTGGCCAAAGGGGTCCCATGGAAATCCCCACACAACCCAGGCTGTTGCCAAGATAACAGGTTGCTCTCCGCAAACTGACAGCCCCATTGCTGAAGACAGCACCCACAGAACTCACTGACCATCGAGAGGGTGAACTGGTGTCTGCATAGAACTTCACCCCGACATCGCAGTGTGTTTGGTACAGGGAGGTACTCTGCAGGCTGCCCAAAGAGCTGCAAACACCCACCCAAGCCAACTGCAAAACCTATGATCTACAATCTGTGCTGTCTGCAAAATATGCTGCTAGGGCAGCAGTGGCACAAAGCTATGGGAGTAACCAGCCAGCGTGTGATTTGACTTAAGGCCCAGTCCGTGAGACGGAACCGTACCTGACACTGCTTGGGTGACCAAGAACCAGAAACCAAATAGCCCAGAGGCTAGGGTAAAACCAAGTACCACTGGTTTAAAAAAAGTAAAAATGACTTCTACTGACATTCTGCTGTACTCATAGATCAGTGCCTTGCTCAGCCATCATCAGAGAGGCTTCCTCCTGCAGCAGATGGGAACAAATACAGAGACTCACAGCCAGACTTGATACACAGAGAGAGACCTTGGTACACATAGCTCTAAATGGGATTGTCTCCATCAAATTCCTCCCCGCAGAGCTCAGGGAACCCCAAAGAAGAGGAGGTGGAAAGAGTGTAAGACAAGGCTGGCCTGGAACTCACAGAGATCTGCTTGCCTCTGCCTCCCGAGTGAGGGGATTAAAGTCATGGGCCACTACCACCTGTCTCCAGATGGATTCTTTTTACTTCCTTTATCCTGGTTCATCTCCCATGGACCCCCAATCCTGCCCTCCCATCTCCCCACCCAAACTTTCCCACCCACACTACCACCCTCTTTCTCTCCACCTACGCTCTACTATTGCCCTCCCCTGAGTGTCCCTCCCCCATCCTGGTCCTTGTCCCTGGCTTACACAGGCACATTATGCTGTATGAGGTACGCACCGCTCTAAAGAGTTGAAGCTAGGCTCTTCACATGAGAGAGAGCATGCATCAGCTTTTCTTTTAAGGCCTGGTTAACTTGCTTAAAAAGAATTTTTCCCCCAATTCCACTTTCCTGCAAATTTCATTTTTCTTTATTGCTGAGTAATATTCCATTGTGTATATGTATCACATCTTCACTATCCTTTCATCAGTTATTTAGTATCCAGGCTGGCTTTGTTTCCTAGTTATTATAAATAGGGCAGCAATGAACATGAATGTTCGGGCATCTCTGTCATTGGGCATAGGGCCTGACCTTGGGTGCATGCCCAGGAGTGGTATGGCTGTGTCATATGGTGGTTTTATTTAGTTATTGCCTTGTTTGTCTGATTTTTAGACAAACTCTCCCTGTGTCACCCAGGCTGGCCTCAAACTCACAGAGATATGCCTGCCTGAGGCCTCCTGAGTGCTGGGATCCAAGGCATCATGTACTACCATAGTTTTTTGAGCAAATTCCAGACTGATTTCCTTTTTTCTTTCTTTTTTTTTTTTAAAGAATGCATTTGTTTTTTAAAAAATAGATTTATTTTTTATGTATACAGTGTTTTGTCTGTATGTTTGCCTGCACACCCGAAGAGGGCACCAGATTGATTATAGATGGTTGTGAGCCACTACGTGGTTGCTGGGAATTGAACTCGGGTCCTCTGGAAGAGCAGTCAGTGCTCTTAACCTCTGAGCCATCGCTCCAGCCCTAGACTGATTTCCAAAGTGGCTACACTAGTTTACACCTCTACCAACAGCACTTCAGCATTCCCATTTCCCCACATCTTGGCCAGCATTCGATGTCATGAGTATTCTTTTTCTTTTTAAGATTTATTTATTATGTATACAGTGTTTGTATGCCTGCAGGCCAGAAGAGGGCACCAGATCTCATTACAGATGGCTGATGGCTGTGAGCCACCATGTGGTTGCTGGGAACTGAACTCAGGACCTCTGGAAGAGCGGCCAGTGCTCCTAACCTCTGAGCCATCTCTCCAGCCCCAATGTCACTGGTATTCCTGCTGGTAGCTATTCTGACTGGGGTGAGATAGAGTCTTCCTTCCTTCCTTCCTTCCTTCCTTCCTTCCTTCCTTCCTTCCTTCCTTCCTTCCTTCCTTCCTTCCTTTCTTTCTTTCTTTCTTTCTTTCTTTCTTTCTTTCTTTCTTTCTGTCTCTCTCTCTCTCTCTCTCTCTCTCTCTCTCTCTCTCTCTCTCTCCCTCCCTCCCTCCCTCCCTCCCTCTTTCTTTCTTTCCTTCCTTCCTTCTTTCTTTCTTTCTTTCTTTCTTTCTTTCTTTCTTTCTTTCTTTCTTTCTTTCTTCCTTTCTTTCTATTTTTAATGAAAAATACAGAATACTTCCTGAATCTGCATGCTAGCCTCAAGTAGGGGCCATGCTTATCTTCTCTGTATTGTTCCAATTCAAGTCCATGTGCTTCTGAATCGAGCACTGAGATGAATCCGAAAGAGGTCTTAATCTTCATTTTCCTAATAGATAAGGATGGTGAACACTTTTAAGGGTCTCCTGAGGAGGCAGAGGCAGGTGGATCTCTGTGAATTCAAGGCCAGCCTGAAGGGAGCAGGCAAAAGCAGCTGGCTTGAGTACTGCCATTTTGACTTCAGACTCCATTTTACCTGTAGGATGAAATAAAGTTGAGGTTCCCAGGCCCCAGAGGAGCTGAGAACTTTCTAATGGCCGATCAACCTCCTCCCTAAACCATAGAAATAGTCGCCATCCATCTTTAGTTCTCTGAAACATTATGGCTGCCCCTAACAACAGAAAGAACAAATGCATCTGATTGGTTGGACTGAAGGCTTGCATTGTATGTCGGTTGACAATGACGGACCACACAAGGGAAGTCCCTAACCTTTGATTCCTGATTGGTGAAAATTGTCACTGTAACTTGGTGACAAATGGGTTTGTGATTTTTGTGCTTATAAACCTCACTTCTGCCCCTGCTCGGGGATGTCGGGAGGAAAAAGACTCCCGAGTCCTTGTCCTGCAGCCCTGATGGATGATCAGTGCCCTGCTTATGTGGTGGTTTAATAAAATCTTTGGAACCCATAAGCGTTGTTTCTCTCCTTCTTCGTGGCGCAAAACGGGCCAGGTGTAATGAGCCAAAGCTATATAGTGAGATCCTGTCTCAAAACAAAACAAAACAAAAATGTCTCCTAGCCATGTGCATTTCTTCTTTTGAAAACGTTGTGCTTAGTTCTGTAGCCCACTTCTAACTGGGTTGTAAAGATTCCCATCAGGGCCGCCTCTTCCTCCACTGAACGTCTCCTTTGCTGTGCAGAAGGGTTTGAATTTCCTGGGATGCTGCTGTCAGCAGCTGGTCTTCTTTCCTGGGCTATTGGAATCCTGGGTAGAAAATTACTACTGGACTGGAGAGAGAGCTCAGCTGACTGCTTTTCCAGAGGACCAGGGTTCGATTGCCAGTACCCAGCTGGGAACTCAGCCAGGAGGCAAAGGAAAGCAGATCTGTGAGTTTCAGGCGAGCTCTGTTTACATAGTGAGTTCCAGGACAGCCAGGACTATGTAGAAAGACCTTGTCTCAAACAAACAAACAAACAGACAAACAAAAACATTCCTAACACACACACACACACACACACACACACACACACACACACACACACACACACAGAGCTGTTCACAACCAACCTGCCCCTCTAGTTGCAGTGGATCTATTGCCCTCTTCTGGCTTCTGGGGGTACTGCACACACACACACACATGGGCAAAACACCTACAGATATTAAATATATAGATAGATAAATAGATAATATAAATAAATAAATAAATAAATAAATAAATACATTACCTATACCTACATGTTGGAGCACACTCCCTACCTTTTTCTCTAGCAATTTCAGAGTATCCAATCAGGTCCAATCCACTTGGGTTTGAGTTACAAGGTGAGAGACAGGGATTTGGTTTCATTCTTCTATGTGCTGACATCCACATTTTCCAGCATTGGCTGCTGAAAATGCTGTCCCTTTCTCAATGTTCATTTTTTGGCAACTTTGTCAAAATCAGATAGTTGTAGTTTCATGGACTTATATCTGAGTATTCTCTTCCAGTGATCTATATATCTGCTTTTCTGTTATTAACATGCTGTTCATAGTACTATGGCTCTGTAGAATGATCTGAGATCAGATAGAATGATAGCTTCCATGGTGTTATTTTTGTTTAGGATGGCTTTGGTTATGCTTGGTTTTTTGTTTGTTTGTTTGTTTGTTTTCTGCTTCCACACAAACTCTAAAAGTATTTTCTCAGTTGGTTAGTGGTGCACACCTTTAATCCCGGCACTTGGGAGGCAGAGGCGGGTGGATATCTGGGAATTCAAGGCCAGCCTGGTCTAAAGAATGAGTTCCAGGATAGCCTGGGTTGTTACACACACACACACACACACACACACACACACACACACACACACACACACACACTAAAAAACTAAAACCAAAACCCAAAAATAACCCTGTCTCAAAAAAAAAATGTTTTTTCTACCTGTGAAGAATGGCCCTGGATTTTTTTTCTGGGCAGGGGATGTGGCATGTTCTAGTCAGGGTTATCATTGCCGTGATGAAATACTATGATCAAAGCCACCTGGGGAAGAAAGTGTTTCTTTGCTTACACTTCCACAGCACTGTTCATCACTGGAGGAAGTCAGGACAGGAACTGAAACAGGGAAGGAACCGGAGGCAGGAGCTGATGCAGAGGTCACGGAGGGGTGCTGCTTACTGGCTCAATTCCCCTGGTTTGCTCAGCCTGCTTTCTTATAGAACCCAGGACCAGCCCAGGGATGGTACCACCCACACTGGGCTGGGCCCTCCCCATCAATCACTAATTAAGAAAATGCCCTACAGACTTGCTTACAGCCCCATTTTATGGAGGCATTTTCTTTTTTTATTTATTCTTATTTTATGTACATTGGTGTTTTGCCTGCATACACGTCTGTGTGAGGGTGTCAGATCTTAGAGTTACAGACAGTTGTTACCTGCCATGTGGGTGCTGGGAATTGAATCCTAGGCCTCTAGAAGAGCTCTTAATTGCTGAGCCAGCCCCCTGGAAGTATTTTCTTTCTTTCTTTCTTTCTTTCTTTCTTTCTTTCTTTCTTTCTTTCTTTCTTTCTTTCTTTCTTTCTTTCTTTCTTTCTTTCCCTTCCTTCCTTCCTTCCTTCCTTCCTTCCTTCCTTCCTTCCTTCCTTCCTTCCTTCCTTCCTTCCTTTCTTTCTCTGTGTAGTTTTGGTGCCTTTCCTGTATCTCGCACTGTAGACCAGGCTGGCCTTGAACTCACAGAGATCCGCCTGCCTCTGCCTCCTGAGTGCTGGGATTAGAGGTGTGGGCCACCTCACCCAGTGGCCCTGGAATTTTACTGGGATTGTGTTGAATCTGTAGATTACTTTTGGGTAAATTGGCCACTTTCACAATATTAATTCTTCCAACCCACGAGCATGGGAGGTCTTCTCATTTCTGGTGTCTTCCTCAGTGTGTCAACTTGACATGCCTGAGAAGAGGGAGCCTCAGCTCTCAGCTGAGGAAGCGCCTCCATCAGATAGGTCTGGGAGGCATTTTCTTGGTTTGTCCTCGATATGGAAGTGTTCAGCCCACCATGGGCAGTGAGTGACATCCCTGGCCAGATGAGCCTGGGCTGTATAAGAAAGGAAGCTGATGAGCAAGCCAGGAGAGTGAAGTCAGAGCAGCAGTCCTCTACGGTCTCTGCTTCAGCTCTGGCCTCCAAGTTTAAAGAGGAGAGATCTCCTTTGGTAGTCTTGAGACTGCTTTCAGACCCCCACTCTACCCCACCTCGTCCTGCCCTGAGACTGCCTGCCTGAGAAGGGTGATCAAGCTTCACGTCTCTTAAATCTCCTCTCCCTCTCTAAAATCTAACAGTCTGCAATGACCTGGCATCCAGGAGGAATTTACTTTCCTGACACAGAATTAAACTGCTGAACTGTTGATGTCTGCTTTTGTAAGCCAGCTTGCCTCTTCCTCTTTCTGGGGAAGAAAAAAAAACAACAAAAATAAAAAAAAAAAAAAAAAAAAAAAACAAAAAACATAGGTCTGTTCTTCTTCCTTTGGTGACCAACACCAATAGCTGCTTAAACAGCAAATTCTGTTTGCTAAAATAAAATTGTTCTAAGGAAACAAAACCTGTGACCTCTGCTTCGGTTAAGATTGCCTCGGGACAGGGCGGTGCAGTGCATGCTTTTAATCCCAGCACTGGAGAGGCAGAGGCAGGCGGATCTCTGAGTTTGAGGCCATCCTAATCTATAGAGTAAGTTCCAGGACAGCCAGGGCTACACAGAGAAACCCTGTCTTCAAAAACCAAAAACTAAAGGAAAAAAGACTACTTATACATTGAGTTTTGTTTTGGAGATAGTAAAGATGTTTTTGTAAATTTTGGTTTGGTTTTTCCCCCTCTTTGGTTTTTGTTTTTTTTTGAGACAGGATTTCTCTGTGTAGCCCTGGCTATCCTGGGATTTGATTTGTAGACCAGGCTGGCCTCAAATTCACCGAGGGCTGAGATTAAAGGCCTGTGCCACCACCTGGCCAGGAGCTAAACCATACTTGTGGGGGATAGAGAGATGTCTTAGAGGTTAAGAGAACTGGCCGCTCTTCCAGAGGTCCAGAGTTAGATTCCTAGCACTCATATGACTCATATTCTTCTATAAGTCCAGGCCAAGGGTATCTGATGCCTTCTTCAGCCTTGAGGGCACTAGGCATGTACTCGGTGCACAGACATACATGCAGACAAAACACACACACATTAAATAAATAAAATTAAAAACAACAACAACATGCTTTCGGAGCCAGAGAGATGGCTCAGGGGTTAAGAACACTGGCTGCTCTTCCAGAGGACCCAGGTTGAATTCCCAGCAACTACATGGCAGCTCACAGCTGTCTATAACTCCAATTCTAGGGGATCTGACACCATCAGGTAAATGTGCAGGCAAAACACCAATACACATAAAATACAAATAAATAAATAAAATATTTTTGAAAACCTTTGTTTTGGAGGAAGTGAGAATTTTAAGCATATAAGTAAAATATTTTTTTTTCATTGTGTTGATTCAAATGATTCCAAACATAGGAGAATGAAGAGATGGATTTTATGCTGTTTGCACACAAAAAAAACCCTGGCCAGTTGTGTGGGTTCACAAAGAAAAGGACAAAGCCTGACTGATCTGATGTGTGCGACATCCATAACTGGAAAGACTGGAAAGATGGTTCAGATGAAGACTTGGCTAATGTGACCTGTTATGCCCAGATCACCACCCCAAAGAGACCACTGAAGACCAAGGATGTCCAGAATGCAACAGCAAGGTTTATTCTATAGATACAAGCCTAAGCAGAGAACTCATTCCTACACCCAATACAGTGAGGCAGGGAGGAGTTGTTCTTTCTTTGTGAGGCTGGCTTTTTAAAGGCAAAAACCACAAGCCCTTCAGGGTGGTCGGGGGGGGGGGGGGGTTGGGGGTTTGGCACAGGTGCAACTCGGATTGGTTTATTTTTATTTTTGAAGATCTCTGTTCTCTTTTAATTGGGTGAGGGTATGTAACCTTTGAATTTACTGGTTGAGGTTTACAATTATCATTTTGGGGGCTGTCCAGGACAAGTCCCAGGCTCTGTCCTTAAGCTGCCATGGAGGCTGGCTGGCCTTGCACATGCTTACTGGGGGTGTGTGTGTGTGCTGACTCAGTGGCCCAGACTCTGTCCTTGAGCTGCCTAGAGGCAGGCTGGCCTAGCATGTTCACACTGACCCATGCATGTAGCTCTAAGTTGGTGAGGGGTCCCAGACAGTAAACAACTGGCTGAACCTTGAACAGTCAGAGTACGTGCAGAAAGGGAGCTACTGCAAGGACTGTGTCTTTTGTTCATGGCCCTCCCAGAAACTGCTTGCTTAAGTCTCAGGAAACTGAAATTGAGGCCTGATCTCTGAGAGAAGACTGAGCAGCCTGTTATGGCATCTGCTTGGTCCTTTCAACTGTTTTTCCCATATGTTGGACAGACACATGGTGGTGTGTAGATGTAGATTTGCCAGTAGGTGGAGCAGATGATTCACAAAACAGCGATAGTTAAAAAAAAAAAAAAAGAAAGAAAGAAAGAAAGAAAAGAAAGCTAGATCTGATGGGAGTAGGGACTATAAGGTCCACTGTCATCATCAGGATTTTGAGAAACTAGAATGACTCCTGCAAGATTTCACAATTGAGAGAATTCCTGGCTTGATACCCCTAAAAGCAAACGCTGTATTTATCTCCTTTATCCCATTTTCAATATCTCTCTCTTTTTTTTAGACTTGATATCAATTATGGGTTGATAATGGATCACTGTATGGGGCAATTCAAATCAGCTAAGGCAATATCCTTATGCATGAATAGTCCCCAGAATTCCATATGTTGAGATCCTGGGCAACCAATTCAGCAGCTGTGATGAGTGAATGAATTTCCCCCAAGTCTCCTTCCTTACCTTCACAAAGCTGCTGACATGGCAGCCGGCTCTTAGCCTAGGGAAGGATAAGTACCTTGAGAGGCTAGGACATGGACTTTAAACGGGCTGAAACCAACTGATGGATACCTTAAACAGATGCCCTGTTAATCCTCCAGTGTATCTTTCAGGATCATTCCACTCGTGTATTTTTCAAAAACAAATGATGCATTTATCTAAGTTATTCTAATATCAATAAAAACTCAGGAGTCGGGGGCTGGAGAGATGGCTCAGTGGTTAAGAGCATTGACTGCTCTTCCAGAGGACCTGAGTTCAATCCCAACAACCACATGGTGGCTCATAGCCATCTGTAATGAGATCTGGCGCCCTCTTCTGACCTGCACTCATACATGCTGTATACATAATAAATAAATCTTTAAAAAAAATCAAATATCCAGATAAAAACTTGACTGATTCTAGAATCACCCATGCCCCTCTCCCTCTTTCTCCCCCTCCCTCCCTCTCTTCCTCTCTCTCCCCCCTCCCTCCCTCTCTCTCTCTTTCTCCTTCCCCTATCCAAAAGGCCCTCAAATCTTTCTAAGCTCCTCCCTACTACTTCCTGTGTCTCTCTAAATGTATCCTGGGTCCTCCAAAACCTCTGCAGCTAATTTCGGTCAGCCAATCACTGACTTGACGCTCTGATTCAAGGTAAACTTTATTGGCTGTCTTGAACAATAATCCTGCAACACCATGTGCTTCACATTATTGTATGTAGATGACTTGTCAGGGTCTGATGTATGTTAGCTAAATGTAATGGACAGCCTGAGACTGTTGTTGAAACCCATATATTTGGGATCATTTGGCCTTTAAGCTTTTACATCTCTTGGCATGGAGGACAAAGAGAGCTGTACCCTGTAGCTTAAGAGTCTACATTTTAGACCAGATTTATATTTTCACTGTCAGAAGGGCAAATGAGTGGAAAAAATTGTTAGTACATTATTGAGTTTTTAAATTTTCCTGTTTTGTTTTCAGCTTGTATCTTGGCTGAAAAAAAAAAAAAACTTTTTTTTTTTTTTGAGACAGATTTCTCTGTCTCAATTTATGTTAGTTAATAAGTATTTTTTTTTTTAATGTCTACATTCTTCCTAATAAACTGTTGCAAGATTTCTTGGGGGGAAAAAAAATTAAAACCTCTAACAATCTAACAGACTGTGAAGTAAGCAGCTTTTGTTACCATGAGCAGATACTCCAGAGAATCAATTATTTGGGGTGCCGAATTTAAAAATTTGAAGCTGGGGGTGGGGGATTGAGGATTTAGCTCAGTGGTAGAGCTTGCCTAGCAAGGCCCTGGGTTCGGTCCTCAGCTGGGGGGGGGGGTGTTGAAGCTAGGGTCATTACCCCTGCTGCTTTGGGGTCTGTGGTGAGGCATTACATCAGGTGGCAGTGTAGACGGAAGAAATGATTTACCTCACGGCGGCTGGACAGGAAAGAGAAAGAAAGGAAAGGAAAGGGCCAGACTCCAATACCGAGGCCACACCCCGGAGACCCTACTTCCCGGTACCAGGCTACGTCTAGAAGGCCCACCACTTCCTAAGTTTCATGGATGAAGTTTAAGTCTTACACTCATGGGCCTGGGGAAATCTGCAGAGCTTAGGTTTGGCCCTAACGCCGTAGTAAAAACAACAACAACAAAAAACCTCAAATTAAAAGAAACAAAAGTTAAGCCAGGCATGGTGGTACACACACTGGGAAACATGAGGATTTTAAGTTTGAGGACAGTCTGGACTACACACTAAGACCAGACATAAAAAAAAAAAAAAAAAAAAAAAACCAACAACAAGCCGGGCGAGGGTGGCGCATGCCTTTAATCCCAGCACTCGGGAGGCAGAGCCAGGCAGATCTCTGTGAGTTCAAGGCCAGCCCCGGCTACAAAGTGAGTTCCAGGAAAGGCATCAAAGCTACACAGAGAAACCCTGTCTCGAACAAAACAAAACAAAAACAAACAAACAAAAAAAATCAACTATAGGCCAAGACACCAGGCTGTGCTTGGCCCTTGTCCAGTGGGTGTGGCTGAAATTGAGCAATTATATGGTGGAGAGATGGGAGAAAAAGAGAAGCCAAGTCTGTGTTCTGTGAAGAGAGGTGGAAATGGAGTCACGATGGCGGTGAGGAACACGTACCTGAGGCCACGTGATGTCTGGGCCTGTGCTGCCGACCGTGTCTGTGTTCCTACTGCAGCCGGGGTCAGTGGAGATGATGTCCGTGGCTGTGTTACCTAGGAAGCCTGCGGATGTCTGAGGTCTGTACTGTAGCCTGAAGCAGTGTTGATGTCTGAGGGCTGTGCTGAGCTGGCTCCTCCCATCCCGGCCACCTCCAGGGGGCACCACAGGTGATGTGGGTGTGGGAGAGCTGGCCCTTTCACCCCATAGCAGATGGAAGGAAATGTGGCAGTGGCCATGAGCCCAGGTGTAGAGATTTTTTTATAGGAAAAAAAACCACAAGCTGGGAATTGGCAATTTGGGATTGAATAGAAGGGATTTGGGGCAAGGTAATTTTTTTGAAACTATTGGTCTAGAATTTGGGCGCAAAACCACATTTGAAACCGCTGGGTTAGACTTTTGGCAGGGAACCACAACCCGATGGACAGGATTATCTGGACTGCTCAGCAGGATTATCTAGATATCTTCAAGGGCCATAAACCGCAGACAGGAGGATACTGCCCTGTGTCTGTTCTAGTCGTCATGGCACGTTCCTGAGGTCCTTCCTGGAACTGAGTACAGCAGGTGGTCTGAGACGGGGGCCCTCTCCCTAAGATGGAGCCTGTGCAGTCAAGTCTAGGCCATCACACTTCCCATTCCCAACCTTGCTTCCTGTCAGCTGCAGGACCTACAGCCTGTCTAACCCAGGGCTTCTTTTGTTTTACCTTTAAACTCTAATACATTGTCCTTCTGTTTTGATCATTCTTAACTTCTTTCATTACCGAAAGTAAGAACCTCAACAGGGGACCCTGCTTCCCCGGTATCATAAAATGGCTCTCCCCAAGACTTTCCGTAACTTATTTTTCTGGGGCGTGGGGTGGGGTGGGGTTTCAAGACAGGGTTTCTCTGTGTAGCCCTGGCTGTCCTGGAACTTGCTCTGTAGACCAGGCTGGCCTCGGACTCAGAGATTGGCTTGCTTCTGGCTATGTTGGGATTAAAGGCTTGCGCTGCTGCTGCTGCCGCCGCCGCCACCGCCACCACTGCAGGGCGGTAATCCTTTCCTGCCTTTTAATTATTTAATTAACTAGCTCCTGAGTGCTGAGATTAAAGGAGTGTGTCACCACACCCAGCTATTATTTTTGTTTTTTGGTTTTTTTTTTTTACTCTTTTGGGGAGCCCTCCACCCAGCTCCCAAATAAATCACACATGAGGCTTATGATTATTTATAAATGTCCAGGCTTAGTTTAGCTTGTTTCTAGCCAGCTTTCCTTAACTTATCCTGTTTACCTTTTGCCTCTGGGCTTTTCCTGTTCTCTTACTTCTGTAAATCTTACTCTTACTCCGTGGCTTGCTGTGTAGCTGGGTGGCTGGCCCCTGGATCCTCCTCCTTCTCTGGCTCCTCCTTTTCAATCCCTCTTCCCAGATTTCTCCTTCTATTTATCCTCTCTGCCTGCCAGCCCCGCCTATCCTTTCTCCTGCCTCGCTGTTGGCCAGTTCTTTATTAGACCATCAGGAGTTTTAGACAGGCACAGTAACACAGCTTCACAGAGTTAAACAAATGCAACATTAAAGAACAAGTAACACACCTTAAAATAGTATTCTACAACTTATTTTTGTGTATGGATCTTTTGTCTCCATCTGTCTGTGTACCAAAAGCCACCCCCTCCACCAGCAGCAGCAGGATGGGTGACAGCCGAGAGCTGGGAACCTGGTGCACTCACCGAGAGTAGTCTCAAAACCCAAACGGAATATAGCTCCGTAGCAATGCGCTTACTTAGGTGTGAAAGCCCTGGACTCACAGCATCACAGTGGCCATTTCCAACTCACTGTTTTAGAGTCAAGATGGAATATGTGCTTTAATAACAATGCAAATAGAAACTGATAACACGTGGAGAATTTTTATCTGTAGACCTCGTGAGGCAATGTGGAAAGCACCTTGCTCACCCACGCTCTTAAACACTAAATCCCATTCATAAACTGAGTGTGATTGTAGCCAAAATAAGTTGGCTGTTTTTACCAGTCAGCAACTCAAATTCATACAGAAAAAAAATGTTAAAGGTGGAGCACTTTTTCCACACTGGTGACTTGGGCTATTCTGAGTAGGGCAATACCTACTGATGTAGACTGGTGATGAATGTCAGTATTCCTAAAGCATCTCCGTCAGTGTGGGGCTTTGGCCATTGTTAGAATCAATCCCCTGGGTCTGTACCTAGTGTTAACTGTTCTGACCTCTTTTCTGGATACCAACAGGCCAAAACTTCCTTATCCATCATCCTGGCCTTTGTTTACAGTGTTCTGCCTGCATGTCTGTCTGAACCACTTGCAAGCCTGGCATCCAGAGGCAGAAGAGTTATCAGATTTCCGGAACAGTAGTTGTGGAGCACCCTGTGGGTGCCAGGAACCAAACCTGAGTCCTCTGCAAGAGCACCCAGTGCTCTTAACCACGGAGCCTTCTCTGTATCTCTTCACCTCAGTTCTCCAGCTGCTTCTCTGGTACTGTATTTTTTTTTTTTTCATTCCTAGCACGGAATTGGAAGGCATAGGACAAAGTTTAAAGAACATTGGGTTTAGCCCGGCGGTGGTGGCGCACCCCTTTAATCCCAGTACTTGGAAGGCAGAGGTAGGCAGATCTATGTGTTCGAGGCCAGCCTGGTCTACAGAGTGAGTTCCAGGACAGCCAGGGCTACACAGAGAAACCAAGTTTTGAAAAACCACACATAAGCCGGGCGTTGGTGGCACACACCTTTAATCCCAGCACTCGGGAGGCAGAGGCAGGTGGATCTCTGTGAGTTTGAGGCCAGCCTGGGCTACCAAGTGAGCTCCAGGAAAGGCGCAAAGCTACAGAGAAACCCTGTCTCGAAAAACAAAACAAACAAAAAACCACATATACACACATACACAATGTTGAGTCTTATGTATTCATTCTTACAGATTCAATTCCCTCTTGTGATACTAATAACTGTATTTGTCCTGACTCCCCACTTCATGTGCATTGCTTCCCCCTATCTACAAAGGGATAGTCCAGACCCTAGTGGATGCCTGGAAACACTTAGTATTGACTCTTAACACTGTTCACTCCTAGGCTTACACACCTATTATAAACTTACAATTTGGGCACAGTAAGACATTGTTAAAAAGAACAATTTTCCTAGTAACTTATTTCTACAACTTCCCATGTTGCAATAGTCCCTAACTCCAATATTTTGGAGACATGGGAAGATCAGAAGGTCAAGGTCATCCTTGTTATAAAGCAAGTCTAAGGACAACTTAGAACATGTAGACTTACAATGTTAAAGATGGCTGGGCAGTGGTGGGCCCAGCCTTTAATCCCAACACTCGGGAGGCAGAGCTAGGCGGATCCCTGTGAGTTCAAGGCCAGCCTGGTCTACAGAGTGAGTTCCAGGAAAGGCACAAAGCTACACAGAGATAAAGAATGCTAACAGAGTGAAAATGCAAAACAAAACAAAAACTGTAGTTTCCCTACCCCTCCCCTGCGAGCTACAGAGAAACCCTGTCTCGAAAAACAAAGTTAAAGATGTTTCTGGGGAGGTCTGCAAGGGTTGATAAACTAATTGGTCAGTGATTAAGTCCATCATCTTTGTAATGCTTCTATTAAACAGGAATAAGTTCTGGGCCGAGCTGGCTGGTGGGCCAAGGGGCCTACTACCGAGCCTGATTTGATAACCAACTCCAGCAGGCTGTCCTCTAACCTCCTCCTGTTCCCAGAGGTGCTGTATGTCGCCTTTTCCTGTACCTTTGCCTGTGTCTCTTCCACCTGGCTGCTTGTCTACAGGCTTTGCATAGCCTTAAGCATTTGCCCAAGGACTACGAGCTACTCCAGCACATTAGCTCTCTCTCCTCCAGAAGAGGGGTCATGAGATTACCAGGTACAGCTGTTTGGTTGGACACTTAGGCCACCACCCTGGGCTTGTAACATCTGAAGCGGTGGCCTCAACCTGAGGGCAGAGCTAATCTCTAGGAGTTTTAATCAGGACACCTAGCTGGCCTTAGCTCCGGACTCACCTAGATCCCAAGGAAAACACTATATATATCCAGCAAGTGCCTGGGGCCATCTTTCTAACTCCTTTCTTGACACTCCTTGCAGAAAGTTAAAGAAAGCAGGAAATTGTTGTGCTCTGCCTTCTAGTGAGACAACCACAATAAGATGCCACATACTTGCAACTTAGAATCTATTGATTGATAAATTGTGCTTCAAGTCAAGATATGGCAGATCTTGCTGACATATGCCTGTGGTAGAAAACTTGGGAGCTAGAGACGAGACCAGGAGTTGAAGACCAGCTAGTCCTTGTGGAGACCCTGTCTCAAAACTAAGCAGGGTTGGTAGCACACTGCTAATCCCCAGGACCCTAGAAGCAGAGGAAAAGATTTCCATTTAATTTGATCCTCTCACCCTCCTTGTCTTACAGAATGAGTGCCAGCCAGGGCTGCATATTAAGACCTGTCTCAAACCTATCAGGTTGCCAATATGGCTGGAACACTTGAGTTTGATCCCCAGATTTTACAAGGAGAGAACTGACTCCTGACACATGTCCCCATGGAGTACACACATGCATGAACAAGAGGCTATCTAGATTACTCAGTCATGTGCTTGTACCAAGCCTGGTGACCTGACAACCTGAGATCAATCCCAAGGATGAAAAATACTGACAAGTTATTATGACCTCCACATGTACTCTGGAATGTGCATACATACAGTAAATAAAAACAAGTAAAAATAATTCCCAAACTCCAATGGTTCACTTTTATTTGTTCTGGTTATTACTAAAAATTAAGATAACAAGAATTTATTGCAAAATTGCCTTTATTACAAATTTCTGTGAATTAGAATATACAAAGATCTATTCCATCCAGTTATTACCTTCCAAACCAAACCATCCCCAAATTCTACTGACATTCTTTAGAGTCATTGTATTTAACCCCAGACTTTGAGACTCATTCTTGTTTCTTTGGGTCAAACTAAAGGCATTCTTGTGCATTCCAACTTC
This sequence comes from Peromyscus maniculatus bairdii, assembly GCF_049852395.1. Taxonomy (NCBI): domain Eukaryota; kingdom Metazoa; phylum Chordata; class Mammalia; order Rodentia; family Cricetidae; genus Peromyscus; species Peromyscus maniculatus. Next base: position 145,218,115 of record NC_134854.1, on the reverse strand, counting down.
ACAAATCTTTACGGTTTAATGATCTTTTTAAAAAAAAAAAGCTTTTCACACCTGCTGTATGGCATCAGCAGCAGTAAGGGCAGTGCACACGTCAGCCCTGAACCGGCTGTCCTAATTCTGACCTATTTTAGCGTTCTCAGCAGGATCCCACCCTTGATACACGCAGAAAGTGCAGAGGCATCTGAACGGCTCACTCTCATCCTGAAACAAATAATGCCATACATAGGTTAATCAGGATATTGAAACCCAAATAAACAAATCCTCGACTGTGTGTGTGTTAAGTACTGGGTTTAATAACCAGAATTCCTAGGGGTTGAGAGCAGACACTCCCCCCTACACCCACCCACCCACACCCACCCTATCCAAACCAAATAAAACAGACACCCAAATCACCAACATGTATTAGCAATAAAAAGTTATTTACCCTCTCTCCATTACGGCTTCTTAGTCTCTTTTCAATCTTCAGGAGAAAAACAAAAACAAAATTATTTAAAACTCAAGACAAAGTCAGAGCAACTTATGATGTGAGAAGTTGGTTTTTGGCAGCACTGTGAAAGCAAACGGGAGGACCACCCCCAGATTAAGGCCAGCCTGGTCTACACAGAGCAACGGGCCAGCTATGGCTCCGAGATCCAGTCTAAGTTTAGCCATGCATGGTAGCTTAAAACCTGTATAATCCCAGCACTGGGAAAGAACAAGGGGCAAGAATTGGAGGCCAGCCTGGGCTACAGTGAGACTCGCAAAAAAACAATAAAAGTTATATCCAGAGTGACCTATTGCTTACCACTGCTTATTTGCATGTAGCTCAGGCTGGCCTAAGACTATGTAGCAGGATAGAAGCAGTTACTACCTTATCATGGTAATTTAGGCTTCATTCCCCAGAGGTTGGGATTGCTATCTAATAAACCCTGTCCACAAATGCAACTCACCCGCATAAATCTTTTCATCCTTGCTACAGGATCTCTCTGCACAGACAGCAGCGTGCGGACTCTTCTCTTGGGAAAGGCACTTTGGACCGCTCTCAAGATTTTTTCACTGTTGTTCTCCACCACCCTCATCTTCGGACGGGGGCGGCGATGCTGGCGGCGACGATAACGTACTGGCTGCAAAGAAGAGGACTTCTCGGCACTGGGGTTGAGCGTCAGCTTTTTCAGGTCCTTTGCTAACATTTCTGACTGTGAGACTTCAGAAACAGAAGTAAAGAGCCATTAGTGTGAGGTGCTCCGTTCTCCAAGGCATTACTCCAGACAGATACCCATTCTTTTCCTTCTCAAGGGGCCAACCAGATGTACTTCATGAGCAGAGGGTCCGTGGCCGCAAAGCCCAGGCAGACACCCTAGAGTCTGTGTAGAGATCCAGGACTTCTTTGCCCTGTGCTATCCCAGGCACTACATTGTTCTAGCGGCCTATCTGCCTGTCACTAGGTCCAGGGGTTCTGAGACCTGCATTCATGTGCAGGAACACACACACACACACACACACACACACACACACACACACACACACACACACACACACACACACACACACACTTCCAGAGAATCTGTACCCTAAGCCAACTGTGCTGGGAATGTGGCTTAGTTGGAGCTTCCCCAGGTGGGGCTCTGGAAGTCTTCAAAATAAAAAACCTAAATAGAATTTAGTTGTCCAAATGCTTCCTATTAGACTCTAAACAGCATGTTTTAGGAAACCAATTCTGCTTTCTCCCATTTGAACCATTCACATCTAGTAGATAGACCTGTCTTAAAGATGGGCCTGGGCGTGGTGGGTGGGGTGGGTTTAATCCCAACACTTGGGAGACAGAAGCAGGCAGATCTCTGAATTCAAGGCCAGCCTGGGCTACAAAGCAAATTCTATGACAGCTACAGAGAAACCCTGCCTGGGGTGGGAATGGGTAGGGGGAGGAAGAGGAAGGTCACCAAGTGTCATCAAGGTTGAACTGTCACAAGATTAAGTCAGGTCATGGTGGCTCACCTTTATTTCCAGGTTTGGGACACAGAATTTGGGTCTAGCCTGGCCTAAACACAGTGGATTTTAGGCCAGTAGGGGCAACAGTCTCAGAAATAAAAACTAAAGCCCCAAAACATAAGGGCAAAAGAATTATCACATGGAAATAAGGAGGCCACATGCAGCTGTCAGGTCGGGCAGAGGTGGGGCAAACATTTCTTTTCCTCTCAGATTGGATTCTTTCGAGACAGGGTTTCTCTGTGTAGCTTTGTGCCTTTCCTGGAACTCACTTTGTAGACCAGGCTGGCCTCGAACTCACGGAGATCCACCTGCCTCTGCCTCCCGAGTGCTGGGATTAAAGGCGTGCGCCACCACCGCCCGGCCTTCAGATTGGATTCTTAACACGAAGATCTAGTAGCACAACAGAGGGCCCCTCCCTAGTAACCCCCACGCACCCCAGGGCCAGGAGATGGTAAACCTGGAGGTCCTCAGGCACAACTTCACCTGCAGCTGTTCCTAACCACCCAAGTACATGACTCAGCTGGTCCTGGGACATTTCCCCTGGAAATCCATTCACCTGAAATGTAATTTAACTAGAAAGCCGCTACCAGAAAAGTGGGTGAGAATAAAAAAAAGACTAAATTCAAGTTAAGTTTAAGATTGCTGTGTAGCCGGGCTGGGGTGGCACACGCCTTTAATCCCAGCACTCAGGAAGCAGAGGCAGGCGGATCTGGGTCTGGTCTACAGTTAGTTCCTAGACAGCTGGAGCTACACGGAGAACACAGTCTCGAAAAACCAAAGATTCCTGTGTTTGAAATAAAAACCTGCAGCCGGGCCGTGTTTAATCCGAGCACTCTGGAGGCAGAGAGGCAGGAGGATCTCGAGTTTGCGGCCAGGCTGGGCTACAAAAAAATGTTCCAGAATGGGGCTGGAGATGGCACTGGCTGCTCTTCCAGAGGACCCGGGTTCAAGTCCCAGCACCCACATGGTAACTCACAACAATTCAGTTCCAGAGGATCCAACACCCACTCACAGACATACAAAACATCAATGCACTTAAAAGTGAATATAAATCATTGGGGGCGGGGTGGTGGTGAAGTCATAGGATACCCAGGACTACATAGTGAGACCCTGTCTCAAACAAAAAGGATTTTTGCGCCAAAACAGAGCAAGAAAACACAGAAGCCCGTCCACACCTTTAATCCCAGGACTCCACCTCTGTACCCCACGCCAGGTCCTGTAAGGAGAGTGACCTGGAACTCCTGGTCCTCCATCTACACGTGTTGGGATCCCAAGCACCAGCGGCCTACCCGCCCAGCAAGAGGAGGAAACATGGCGGCCCAGCGACTTCCCGAACCCCGGGCCAAAAGGCCGGCCTACCTGAATCATCACAGGAGTCTTGATCATCGCTGGTCTCAAAAGGCTCTGAGTTCAGAACTGGCTCGAACATCTCTGATGTCTCCTCCATGACGATGGGCAGAAGCCTCTAAAGCTCCAGACAAAACCGCTTTGTCTGGAAAAGACCGAAAGCAAACTGGCTCGCAGGGACGGTCCGCTTGCTTTTTATATTCCAAGCCAACCACTCCCCCAGGCGACTCCAATGCTAATGCGGCGGAGATTAAAGGCTCCACCTGAGTTCAAGCCTTTGAGTTCGCCTGCTCCGCCTTAACACGAACTCCAACAAAACACTAGAAATTTGGCTGGGTGTGTCAGTCTCCACCCGTTCTAGGGAGGCTGAGGCAGGGGGATCTCTGTGAGTTCTAAGCCAGCTTTGGTTTACACAAAAAGTTAGATCCTGTCACAAATAGAAAAAAAAGGCAGGCAGTGGTGGCACACGCCTTTAATCCCAGCACTCGTGAGGCAGAGCCAGGCGGATCTCTGTGAGTTCGACGCCAGCCTGGACTACCAAGTGAGTCCCAGGAAAGGCGCAAAGCTACACAGAGAAACCCTGTCTCGAAAAACAAAAACAAAAACAAAAACAAAAAAAAAAAAAATAGAAAAAAAATTGTGAAAATTTTATCTAGAGTCACTTTTGGTTTCCTGAAATATGGATTTTATTTTGTTTATTACACTCTTGGAGGTGGCTAGTGATGGGAGAACTGGACTTAAATGTTCTAAAATAAGCATGCAGTTCTCTGTCCGCTGATTCCTAATTAAGTTCATTTGAAAGTTTCCTTTACCTGCCTCATCTTAAATCGTCAGAGACTGTTCACTTTGTAATGCTACTAAACATGTATGCTACACACACTTAAATAGGTTGACATTTTATTGACATATATATATTTAAGCATGGAATTTAAGCATATATAATGAATTGTGAATAGTGAATTGTTTCATACATAGAAAATACATTTGAGACTTTGTCTCAAAAAATAATAAATAATAAATTTAATTTTATAAATTGCTATCTCTCCGCTCCAAAAATACTTGGCTTGAGTTATGTCAAAGTATGGGCCACTGTCCTCAGAAAGTAGAATGAAACCCCAAATTCCCACAGCTTTTGTTTTCTTTTTCTTTCTTTCTTTCTTTTTTCTTTTTTTTTTTTTTTTTTTTTTGTTTGTTTTTCTTTTTTCTTTTTTTATTTTTCCAGAGCTGAGGACCGAATTGTTTGTTTTTCAAGACAGGTATCTCTGTGTATCCCTGGCTGTCCTGGAACTCACTCTGTAGATCAGGCTGACCTTGAACTCACAGAGTTCTGACTGCCTCTGCCTCCCAAGTGCTGGATTAAAGCCAGAAGCCATGAAGTTTTTTGTTTTCCTTTAGACAAGGTCTTTTACTGTGTATCCTCAGGTGGCTTGGAACTTAAAGACTGGCTTTGAAGTTGCAGGAATCCTCCTGCCTCTGCCTCTTCTGCCTCCCACAAGGCTGGGATCATAAGAGCGAGGCGCCACCAGGATAGCAAACTATTTTTCAGTACTTCATTCAAGTAGTTTTCTGGTGTTGTTTTCAAAAGAAATTATCAACAGGACCTGGCTAACTTCTTTGGTATGCAAATTGGAATCCCTAGGCTGAATCTTGTTAAAATGCAAATGGTCTACTAAGTCCTAGACAGGAGTCCAGGCCACCTGTGCTAGAGTTTAAGCAGAACTTAGTGCTTTACAGCCCCTTGGACCTGTTGATCCTCTCTCATCTGAGAATTCCATTGGAGAAGCTAGAGAAAAAAAGTCCACAGTGGGTGCAGGTGTTCTCCTGAGGCTCAGTGATACAGAGCTTGCCCGGCAGGCAGGAGGCCTTAGTTACAGGTCTCAGCCCTACCAAAGTAAACAGGCAAGCACAGCTAGCTGAGATGCCACAACTGTCCAGTTCACGTTATCTTTATTTGGTTTTACATCTTTAAAGTTACATTTATTTGTGTATGTGTGTGGAGGCCAGGAACAATTTGTGGAAATCATGCTCTCCTATTGAGTGGGGCCCAGAATGGAACTCAGGTTCGAGAACAACTGCCCTGGAGCTAAAGGTGAGCTCCATCCTACCACAAGGGGCAAAGAAATCTCACTCTCTACCACACTTGACCCTCCCCACCTCTTTCTCCTGCTGCAGAGATGGGTGGGAAGTGTGGCCTGCCTGACAGTCGACTTCCCATTTCTGTCACCAGCTACTGAATAAAATTTTCCTTGGACTACAGAGAACTCTGCTCTTATTATGGGCTCTCCTCTACAAAATGAAAGGCCGAGATCTGACCGGGTGAAAAGTGGTTTACAGCTCTCTGTTTGTATGAAATCAGATTTTTTTTCTTCTTGAGACAGTCTTGCTCTGAAGACCTAGCTGGCCTGGAACTCACCATATAGACAAGGTTGGCCTTGAATCGTCCTGCTTTGCCTCCCTGAGTGCAGGGATTAAAGGACATGCCGCCGTGCCCAGCCCAGTTTCCAGCTGTGTCCTCTTCTGTCACTTCTTCACAGTACCTTAGCCATAGTTTATAACTACAGTCATTGCTACCGACTGCTGCATGTGTGAGCGTGTTCTTTTTAGCTTTTTCTTTTCACTGCTTTTGGCTTTTTGAAACAGGGTATTGATTTGTAGCTCTTGCGGGCCTCAAACTCCCAGCAATTCTCCTGCCTCTCAACTTTCCAAGTTCTGGCATCACATGCATATACTATCATGCCTGGCTTAACTTTCTTTCTTTTTCTTTCCTTTCTTTCTTTCTTTCTTTCTTTCTTTCTTTCTTTCTTTCTTTCTTTCTTTCTTTCTTTCTTTTTTAATTTCACTTAACATAATGATCTCCAGATACATTCATTTCTGCAAATGCTGTGATTTTATTCTTTTTTCCCCAATTTTTATTTATTTATTTTTCTATTATCAGCTTGATACAGTGTAAATTCTTATCCTAATAGTGAAATGTTTGATTGAGGCTTGCCCAGTAATTGAGTAAAACCAAAATTTATTATAAACCACAGTCATCCTAGGGTGCCCCCTGCAATATAGCCTCCCTGGTTCTGTGGGTTGCGGTCTGATTGTTTTTTGCTTTATATCTAGAATCCACTTATGAGTGAGTACATATCATGACTGTCTTTTTTTTTTTTTTTTTTTTTTTGGTTTTCGAGACAGGGTTTCTCTATGTAGCTTTGCGCCTTTCCTGGGACTCACTTGGTAGCCCAGGCTGGCCTCGAACTCACTGAGATCCGCCTGGCTCTGCCTCCCGAGTGCTGGGATTAAAGGCGTGCGCCACCACCGCCCAGCCATGACTGTCTTTCTGGGTTTGGGTTGCCTCACTCAGGATATTTTCTAATTTCATCCATTTGCCTGCAAATTTCATGCTTTCATTGTTTTTCTCTGCTGAATAGTACTCCATTGTGTATATGTACCACATTTTCTTTCTTTCTTTCTTTCTTTCTTTCTTTCTTTCTTTCTTTCTTTCTTTTCTTTTTTTTTTTTTTTTTTTTTTTTTTTTTTTTGGTTTTTCGAGACAGGGTTTCTCTGTGTATCTTTGCGCCTTGCCTGGAACTCACTCTGTAGACCAGGCTGGCCTTGAACTCACAAAGATCCGCCTGCCTCTGCCTCCCAAGTGCTGGGATTAAAGGCGTGCGCCACCACCTCCTGGCTCACATTTTCTTAATCCATTCTTCATTTGATGGGCATCTAGGTTGTTTCCAGGTTCTGGCTATTACAAATAGTGCTGCTATGAACATAGCTGAGCATGTATCTTTGTGGTATGATTGAGCATTCCTTGGGTATAAGCCCAAGAGTGGTATGGCTGGGTCTTGAGGTAGTTCAATTCCCAATTTTCTGAGAAACCACCATACTGATTTCCACAGTGGTTGTACAAGATTGCATTCCCACCAACAGTGGAGGAGTGTTCCCTTTGCTCCACATCCTCTCCAACATTGACTGTCATTAGTGTTTTTGATCTTAGCCATTCTGACAGGTGTAAGGTGGTATCTGAGTCGTTTTGATTTGCATTTCTCTGATGATTAAGGATGCTGAGCATTTCTTTAAATGTCTTTCAGCCATTTGTGATTCTTCTTTTGTGAATTCTCTGTTTAGCTCCTTAGCCCATTTTTTAATTGGATTGTTTAGTATTTTGATGTCTAGTTTCTTGAGTTCTTTATATACTGTGGAGATCAGTCCTCTGTCAGATGTGGGGTTGGTGAAGATCTTTTCCCATTATGTTGGCTGTCTTTTTGTCTTATTGACTGTCTTTTGCCCTACAAAAGCTTCTCAGTTTCAAGAGGTCCCATTTATTAATTGTTGTGCTCAGTGTCTGTGCTGCTGGTGTTATATTTAGGAAGTGATCTCCTGTCTGGCTTAACTTTCAAAAATCAAAATGGGCTGGGTGGTGGTGGTGGTGGTGGTGGTGGTGGTGGTAGTAGTAGTAGTACACCTTTAATCCCAGCGCTCATGAGGCAGAGGCAGGTGGATCTCTGTGAGTTCAAGGCCAGCCTGGTCTAGCGAGAGAGTTCCAGGACAGGGTCCAAAGTAACACAGAGAAACCCTGTCTTGAAAAAACAAAACAAAAAAAGAAAGAAAGAAAAAACAGAACAAAACAAATCCAAATCAAAATGGCCTCAGGATATATTTTAATAGTCCAGTATCTGTCATGCACACGATGCCTGGGACTCAATCCCAGGAGGAAAGGGGGTGGGGGAGAAAGAGTGAGAAGGAAGGAGTCACCAGAAGCTGAAAAAAAAAAGTTAAAAACAACATGGTGGCACATGGATCTCTGTGAGTTCGAGGCCAGCCTGGTCTAGAGAGAGAGAGTTCCAGGACAGCCAGGACTACACAAAGAAACCATGCCTCAATAAACATATACATTAATTATATCAACTAACCTGGTGGCAAATGCCTTTAATCCCAGCACTCCAGAGTCAGAGGCAGGTGGGTCTCTCGGAATTTAAGTCCAGCTGAGCTAGGACTACAGTGAGACCCTCTCTCAAAAAAAAGAAGCAAGCAAACAACCAAAAAGAATGAAGTCCTTTGGGTATGCATATTACATTCATACCCTTACCTCAGATCACATCACAATACTCAAAAAAGTGGACAAATTTCTCATTTCTCTTAATATTTTTTCTTTTGTCCCCCCCCCCTTTAAACTAGTAAATCCCTTTGGTGTTTGAGTTGGGCTCATATCACCTAAGCTGGCCTCAACTCAAGCACAAGCAGTTCTTCTCCTCAGCGTCCAAACTGTGGGACTACACTCAAATGCCAGCATTCTTTTCCCCACACCCACCCCGTGTGTGTGTGTGTGTGTGTGTGTGTGTGTGTGTGTGTGTGTGTTGGCATGTGTGTGCCATAGCTAATATCTTTCTGAATGGCTTATCTTTGAGATGGAGACCTACGAAGAAGCCATCCTTGCGGTAAAAATGACCCCTCTGGTTCTTATCAGCTGCAGACTCGGGGAGGGGAGGACCACTCTTTGGTTTCCTCCGCTCTCCCGTTATCAAGGACATCTTTCCATCTTATTTCTGTAGTCCTCGGGAGGGAGCTAAGCAGGCCTGTCTTTTAGATGAGACAGGCCCTTTTCCTTACAACAGTATCTGGTAAACTGTAGACCAGGCTGTCCTTGAATGGCCCATACTCTTGCTTCAACCCCCTGAGTGTGAGGTTACAGTTCAACACCCCTAAGCCTGGCTGGCAGTGTAGACAGTTAAACAATATCTTGTATCGTTAGCCCCCAGAGAAATAGAGGAGTAAAGTCTGTTATCCTGAGGAGAATTGATTCAGACTTTTTTTTTTTTTTTTTTTGAGACAGGATTTCTCTGTGTAGCTTTGCGCCTTTCCTGGAACTCACTTGGTAGCCCAGGCTGGCCTCGAACTCACAGAGATCTGCCTGGCTCTGCCTCCCGAGTGCTGGGATTAAAGTCGTGCGCCACCACCGCCCGGCTTTTTTTCATTTTCTTTCTTTCTTTCTTTTTTTTTTTTTTTTTTTTTCGAGACAGGGTTTCTCTGTGTAGTTTTGGAGCCTTTCCTGGAACTCACTCTGTAGCCCAGGCTGGCCTCGAACTCACAGAGTTCCACCTGCTTCTGCCTCCCGAGTGATGGGATGATTCAGACTTCTTTGCTTAACATTTACATTGCCAACAGAGAACATACCAGAAGATACTGATCGAGGTCTGCATGGCTTAGGGGTGTGTGTGTGGTAAAACTTCCATCTGGGTGGTGATGAGCTTCATGGAGGCATGGACCTTAATGAAAGATGGGAGACATCACAATGACAGAGTTCTGTAATCCCAGGGCTCAGGAGAAGCCGGCTTGAGAGTGACAGAAGAATAGATACCCTGTCAGAGAGAGAGAGAGAGAGAGAGAGAGAGAGAGAGAGAGAGAGAGAGAGAGAGGATGGAATACAGGTGAGCACTGATGCTCTCACACACTTAAAGCCTCAAACCTTCCTCACCTAAGTGGGTCCAGAGAGATGAGATGGTGCCCCACCAAGGCAGCCAGCTAGAGCCAGGAGAACGACACTGGGCCTCTTAGGCTTGGTGTGTTTCTGCATGGCATTCGTCATGTGCTACATGGCCGGACTGCCATTTGAGGACGTCAGGTTGACATGCACTCAGTTGCCCCGAAGTTTCTCACTGTAGGGGTCCCCTGTAGACTGTTCTGAGTGGCAAGAGTTTGCCGGGACATAGCTATTACCAGGGGCTCTTTACAAAGTTTTCTTGGGCTTAACACAAGAGAGAGGCAAGAAAATCCAGAGTTCAAGGTCCTCCTTGGCTACATAAAATTTAAATAGCCACTTAAGAAACGACATCCAGGAACTGGAGAGGTGGCTCAGTAATTGCTGGTGCAGAGGACAGGGGTGTGGTTTGTAGCACTCACTTTGGTTTGGCTCACAACTGTCTGTCACTCCAGTTCCAGGGGATCCAATGCCCTATTCTGGCCGCCTTGGGCATCCACACATGTGTGTGCATATAGACACACAGACACATGAATGAAAAAAGAAAAAAAGCAACTACTTCTAGCTAGGCAGGGATTAAAGGCATATGCATTCTGGAGGCAGAGGCAGCTGGATCTCAGTGAGTTTGAGGCCAGCCAGGGTGCATAGTAAGATCTGTCTCAGGAAAATAAAATAAAATAAATTATATATATATATAAGTGTGTGTGTGTGGTGGCCCACACCTTTAATCCCAGCACTCAGAAGGCAGAGGTAGGTGGATCTCTGGAGGCCAGCCTGGTCTACAGAGCAAGTTCCAAGGACAGCCAAGGCTACACAGAGAAACCCTGCCTCAAACAAAACAAAACAAAAGCTGGTGGTTTGAGCAGATGTCTCTGCTGTTTAAGAGCACTGGCTGCTCTTGCAGAGGACTAAGGTTTGAGTCCCAGCACCTACATGGTAGCTCCCAACCTTCTGTCACTGCAGTTCCAGGGGGTAAAGTGCCCTCTTTCAGCATCCACGGGCATTGCACACGTGTGGTACACAGATACACTTGCAGACAAAACATCCATACACATAAAATAATAATAAAATAATAAGATAAATGCCAGGCATGGTGGCACACACCTTTAATCCCAGCATCAGGAGGCAGAAGCAGGAGGATCTCTGGGTTTAAGGCCAGCCTAGTCTACAGAGTGAGTTCAAGGACGGCCAGGGCTACACAGAGCCAAACAACAACAAAAATCAACTAAATAAAATAAAATAAAATAAAAGAAAGGATGGGGACGGGTGGGGAGGGACGGATGGGTGGAGGGAAGAAGGAAGGAAGACAGTTACCAGAACAGAACAGGAATTGCTTCTGCACAACAACAATGTTTCTCAAGGCTTCCCAGGCACCAAGAGATGAGTAGAACCCTGGCTGGTGTGGTACAGATCCAGGTAGCACATACCACCTGTGATCTCAGCAACTCAGGAAGCCAAGGCACGAAGGTGGCTAAGTTTGTGACTCACTTTGGTCTACACAGGGCTTTCCAGGCCAGTCTAGGCTATGTAGCCAGCCGCTGCTTCAAAAAACAAAAACAACAGAAAAAGAAAGCCTGGAAACACCCCAATACACAATCCCCATCAATAGGGGATCCGCTAGGTAATTATTGAACAGAACAGGAAACAGCTGTGGGGGATAATTAAGTGCTGCTGCTGCAGCTGAGAGGGTAACGCTGTCTTAGAGGCTTCCCAGCACATGCCAAGACCCTGGGTTTGATTCCCAGCACAGAGCGGGGTAAAGCTAATCGAAACAGAACTGCAGTTGAGAGGTGGTGGCACACGTCTTTACTCTCAGCACGCGGGGTGGGGGTGTGTGGGGTGGGAGTGTGGGGGGAGGCAGAGGTAAAAAACTGAGTTCAAGGCCTGCTTGGTCTACAGAGAGAGTTCCAGGACCGCTAGGGCTGCACGGAGAGACCCAAGTCTTGAAAAAGCCCGTCTTTATACTCATTTGTTTTCCAGTCAACCCCCAGTTTTTATATGGGGAGGATGACCTTGAACTTGAAAAAAAAAAAAAAAAAGAAAGAAAAGAAAAAGATTTTTGTTGTTTTCTTTGTTGATAGAGTGTCTTGATGTAGACCAGGCTGGCCTGGAACTCCCTGTGTAGAGCAGGCTGGCCTTGAACCCACATAGATCCTCCTGCCTCTCTGGTTCCAGTGCTGAGATTAAAGGTATTCACCACCACCCTGGCAAATTTATTTTCAAAGTCAGTTTACAGGGCTGGGAAGGAGGATAATGGATAAAAGTACTTGGGCCAGTGGTGGTGGTGGTGGTGGTGGTGACAGAGGCAGGCAGATCTCTGTGAGTTCAAGGCCAGCCTGGGCTACAGAGTGAGTTCCAGGAAAGGCTCCAAAGCTACAGAGAAACCCTGTCTGGAAAAACAAAACAAAACAAAACAAAAAGTACTTGCCACCACACCTGACACCTAAGTTCAATCACTGGGCCCCACATGATGGAAGGAGAGCACACACACACACACACACACACACACACACACACACACACACACCTGTACTTGCACAGGTTTACACACATGTACATATACACATCATACACAAATGTAATTAAATTAGCTTACACGCTAACTCTGAGTGTAAAACTGTGTTTAAGGTTACCTACAGAAGCATTGGTGAGAGGTTATTTATAGAATGGACTATATTAGTGGCTATAAGAAGAAAATGTCTCTCCCCCACCCCCAGCAATTAACTGCTGAGACACCCCAGGGAGAGGGGCCAGGAGAGTTGCTCCACCCAGCTATATTACCAAACTATAAATAGTTTATTTATTTATTCTGGTTTTTCGAGAAAGGATTTCTCTGTGTAGTCCTGGCTGTCCTGGAACTCAATTTGTAGACCAGGCTGGCTTCAAACTCACAGAAGTCTGCCTGCCTCTGCCTCCTGAGTACTGGGATTAAAGGTGTGCGCCACTACACCCAGTGACTTATTTATTTTTAAGTTTTATTATGTGTCTGAGAGTTTTTGTTTGTTTTTTGAGACAGGGTTTCTCCGTGTAGTTTTGGTACCTGTCCTGGTTCTCAAGCTGTAGACCAGGCTGGCCTCAAACTCAGAGATCCACCTGCCTCCTCAGTGCTGGGATGTGTCTGAGGGGGGCAGAGGCAGGTGGATCTCTGAGTTTGAGGCCAGCCTGGTCTACAGAGCAAGTTCCAGATCAGCCAGGACCCTCTTTCCTCTATCTCTCAAGTGCTGGATTACAAGCATTTGTTCTCACTCACAGCTAAATTGAAAAAAAAAAAAAGTAATAGAAGAAAATGGGCAACAAAATTAATAAAACAAATTTAAATAAGACCTGACATGATAGTCCAGGGCTGTAATCGCAGTATTCCAGAGTCGAGGCAGAAGTATGATGAGTTCTAGGGCAGCCTGGACTACATCTAGAAGGGCCCATTTTGAGAAGCAATAAACAAGCAAAACTGAGTGACGTAGAGTCAGGGCACACAAAGGGAGACGACATTCAGATGCTGGCAGTGGGATCCACAAAGTGTCTACCAACTGTGGTTCTGACCCCAAGGGGCACTGTCTGAGAGGGTTTCAGCAGACACAGTGACGGCCCGATCAGTATACAGTTGATCACCTGGGAGCCTCAGTGGGAAGAAGGATCTAAATCTATCCTGCAGAGCCACGGAGGTGTTTGCAGTCTCCAAGACCTTTGAACTTGCTCTTTGCAGAGGCTGAGGCGAAGGGCGCTCACAGGACAACAGCTAGGTCAACAACACCGGAGCATCACCATGAGGATGGAGGGGGGTCAGAAGTGAGACTGGCGAGGGGCTGGAGCCAGTCGAGGCCAGACAGGAGCCTCAAACGCCCTGCCGAAGATTCGATCCTGTGACCAAAAATCAATAGGTATTAAAAGCAGCATTTCCCCCCTTTCCGGTGGAAACAAGTTCTTCTAATAGAATAAAACAGTTCAAAATGTTAACATTTCAGTTTCACAAAGCCATGAGCAGTGTTTGGGGAACAAATTAGCCGGTTATTTTTGCAGTAGACGTCATCAGCCCTAGTACCTTTCATACATCAGGCAAATACTCTACCATGGAACTCAGTGCCTGGCAATTTAATGAGTTAGATTTTCAATAGGGTCTGAAGTCTTTCTAGTCATTTGTTTGGGGAAAAAAAAATCAAAGACAGAAATTCCCTGAGGTGGCAGAGTGCACTGGTAATCCCAGGAGCTGGAAGGCAGAGACAGGAGGCATCACCACAAGTCAGAAGCTAGCCTGGGCTACACCAAAAGTTTCGGGAAGTCCTGGGAGATGGCTCAGCTTAAGAACACTTGTTGCAGCTTAGATGCAAGATTGTAAAACATCAGTAGCGAACTTCTGCCCTCCGGGGTTCTCCCATTGTGCTGTAAGCCTGTATTTAAGACCTCTTCCCTCCTTCAATAAACAACATTCAGCATTAAATAAAAAAATAAAAATAAATAAATAAATAAATAAATAAAACGAACACTTGTTGCAGAAGACCCCATTTGGTTCCCAGCACCCACAGGGTGGCTCACAACCATCCATAACTCCAGTTCCAGGGGATCCGATACCTTCTTCTGACCTCCTTTGGCACAAGGTACATGACACACAGGCAGGCAAAATAGTTACATAATACAATAAATCAATCTAAAAAAGTCCCAGGTCACCCAAAGCTACATAGTGAGATCCTGTCTCAAAAATACAAACTAAACCAAACAATCCCCACCCCCACCCCCAAACAACAGCAACAACCCCCAAACCAAACTAAAAAAAAAAAAAAACCTGATCTGGGACTTGCTAGGTAGCAGAGGATAACCCTGAACTCATGATTCACCTGCCTGTGCCTCCCCAGTGCCGGGATTACGGGTGTGGGGCACCCGTAGTTGGTCCTCCTACATGCTGGGTCCACACCTTCCCTTTGACCTTGTCAATAATTCTGTGCTTTTTCACACAAAGCTCCTCTAGTCAAATGCCTTGTTGTCCTTCTGAAAAGCGAAAAGCAGTGCATAACCCCCCCACCCCACCCCACCCCACCCCCCACCCCCAACCCCCGCTGTGATGGACAGTGTGTGAGTCCTAACCAGCAGACTGGACTGAGCCCCTCAAAACATTTCCATGGCAAACATATTCGTTTTATTTTTAGTTGAGACAATATTTAGTGAGACGAAATGAACTATTTGATGTCACACAGCTGAGAAGTGAGGGGACTAGAGTTGACCCAAAGACAGTGAGCCCTGGACAGGAGAAGCAGACGCCATAACAGGCTGCTCAGTCTTCTCTCAGAGATCAGGCCTCAATTTCAGTTTCCTGAGACTGAGCAAGCAGTTTCTGGGAGAGCCATGAACAATTAATCACTGATGTCCCTGCCAGCAGGGACAGGGAGATAGGACACACCAAGCCTGGGCCACTGAGGCAGCCCCCACAGTCAGTACATGCTAGGCCAGCCAGCCTCCACAGCAGCTCAAAAACAGAGCCTGGAACTTGTCCAGGCCTTCTCCAAATGAGTAACTGTAGCCCTGACAGACCCCCAACCAATGCTAGCCAATTAAAAGTTACTAGCATGATTGCCGCTCGAAGAAACCAATCCCGAGTCTGTTCCTATGTAGTCTGTAGACCCCAAGCTCCTCCTTGGCTTTACCCCCTATAAAAACCCTGTCCCTTTGCTACTCGGGATCTCTCCTGCTCTGCCGTTGCAACAGATGGACTCAAAAGAAAAAGACTCTTTGCTTTTGCATTGAATTTGGTCTCTTGGTGGTCTCTGGGGGTCCAGACTCTGGGCACAAAGTCCTAATCAAGAAGAATGCAGGTATATGATAATTTAGAAGGGAATGCCGGCTTTTTCATTGGATAGACGGAGACAGGGTCTCATTCTGCAGCCTAAGCTGCCAGGAATTTAGCAGCAGAAATAGATTCCAAACTTCTGATCCTCCTGTCTCAGCTTAGCTGGGCAGTGGTGACACACACCTTTAATCCCAGCACTCAGGAGGCAGAGGCAGGCGGATCTCTGTGAGTTCCAGGACAGCCTGGTCTACAGAGCAAGTTCCAGGATAGCCTCTAAAGCTACACAGAGAAACCCTGTCTCAAAAAACAAACAAACAAAAACAATAAAACCCCCCCGCTACGCCTGGTTATGAGTTCTAGGACAGCCAGGGCTGTTACACAGAGAAACCCTGTCTCAAAAATGAAAGAAAAAAGAAAAACATTTCTCTCAATGAGGAACTTTTTTTGCAGTGTTGGCATTGAACCCAGGGTCTTGAGTATCTACCACTGGGCTACACTGCCAGCAAGTGTGTCATTAGACTATGAGCTATAAAATCGTAAGAAAGTATTTATTTTTATTATTTTTAATGATGTGCATGTTGTATGCCTGCCCATGGGTCTGTAAACATGAGTGCAGGTGTCTACTGAGGCCAGAGGCGTCAGAGCTGGAGTCACAGACAGTTATGAGCCACCAGATACGGGTTCTAGGAATCAAACCTGGGTCCTCTGGAAGAGCAGCAAGTGCTCTTAACCACTGAGCCATCTCTCCAGCCCAAACATAACGAACTGACATGGCAGCACACCTATAGCTTAGTCACAGCCATTCTGTGAAGCTGAGGCAGGAGGATCACCTAAGCCCAGGATTTCAAGAGTCCCCTGGAAAAGACAATAAGAAACACACACACACACACACACACACACACACACACACACACACACTCCCCGCCCCCCCTTCCCCCCACCCTTTGAGATAGGTCTTATGTAGCTACTCCCCCACACACACTCCATGCGCCCCTCTGAGATAGGTCTCATGTAGCTCAGGCTGGTCTCGAACCCCCTATGTAACTGAAGCTGGTCTTAGATTTTGATTTTCCTCTCTCCACTTCCTGAGTACTGAGATTACAGGTTTGCAATTACCCCCTGCAAGAACCCATCTCTTTTTTAGAAAGAAAGGAAGGAAGGATGGAAGGAAGAAAGGAAGGATGAGAGAGAGAGAGAGAGAGAGAGAGAGAGAGAGAGAGAGAGAGAGAGAGAGAACAATTATAGGGCCAGGGATGTAGCTTAATGGGCAGTCTGCTTGCCTACCATGTACTAGTCCCTGGATTCCTTTTTTTTTTTTTTTTCTCCAGACAGGGTTTATCTGTGTAACAACTCTGGCTGTCTTGGCACTCGCTCTGTAGACCAGGCTGGCCTTGAACTCACAGAGATCCGCCTGCCTCTGCCTCCCGAGTGCCAGGACTAAAGGCATGTGCCTCCACCGCCACTTGGTGACCCTGGATTCCATATCATGCATCTCATCAACCAGCTATGGTGGCTCATGCTGGGGCCCCGGGAGTAATGTGTAGGCTAGAGCAGTTCAAAATATTGGGCCAGCAAGATGGCTCAGTGGGTAAAGGTGCTTGCCACCAACCCTGACGACCTGAGTTTGATTCCTGGGACCCACATGGAAGGAGAGACCAACTCTGGATAATAGTCCTTTGAGCTCCACACCTGTACTGTGGCATGCATTCCCCCACTCACATGCACAGTAAACAAACAAATAAATAAATGTAATGTAATGATGTTTCTTTTTGTTTGTTTGTTTGTTTGTTTGCTTGTTTTGTTTTGGTTTTTTTTTCGAGACAGAGTCCCTTTGTGTAGCTTTGGAGCCTGGCCTGGAACTTGCTCTGTAGACCAGGCTGGCCTCGAACTCACAGAGATCCGCCTGGCTCTGCCACCCAAGTGCTGGGACTAAAGGCGTGGGCCACCATCGCCTTTAATGTAATGTAATGTTACAAGAGAAAAAATTTGAAGGTCAACCTAGGATACATGAGATCCAGTCTCAAAATACATATACACATATTTAAAAACAAAAAATGCATAATAAATTGTTCTCTAATATGCTTCCTGTTGCTGTCTCATTGCCTTGCGCATCACAGACACAATCATGTCTGTGTGTGGAGTGAGTGTGTATCCCTTTTCCACTCACCCTGTCCACTGCTGACAGCCCCCAATGGTAGTATTTTACCCTCTTGGGAGAGCAGAGCAAGAGAAGGAGCACGGGGCGGGGCGGGGGTGGGGGCAGGCAAGGGGAGCCACATCAGTCAGTCTGTCTTCACATCCAGTTGCCTCTGAGGAGCTGGGAAGAGAGCAATTCACACCTGATTACCTCCCTAGCTGAACAGCGCAGCAGAGGCTGGACCGCCCGCCCGAGCCGCGCTCCCCAGAGACTGCGCTATTCCACCCAGTCCGCCATGCAGCCTCCCCTAAGGCTTTCGACTCTCGGCTTCCTCCTGTTGTGTCTGGCCTGGGGCCAGCCATCCAAGTTTCAGGAATATGACTTTTTGCAGTTTCTGGACTTGGAGAAAGCGCCTTCGCCTCGCAGGTTCCAACCTGTGCCCCGCATCTTAAGGAAAATCTTCCAGGCTCGAGAAGCTGCTGCAGCCGGCGGGGCCTCGCAGGACTTCTGCTATGTGAAGGAGCTTGGTGTCCGTGGGAACCTGCTTCGGCTTCTCCCAGACCAGGGTAAGGAGTGTTTGTCGGAGAGGAATCTCAAGTGGGTGCTGTGGAGAAAGGAGGAGGGGACAGACGGGCACCGCGGCTGGTAGGAGTCTGAGCTAGGATCTTCATATTCTGTCTCAATTCCAAGACCAGCCCAGAGCAAGGCGCGTGTTCTTGTCACCCGGGGCCTCTCCACGCGGGTCTGTCTGCCGCTGAGCCCTTCGGAGAGTGTAACTCACTGTTAAGAGAGAGTGGGCTCAGTAAGGTCAGCGTTCTGAGAGCCACACGATCACACGTTGGGTGGGACCGAATGCAAGGTAGGTCGGACCCCCCCCCCCAATCTCCCTTCTATCTTCTCCTTCCTCTCTACCTCTTTTTAGTATGTGTTTGTGCATGCCTCTCCAAAGAGTCCGGAGGAGGGCGTCGGATCCCCTGGAGTTACAGCAGGTTGAGAGCAGGCCAGCAGCATGGTTGCTGCGGACTGAGTTCTGGTCCTCTTAATCACTCAGAGACATCTTTCTAGCCCCTCTGTGGTGTTACTTTTGTTGGATGTAAATGTCATGTCTTGACGTTTTAATTAATTTTGAGGCAAGGTCTTTTTGTGTAGCTCTGGCTGTCCTGGAACTTGCCATGTAGACCATGGCAAAATCCACCTGCCTCTGCTTCCCAAATACTGAGTGCTGGGATTAAACACCAACACATCTCTTGATTTTATTTATTTGTTTATATTTTTGGTTTCTTCAAGACAGGGTTTCTCAGCTGGGCAGTGATGGCGAACACCTCCAATTCTAGCACTCAGGAGGCAGAGGCAGGCAGACCTCTATGAGTTTAAGGCCAGCCTAGTTTACAGATAGAGTTCCAGGACAGCCAAGGCTACACAGAGACACCCTGTCTTGAAAAACCAAACCAGAAAGAAAAAAAAAAAAGTGGGTGGAGGTGGGGAGGTGTTTTCTCTGTGTAGCTCGGGCTTAAACATGGCCTTAAACTCAAGAGATTTGCCTGCCTCTGCCTCCCAAGTGCTGGGAATAAAGGTGTGCAACTTGATTTTTTAAAATACAGACCAACGGTATGAACCTGAGCCACAGTCAGACTCTTCCTTTGTAGGAAAATCAGAGTGATTGCCATCAGAGTTTCTCAAACGGCCTCCTACCGAATTACCGAGCCATCTGGTTTTTAAAGTAGGTTCTTCCAGCCCAAGGCTGCCTGTCTTTCCTTCACTTCCTACTTGATTCTTATTCAAAGTTGGAGATGGCGGTGGAGCATCCACATTCCTGCGCCTCCGCCTTGGCATTCAGATGCATAGCCTTCCTTCCTACTTCTTGTTTTTTTCTTTTCTTTTCTTTCTTTCTGCAACTCACTATGTGGTCTAGGCTGCCATAAACTGTCAGCAATTCTCCTGCTTCAGCTTCCCAAGTGCTGACATTATAGGTGAAAACCACCTCTGAAGACCAAGGATATAGTTATACCGCAGATGAAGGGAAGATTTGGATGTGTATTTGTCCCTGAAGCATTTAATGTATACCTACAGTGAGCTGGCCTGGGAATGGCCTTGAGAATGTAGATATTTTCAAAAGTTTAACTGGTTTAAGAATTTTTAGAGCAGTGCAGTGGTGGTGGCGCACACCTTTAATCCCAGCACTGTGGGAGGCAGAGGCAGGATGATCTCTGTGAGTTCAAGGCCAGCCTGGGCTCCAAAGAGAAGCCCTGTCTCAAAAAACAAAAACAAAGAAACAGTTTTCAGAAGGGAACTATTTAAAAAGAAGTAAAAATCCAAGGTTGTCCTGAAGAGGAAGCTGACAGAGAATTGCCTTCAATGAGGTTTGTTATGATGAAAGGACCTCCAAGTCACGGGGCAGGGCGTGGGTGGCAAGGGGGGGAGCTGGAGGGGGGACATCAGAAACAAAACAATAGATGGAAATTCTAACCAAGAGCCTTAAGGGGAGGGGAGGCCTTCCACTAAAGCCTGGAGAGGAGGAGCGTCACTAAGTCTCAGCAGTTCAGAGCACTGGCTGCTGTTCCAGAAGATTCTGGTTCAGTTCCCAGCACCCACATAATGGCAGGCAACTGTCTGTGACTCCAGTCCCAGACGCCCTGGTCTGGCCTCTTAGACACTGATGTCTGTGATGCACAGACATACATGAAGGCAAAACATCCTCATACATAACTTCTGTAAAGTATAACCGTGAGAGTGAGGGGGCTGGGGAGACGGCTCAGACTCAGCATTTACTGTTCTTAGCACCCACATCAGGCAGCTCGCAATTGCCTGTGTGTAACTCCAGTTCCAGTTCCTGTGGCCTCTGTAGGCACCTGCTCAGATTCAGTGCACATACACATAAAAAAAAAAAAAATAGTGAGACTGGGGGCAGGTATGGTAGCATTTACCTTTAATCATAGCACTCGAGGCAGAGACAGTTGGATCTTTTTAGAGTTCTAGGACAGCCCACGAGACATAATAAGACTTGTCAAAAAAAGAAAAAGAAAAGAAAAGAAAACAAAAAAGAAAAAAATGTTGGGCATTGTGGTGCACGCCTTTAATCTCAGCATTTAGGAGGCAGTGGCAGGCTGGTCTCTGAGTGTGCACCGGAGGAGCCCTTCAGAGAGCAGCCTTCATTTCCAGACCCAATTCTTGGGCAGTCTCTGGACTGTAATCCCTCACCTCTCTCTTTTTCCATGTCTGGCCTCTTTCACTCAGCCCCAGGTTTGTGGGATTGAGCCAGGCTATTTGAGTTTGTAGTTCATCCGTCCTGACGTGTAGTATTTCATTCAGTTACTGTGTGAACGACAGTTTACCTGTCCATGTTACTCGGGTCGACCACTGTGGAGCTGTTTGGTATGGAAGAGCAGTCCCGGGTCCATTGGAAAAGAGGATGAACTGGGCAGTTGGTTCAGTGATGCTTTTATCCCTTTTAGCTTTACATTGAACTAATGTGGTAACAAAACATAGTTACACTATTTACACCTCACCCCCTCGGCCCCCTTTTTGAGATAGGATTCCACTTTGTGTCTCAGGCTAGCCTGAGTCTCTCTATGTAGCCCAAGATAGCCTACAACACAGACAATGCTCCTGTCTCAGCATCCTTTTTTTTTCTTCCTTGAGACAGGGTTTCTTTTCTTTCTTGTTTTTTTTTTTTTTTTTTTTTTTTTTCCTCTGTGTAGCCCTGGCTGTCCTGGAACTCACTCTATAGACCAGGATGGCCTTGAACTCAGAAATCCTCCTGCCTCTGCTTCCTGAGTGCTGATATTAAAGGCCTGTGCTATCATGGCGCAGCTGTGTCTCAGCCTTTTAACAACTGGGGCAAGCCGGGCGGTGGTGGCGCACGCCTTTAATCCCAGCACTCGGGAGGCAGAGCCAGGTAGATCTCTGTGAGTTTGAGGCCAGCCTGGTCTACAAAGTGAGTTCCAGGAAAGGCGCAAAGCTACACAGAGAACCCCTGTCTTGGAAAAAACAAAAAAAACAAAAAACAAAAAACAAAAACAAACAAACAAACAAAAAACTGGGATAAAAGGATGAGTCACCATGCTCACTTCATTTGTATTTCTTTTTTTATAGTTTTCTTTTCTTTTCTTTTCTTTTTTTTTTTTTTTGAGACAGGGTTTCTCTGTGTAGCTTTGCACCTTTCCTGGAACTCGCTTTATAGACCAGGATGTCCTCGAACTCACAGAGATCGCCAGCCTCTCGAGTGCTGGGACTAAAGGCATGCGCCACCACCGCCTGGCTTCATTTGTATTTCTTTTCTTTCTTTCTTTTTTTTTAAAAATATTTATATTTATTTATTATGTATACAGTGTTCTGCCTGCATCCCTGCAGGCCAGAAGAGGGCACCAGATCTCATTACAGATGGTTGTGAGTCACCATGTGGTTGCTGGGAATTGAACTCAGGACCTCTGGAAGAACAGCCAGTGCTCTTAACCTCTGAGCCATCTCTCCAGCCCCTGTATTTCTTTAATTGGGAGTAATGTATAGTAATGTATAGTTTCAGTATTTTAAACAATTGCCCATTGTTATACTATGACCAGTTTTCTATTGAATTATATTTTTCATAATGATCTCTTACTACTAGGCCTCTTGATCGTTTGTAAGAGGATTCTGTGTGTGTGTGTGTGTGTGTGTGTGTGTGTGTGTGTGTGTGTGTGTGTGAGAGAGAGAGAGAGAGAGAGAGAGAGAGAGAGAGAGAGAGAGAGAAAGAAAGTGCTACACATGGTGGTAAATGCCTTTAATCCTGGCACTCTGGAGGCAGGAGGATCATGACGTCTAGACCAGCCTGGGAGACTATACATAGGAGACGACCTCAAAACAAAACAAAAACAAAAGTGTATGTGTGGGGGGGTGTGCTGGGCATACGGATCAGCTGGCATGGTGTTTGCCTTGCCTAGCACCCATGAAGTTCTGGGTTTGAGCCCCAGCATAGCATAAACCAGGTACGTAGGAGTGTGTCTGCAACTTCAGAACTCTGAAGGTGGAGGCAGGAAGATCAGAAGTTCAAAGTCATCCTTGACTAAATAATGAATTCAAGGCCAGCCTTGGTTACATGAAAACTTTTCTGGGGAAAAAAAAGAAGAAGAAAAACAACAACAACAAATGAATAACCAGAAAGTTGGGTCTGGGGAGACAGTTTAGTCCATGAAGACATTACCCTATTTACAAGCACGAAGACTGAGTTCAGCAGCCAGGTATTACACGTACACCTGTAACCCGATATTGTGGGGTACAGACCAGCAGACCCCTGGGACTCACTGGCCAGCCAGTCTGAGTAAATTGGTGACTTCTAGGTCGATGAGACCTTTTCTGAAGAAACAAAGTAGACAGCTCCCGAGGAACGATATGGCACACACACAGTATCGGGACTGGAATGAGGACTGGGAAACATCCTCCCAAAAGGGAGGGGTGGAATAGAATCCAGACTTCTGCACATGTTGACATTTATATCAGGTGGGTCTGAGGTAGAAAGGATTACCGTGACTCTCACACGTCCCTTTTTGCTTCTAGGTTTCTTTCTTAACACACAGAATCCTTCCCGAGACGGCTCTTGCCTACAGAAGTACCTCTACTTTAACTTGTCTGCTATCAAAGAGAAGGGAACGCTGACCATGGCCCGGCTGACTCTAGACTTGGGACCCAGGTCCTACTACAACCTGGGGCCAGAAGTGGAGGTGGCTCTGTCTGTGGCTGAGGAGCCTGGTTTGTGGGGGCGATCCCTCCCGAAGCCAGGCAGAATGCTTGCACTACAGTCCGTCCCAGGACCCCAGGGGCCTCTTCATTTCAACCTGCAGGATGTGGTTAAGGATTGGAACGGCAACCGACTGGAGAATCTGGGCTTGTACTTAGAAATTCTGGCCAAAGGGGACAGGCACTCTGGGGTCGAGAACACCTGTGACCGGCTGCTGCGTTCTCTTCATGCCTCTCTGCTGGTGGTGACCCTCAACCCCGATCATTGTCCCTCTTCTTCCAGAAAAAGAAGGGCAGCCATCCCCGTCCCCAAGGGTTCTTGTAGGAATCTCTGCCATCGTCATCAGCTGTTCATCAATTTCCGGGACCTGGGTTGGCACAAGTGGATCATTGCCCCCAAGGGGTTCATGGCAAATTACTGTCATGGAGATTGTCCCTTCTCAATGACCACATATTTGAATAGTTCCAATTATGCTTTCATGCAGGCGCTGATGCATGCGGTTGACCCCAAGGTCCCCAAGGCTGTCTGTATCCCCACCAAGCTGTCTCCCATTTCCATGCTGTATCAAGATAATGATGAGACAGTTATCCTCCGACACTATGAAGACATGGTGGTGGATGAATGTGGGTGTGGGTAGAGTGTCGGTAATAGGATAGGAATGTTCTCAGGGTAAATCCTTTAATAAAACTGCCGTTCTGCTCGTGACCTTTTGAATCTGACATGTCCATCATCATGTTTAATAGCTCCATAAGTACATGTATTTGTGTACTTGCCGAGGATCCCTGGTGACCTTAGCAAATTTGTGTTCTAACATACTCTAACATGCTAGACTTTTTGTTCCAGGTCTTCCCCCCCCCCCCAGACAGGGTTTCTCTGTGTAGCTTTGGAGCCTGGCCTGGAACTCACTCTGTAGCCCAGGCTGGCCTCGAACACACAGAGATCCGCCTGCCTCTGCCTCCTGGGTACTGGGATTAAAGGCGTGCGCTACCACCACCCGGCCTCTCCTGGCTTTGAACTCAGCAGGCCTCCTGCCTCTACCTCCTGAGTGCTGGCATTACAGATGTGCAATCAGGACCAAATAATTTTTTTTTTTTATTGAGACAAGGTCTCACAATTTAACTATGACTTACCCTGAACTTACTACATAGACTGAGGTAGCCTCAAACTAACAGATAGCTACCTGGATGTAGATCAGTTTATTCTGTAACTCACTGTGTAAACTAGGCTGTGCTGTAACTCAACAGAGATTGGCCTGCCTCTGCTTCCTTAGTGCTGTGATTAAGGCGTACACCATACCGTATACCGTATCATATAAATATGGTATATATATGCATACACACATACATATATAAAAATTATGTAGCTGTAATATTTTGAAATTATTTGAGAAAATAATTTCAAAAATATCAAGGAAAATAATGTAGAAAAACTCATAATTTTTAAAGATATTTATTTATTCATTTTTATTTATAAATGTGAGCCTGTGTGAGCCGAGAGCACCGTGCACATGTAGGAGCCCCTGGTGGCCAGAAGAGGGAGTCAGTTGCGAAGTTACAGGTAATGAGGAGTCGCCATGCGGATTCTGGGATCTAAGTGGGTCCCCTGAAAGAGCAGTAAGTGCTCTTAACTGCTCAGTCATTTCTTTTTCTTTCTTTCCTTCTTTACTTACTTATTCATTCATTCATTTATTATTATGTATACAATGTTCTGTCTGCATGTATACCTGCAGGCCAGAAGAGGGCACCAGATCTCATTACAGAAGGTTGTGAGCCACCATGTGGTTGTTGGGAATTGAACTCAGGACCTCTGGAAGAGCGGCCAGTGCTCTTAACCGCTGAGCCATCTCTCCAGCCCCGCCCAGCCATTTCTTTAGCCCCAGATCTTTCCTTTGATCTTGTAACGTAGATTACCCGCTTCCTTCACTAGTATATCACAGACTTTCTCCGTATTTTGTTTTGTCTCCTTGAGACAGAGACTCAGAGTCCAGGCATTCCTCAAGACCCTTTGTAGTGGAGGATAGTCTTGAACTTCAGGCCCTCCAGCTTTCACCTCTCTGGTGCTGGGCTTGTAGGTGTGTGCCACCATACCCAGAGGTTCTTTTGTTTTGGTTTTCTTCAGACAGGCTTTTGCCCTGTAGCTCAAGCCGGCCTCCAAGTTTTCGGAATGCTGGTTTTTTGTTTGTTTGTTTGTTTGTTTGTTTTTCTAGACAGGGTTTCTCTGTGTAGCTTTGCGCTTTTTTGGAACTCACTCTGTAGCCCAGGCTGGCCTATGAACTCACAGAGATCCGCCTGGCTCTGCCTCCCCAGTGCTGGGATTAAAGGCGTGCGCCACCACTGCCTGGCTTTTTCTATCTTTTTTGAGACAAGAGCCTCATTTATTCCACGTTAGCTTAAACGTACCTGAAGTGACCCTGGAAGGGATGACCTTGGACTTCTAACAGTCCTATTGGAATGTTGCAGCTATTGGCATGTCCCGCCATGCCGGGCTTGCGTTTATGTGGCCCTGGGGTCTATGCCAAGCAAGTGCTCTACCAACTGAGCTACAGCGTCAGTCCTCTTTGGGGGTTTTGGGTTTTGAGATGGTATCTTATGTATTTTACTGACCTTGAACCCTTGAACCTTTGGACTCTGGAGAGCTAGTATCGCAGAGTCAATCGCCACACCTGGCTTTGGTTTTTGTTGTTGTTTTGGGTTTTGTTTTGTTTTGAGACAGGATCTCACTAGGTAGCCCTGCGTGGCCCGGAACTTTTTGTGTGGACCAGGCTGGTCTCCAGCTCACAGAGCTCCATCCACCTCTGCCTCCCCGGTGCTGAAATTAAAGTCATGCACCACACCACATCCTACCATACCTCCCCCTACTTTTTTTTGTTTTTTTGTTTTGTTTTTTCCTGAGACAGGGATTCTCTATGTATCCCTGGCTGTTCTGGAACTCACTTTGTAGACCAGGCTGGCTTCGAGGTGCTGGCCACTTTTTTGTACAGGGTCTTACTGTGTAGTGCAGGCTAGAATGGAACTCAGATATGTAAACCAGATTGGCCTCAAACTTAGAGTGATCCTCCTGCCTCTGCCTTCAGAATGTGAGTGCTGGGATAACAGACATGTGCCACCAGGGAGGGTTCATTTATTTATTTGTTGGTTTGTTGTTTACTTATTTATTTTGCAGTTGTGCTGAGGTTGAAACCAATGGCCTTAACAATCAAGCAAAGACTATTAATGCACTATGTCCTAAGACCTGGGATAATTTTTTTTTTAACTTCAGGTGTGTGCCTAAAACTCAGTTGATCAAAATTCTTGGGGCTGTCTTAATAAGTTTACTATAACTGAATTACTACAGCGAGACCTTGTTAGTGTGTTTAAATGGATATTGGATCACGTGTCCATGTGTTTAATACTTTCCTATTCTAATAAGCCTTAGCTGTCAGCTTGACACCAGGAGTCTCAATTAGGAAATTGTCTCAATCAGACTGGCCTGAGGGTATGTCTGTGGGACATTTTATTGATGGTTGATCAATATGTGAAGGCCCAGCCCACTCTGGGTGGTAATAACCCTGGGCAAGTGGGGTGGCCCTGGGCTGTATAAAAAAGCAGACTGAGGGGCTGGAGAGATGGCTCAGTGGTTAAGAGCACAATCTGCTCCTGTAGAGAACCAGAGTTCAGTTCCTAGCACACACACCAGGCAGTTCACAGCTGCCTGTACTCTAGCTCCAGGGAATCTGACATCACACACACACACACACACACACACACACACACACACACACACGCACACGCACACGCACACGCACACGCGTGTGCGCGCACGCGCACGCGAAACTAAAAATAAAATAAAAGCAAGCAG
The DNA here is from genome assembly GCF_049852395.1 of Peromyscus maniculatus bairdii. Lineage (NCBI taxonomy): Eukaryota > Metazoa > Chordata > Mammalia > Rodentia > Cricetidae > Peromyscus > Peromyscus maniculatus. The sequence goes on along the minus strand of NC_134854.1, from coordinate 145,190,874 downwards.
GCTGAGCAGGCCAGTCACCAACACTCATTGCTCCATGGTCTCGGCTTCAGCTTCTGCTTCAGGGTCCTCCCTTGAGCTCTGATTTTCCTTGGTGATGAATTGTTCCCTGGAAGTGCAAGAGGAAAAAAACTCTTTCTTCCCAAGTTGTTTTTTGCCGGAGTGTTTGCCACAGCAACAGAACACCTTTCAATAAAAGTTATTGAAATACAGGCTGGAGAGATGGCTCAGCAGTCATGAGTGACTACTGCTAAATCCTGAGGTCCAGAGTTCAGATCCCAGCTCCCATGTAACAAGCTTGGTGTCCTGCAAATACCTCTAATCCTGGCTCTGAGGGATCCTACCCCCTCTTCTGGCCTCCACACAAGAGAAGGTGTGTGTGTGCATCCACCTACCCCCAGCCACACACAGTCTTTTTACACACGGTTAATCTCAGCACGTGGGAGACAGGCAGGTGGATCTCTGAGTTGGGGACCAAGTGGCCTACTTAGAGAGTTAGAGTTCGAAGACAGCCAGGGCTACATAAAAAGACCTTGTTTCCAAAAGAAGAAAGAGAAAGAAAAGAATAAGAAGAAAAGTAAGAACCTTGTTGAAAGGATAATGGTTCCCACCACCACCAGCCCCCGCCCCAAACCCCGCCCCGAACTGTCTTTGGTTGGTACGTTCTGCTCCTGGATTCTTTGTATTAGCTCCCAGGACATCATGAGCCAGGTGCGGTAGTATACCTCCGCCTCCAGCCCCTATAATTCTAGCACTTGGGAAATAGAGGCAGGAGGATTGGGAGTTCATAGTAAGTTCCGGGACAGCCTGAGCTACACAAGACTGAGAAAAAAAACAAACAACAACATAAAAATCTGAATTAGTGAGCTGACTCATTGGGAAGAGGTGGTTGTAACTGAGCCTAAGGACTTGTTGAGTTCCCAGAATCCAGTGCTGGAAGAAGAGAACTCACTCCCCAAAACTGTCTCTGACTCCTCATGGGCACCGTGGTGTGTGTGTGTGTGTGTGTGTGTGTGTGTGTGTGTGTGTGTGTGTGTGTACACCTGTGGGTCCTCTCCTGCCACCACATGGGCCCTTGGGATAGAATTCAGGTCTGGTCTTTGGGTTTGGTGGCAAATGCCTTTACCCACTCACTCGTCTTGCTGGTCATCTTTTAAATTTTTAATTAAAAAATATTTATTATTTATTTATTTTATGTTACGTGTGTTTCAGTGTTTGCCTGCCTCTGCCTCCGTAGTGCTGGGATTAAAGGCGTGGCCACCACCACCCAGCTAGTGAGTAGGTTTTAAACAAAATGTGTAGTATTTTATGCAACATTTTATTAATATGTTAAAAAAGACAATGATGTGGTACTTGGACAAATGCTCCTGGCACTGCCTAGCAGTCCACGTGCGGCTTCACTACATTGTATCCAAACAGGTACTTCCGAAACTCTTCTTTTTGAGACAGGGTTTCTCTGTGTAGCCCTAGCTATCCTGGAACTCATCATGTAGACCAGGCTGGTCTTGAACTCACAGAAATCCACCTGCCTCTGCCTCCTGAGTTGCTGTGATTAAAGTCAGATGCCGCCATCGCCTGGGATCCCTATTTTTATTTCTTAATAAGGAATGGGACATTAATGATTGTTCAAGGGTTTTCTTATTTTATTTATTATTTTTTGAGACAGGGTCTCATGTAGCCCAGGCTGATCTTACATTCACCATGAAGCCCAAGGATGACCTTGGCCTTCCTGCCTCCATGTCCGATCGTTGGAATTACAGGCTTGCACCACCACACCTGCCTGAACCTTTATTTCCTCGTCGTTTTATTCTCCACTTAGAACAGTGTTGAGCACTTCCTCTACTTTCAAGCACACACATGCTTGACTACGAGCAGAGAAACCGGAGCAGGTGTCTGCAAAGATCTGACCCTGGTGTGTTGGCTCTCAACAGTGGCCAGTGATACACACCCCAGATGATGCATCCACGTAGAGGGTTTATTATAATAGAGAGACAAAAAGAAGATAGGAAAGAAGAGGGGGGTGGTGTCGAGGGGTGCACACCTCGTGGGAGTGGAGGAAGAGAGAGAAAGGGGCAGAGTTTTTCCTTAAAAAGAGATTTTTACCTCAGGACACAGCATGGCGCCAAGGAGCGGGATCAGACTATTAACATTCTCTCCTTGACTCTGCTGGCCAGGCTTTTCTGAGCCCCACCCCCACCCCCACCACTCCACATAGCTGGTCTCCGGAGTCACAGTAACTCCCACTGGGTCTCGGCGACCTTGAATTTCCCCTCTCTGACCTTCAGAGCACTGGACGGGAATTCGGCTGCAGTATCGGGCAGAATTGGGATCCTGTGTCTGATTCTGGCAAACATTCTACTGGATTTGGCCAGATGGCCCTGTTATGCCAGGACCATGGGGACCCCCAAAAGACCACCATGGAGACCGAACCCCATATGTGAAAGCAGAGAGTGTTTCAAGCTGGGAGCTTGGTCCGTCTGTCTGTCCGACACAGCGGTGAGAGCAGAGAGCCCTGAGCCAGGGCAGGGTGGGGTTCTTATCATAGCAGAGGTTGGGGTGAGGGGATGTCCAGGGTTCAGGACCCTGATTGGCTGACATTTGTCTAGGGGTATAGGGAATTTTTGAATGTCAGGTTAGATTCAGGCCCTCCCTGGGTGGGGTCAGGCTATGGCTTTTCCTGGGTCTGGGTGTTGCCTGCCAGTAAGCCTGTCACAGAAGCTGTGTCTGGGCCTCTAAGCCAGTCATGGCACCTGTGTGGTCAAGCTGTTTTGGGTCCTCACAGCCCCACCCTCCTTATCTGACCACCCAGAATGTCTCGGAGCCTCCTCATTCCCTCTCTTAGATGTCAGGGGGTCTTGTAACAGGCCCCCAGAGCTTAGCACAACTGACTCCATGATGGAGGTGCCATTCAGGCCATAAAACTCAGCATGTAGACAGCATCACCAGCCAAAACTAGAACAAAGAGCTAATCCATCAAAGTCCATAGTTCTTGGAAAGTCTCTAACTGTATTAACCTTGCTTTTTGGCTTCTTTATTTCCACTTTCAGCTTACTGTTCTTGTTAACTTAAGTATGTCAATTCAGAACACGATTTTGTGCTTAAAAGCTCACCCTGAAAGGCTTGGGTTTACACTGGGATCCTAAATACCCAGTATTGTCCACAGCTGGCTAATGAAGACTTTCTATTGGCTTAAACCCATGTCTGAGCAGTCTTTTCTGGTGGATACCCCACAACAATGTCTTATCATCCTGATTTGCTTCAGGGTGAATCCTGTTTGGGACTTGACTTGTAGCAAGGTGGTTCACAACCATCTGTAATGAGATCTGGTGTCCTCTTCTGGCCTGTAGTTAAACATGCAGACAGAACACTGACTACATAATAAATAAATAAATCTTAAAAAAAAAAAAAATAAAGCAGAATTTTGTTCTAATTTTTTGTTTGTTTGTTTTCAGTTTTTTGAGACAGGGCGTCTCTGTGTAGCCCTGGCAATCCTGGATCTCACGCTGTAGACCAGGCTGGCCTCGAACTCACAGAGATCCATCTGGCTCTGCCTCCCAGCTTTGTTCTAGTTTTTAAGTTATTTATGTGTGTGTACGTGTGTGGGAGACAGAAGACAACTTTCAAGGGTCAGTCTCCTTCTACAAGTAACAAGCGTGTCTTGGGGACAGAACTCATGTCATCAGGCTTGGCTGCAAGTGCCTTCACCTGCTGAGCCCTTGCTTTGTTTTTGAGACAGGGTTTCATTTATCCCAGGCTGGCTTTGAAGTTGCTATGCATATGTAGCTAAGGATGATCTTGAATTTAGGATCCTTCTCCCTCCACCTCCCAAGTACTGAGACTACAGGTGTTCAACTCGACTTCCTGTTTATAAGGTGCTGTAGGAGAGCACCTAGGGCTTCATGTATCCTAGGCAACCACTCTACCGATCGAGCTACATCCTTAACCCCAGATACAATTCGTTGTGAACAAAAAATTTTATCACCTATAGTTCCCCCCCCCCCTCGGTTTTTAAGACAGGATTTCTCTGTGTTGGGTTTAAAGAAGTGTGCTACCATGCCTGGCCACCCCTAGTTTTTAACCCTTGCCCCATTTCAATACAATTTGTCATCCAGAGAAAGAGCACAGAGAACTACTATTAAGAATAATTGCCTTAGCAGAGCAGTGGTGGTGCATATCTTTCATCCAGCACTCAGGAGGCAGAGGCAGGCGGATCTCTGTGTTTGAGGCCAGCCTGGGCTACGAAGCGAGTTCCAGGACAGCTAGAGCTACACAGAGAAACCCTGTCTCTGAGAGTGGGGAAGAATAATTGCTTTAGGGGCTGAAGAGATGGCTCAGTGGTTAAGAGCACTGGCTGCTCTTCCAGAGGACATGAGTTCAATTCCCAGCACCCACATGGTGCCTCACAACCATTGATAGTGGGACCTGATGCCCTCTTGTGGCATGAAGTAGTAAATACAGATAGAGCACACGTACATAAAATAAATAAATCTTTTTAAAAATGAATAATTGATTTGGACTGGTCTTGGTGTACACCATCAATCCCAGCAGTCATGAGGTAGAGGCAGATGGATCTCTGTGTCTGTGTGGGGGTATCAGGTCCCCTGGAACTGGAGTTACGGACAGCTGTGAGCTGCTATGTGGGTGCTGGGAATTGAACCTGGGTCCTCTGGAAGAACAACCAGTGCTCTTAACCACTAAGCCATCTCTCCAGCCCTATTTTCAACTCTTAAAAAGTAAATAATAAGCCAGGCAGAGTAGCTCACACCTATAATCCCAACCACTAGAGAGTTGAGACAGGAGGATCGATATGAATTCAAGGCCAGCCTGATCTACATACTGAGACCCTTAAAAGTCAAAAAGTAGGGCTGATAAGGCGCTCAGTGAGAAAGGTACTTGCCACCAAGGTGATGACCTGAGTTTGGTGCCTGGGTGCCACAAGATGGAAGGAGAGATCCCTGCAAATTGTTCTCTGCGCTCCACAGGGATACCCTGACACGTACTTGTGTACCTGCACACACACATGTACACATAAATTTAAAAATGTAATAACTTTAAAAAAAAGATTTTTGTTGTTCTTTTTTGTTGTTGTTGTTGTTGATTTTTTTTTGGGGGGGGGGGCGACGGGACACAGCATCTCTCTACATAGCCCTGGCTGTCTTGGAACTCACTATGTAGGCCAAGCTGGCCTCCAACTCACAGAGATCCTCCTGCCTCTGTGTTATGAGCATAGTTAAAACATGCCTTTTAGACATGAAAAATAGCTTAGTCAGGAACCCCACTACACCCAAGGCTGCACCTGATAACCCAGTGACATCACTTACTTGAGATAACCAGACACAGGACTTGAACTCCACCCTTGACATCCACTTGGTACTTCCTAAGCAGAGACCAAGAGCAAACAATGCAGTGTTCTGCACATCTTCAGGATTACTGGAGACTGAGGAGACATCACTTTGATCTGCCTTGGGGCTGGAGAGTCTCCAGCAGGATCCTGACTCCCAAATCAGAGGCTTCTGTTAGAGACTGGACCTGACAGGTGAGTGAGTAGCCTTGGGGAGATAGACTTAGGACCATAGTTAGGAATTTAGAGTGTCAACCTAGTGTGTTGGCCCTCAGCATAATAATAATAATAGTAATAATAATAATAATAATAATAAGCAACCAACTACACATACCTACCTTCTTGCTTGTGACACTCTGCTTCCCTAGTGCTGGGATTAAAGACATATGCTCCCATGCCTGACTTAAACATATCTTAAAATCAAAAAGTATTAATAACATAGTGGACGATATGGACACTTCTGGCTCCTTACGGGCCAATTGTCCAAAGACTCCCAGAGAAATAATAATCATTTAGTAATCATAAGCCACTGTGGAGGGTGACTATTACAACTACCGCAGGAACAGAGACCAAGTGAACAACAGGAGGAGAAACTGGGCTTGATAACGGGCATGGGGGCGTGGGAATCCTTACAGAGGAAGATGTGGGGCGGCCAGTAAAGGGCGCCACCTAGTGAAAAGCCGGAGCAAAGGCAGGACACAGAAGAACCTGCGGATTTCCAGCCATGTATGTACCGGGTCTTGGTGCAGCCAATTGTATTGTTTTTCTGCCCTCGCTGGCTAAAAAAAGGATGATCAAGCTGGACACAGCTGTTAGGGAGGCTGCCATAGGAGGCGGCAGGGTTGGCTGCCTGTGTACTGGAGTTTGAGGCCAGTATGGGAAACAGAGAACTAATCTCAAAAACAAAAACACCAAAAGGATTCCACAAACAAAAACAAAAACAAAAAAACCAAGAAAAAAAATTCAAACCCCAGACTCCTCACACACAACAAGCAATAACAACCAAACCCACCCATTATGGTATTCCAGGTCTCTGGAATTCCTCCTAGGCTTGCAGCAAACAGTTCCCCAGAAAGGTGGGTGAGCTGGTGGGATTCGGGTTTTTAGGTATCGTCTGCCTAGGAAAGATGAGTTTTACTCACTGGTCATTTTCTGAAGACTGTCGTTTGAAAACAGGTGAACCTATGTGTCTTCTATTTCAAGTTGTTTGTTTTTACAAGGTTGTGACTGTGTAAGCCCCAACACACACATGCTCCTGATGCCTCCAATGTCGCCAGGTATATTTCTGTAGTGAGGGGCATCCCACCTGGATTGGGGGTCCTGTATAAGCAGGCATAAGCTTTAACACAGATTGTTTGGACCATATTGTTCTAGACCGAAGCAACCTATTCCCAAATTTGAAATTCTGGGACTTTGCTTGTTTGGAGATAGTCTCATGTAGCTCCGACAAAGCCAGAGCTTTGTGCTCACCAGGCAGTGTTCTACCTACGGAGCCACGTTCCCAGGCCCTTGACATTATAATAGAAGCAGAGGTGGGGGCTGGAGCATTTGCTCAGTGCTTAAGAGCACCTCTTACAGAGGACCTGGGTTCAGTTCCCAGCAGGCACATGGTAACTCCAGTCTCAGGGCATCTTACACCCTCTTCTGACCTCCTTGGGCACCAGGAAAAGCAGTGCATATATGCATGCAAGCAAAACACTCATACCCATAAGATAAAATTATCTAATGTACATATTAGATTATTTATTATATATTATACGTATCATATATTATATAGACATTATATTTTATATATTGCTATGTCTAAATATAATATATAGACACATTGTATTAAAATTATATGTGTATATTATATATATATATATATATATAAATATATATAATGAGTTATGACTAAAAGAGTGGAAAGAGAGCTGATTCTAAGTTTTCAGGAAGCATGGGTAAAGTACCCAAGGAACACTGGAGAAATATGAATCCAGGGAAGATTGTATTTTCCAGAAGTTTAAAGGATGAGTAGTGAAGTAATTCTGTTAAAATATTACATCATCTTGTTTGGCTTATTCTTCATATCAATCAAATGTTCAATAAAACACACTTTGTTTTAAGATTTATTTATTTATTATATATACAGTATTCTGCCTGCATGTGTCCCTGCAGGCCAGAAGAGGGCACTAGATCTCATTACAAGTGGTTGTGAGCCACCATGCGGTCGCTGGGAATTGAACTCAGGGCCTCTGGAAGAAGAGCCATCTCTCCAGCTCCCCACACTTTAAGAACCAACCAACCTGCCTTAGCCCGGGAACCAGAGCAGATCTCAGATACGGCCAAGATAGTGAGCACACCTGGATTCCTAATGGAGATATCTCTCAAGGAAAGGATATTTAAAATTGATTCTACAGTGCCAAAAAGATCTTTGCTTTCTGGATGCAGCTAGCCATAGTAGCTGAACAACCTAAAAGCAGGTAGGCTGGCCAGGAGTGTTGTCTACTACGTCCAGGCCGTCTCGCCCATGCTAAAAGCTGTTGCGTAGGCCCTGACTAACATAGGTCTTAAGAGCTGGGGATGTAGCTTCATTGGTAGAATGCTTGCCTTACATGCAGGAAGACCTAGGGTCCATCCCTGAGATCACATAAACTAGGGGTGGGGGCACACAGCTGTAATGCCAGCCAGAGGTGGAGGACTGAAGGGTCAGAAGTTCTAGGACATCATGTCTACAGAGTGAGTTGGAGGCTAACCTGGGATAAATGAAATTCTCTTTAAAGAGCCACTGATGTCTTACTACCTTGTAACTCCGTCTCTAGGACTTTATTCTAAGGAAGTGATTATCTAGAGATGGAGGTATAAGGAAGATGATTGGGACTTTATTTATCTATTTATCTATCTATTTATTTTTAATTTTTTTCTTTTCTTTTCTTTCTTTCTTTCTTTTTTTTTTCTTGGTTTTTCGAGACAGGCTTTCTCTGTGTAGCTTTGTGCCTTTCCTGGAACTTGCTCTGTAGACCAGGCTGGTCTCAAACTCACAGAGATCCGCCTGCCTCTGCCTGCCAGAGTGCTGGGATTAAAGGTGTGCGCCACCACCGCCGCCGCCGGCTGGGATATTATTTATAATGCGTAAGCATTAGTTTAAAAAAAAAAATCTCCCGGGTATAGAGGGTCACACCAGTTATCCCAGCACTCAAGACTGAGGCAGGAGGATTGGCAGGAATTTGGTGCTAACCTGTGCCACCTAGGGAGCTTCAACTCGAAAGACAGTGAACACAATACATTTTGGCACATCCACAGTGGAAGACGACCTATACATAGATATTAAAGAAAAGAGGGCTTTAAATCATGACCAAGATAGCATTGTGGATGACATTCATGGGGGAAAACAAGGGACCCTTTTACAGCAATCTCGTAGATAAAAGAATTAAGAAGAAAAAAAAAAAACACAAGCAGGAAACTCAAGAACAATTTTATTAGTTTAAGAGAAAAGTGACAACCCAGACAAGCTAGAGACCTCGGTAACTGCCAGGTGGAGAGATAGGGCTAAGTGTAAGAGAAGAGGTCATGCTCACTGAATTAGCCTTTTGTTTCTTTACAGATGGTTGGGAGCCACCACGTGGTTGCAGGGAATTGAACTCAGGACCTCTGGAAGAGCTGTCAGTGCTCTTAACCTCTGAGCCATCTCTCCAGCCCAACCTTTTGTTTCTTAAAGAATAATATATATGTCACTAGGTGGTGGTGGCACACGACTTTAATATCAGCACTTGGGGGGCAGAAGCAGGCAAATCTCTGAGTCTGAGGCTAGCCTGGTCTACAGAGTGAGTTCCAGGACAGACAGGTTTACACAGAGAAACCCTGTCTTGAAAAACCACACACACACACACACACACACACACACACACACACACATGCACGCACGGATATATGGAATCAGGCAAGCTGTGCATCCTGGTGGCTGAGAGGAGGAGAGATAATCATGGCTTTTGAGTTAGTGTCCAAGAAAGCAGGAAGAGTCAGCAATGGAGCTCGGCAAGGGTCGTGGTGAGGAGATAATTCAGAGAAAGAGTGAGAGGGTCCAGAGGATGACAAAAGGTATACTTAGGGTGTTGGCTGGTATCCAAAGAAGAGATGGGAAGGGGGAAAGTTATGCTTTGTGAATTAGAACTCAGAAAGCAGGCAGGCTTAGCGGTGAAGGGCTGCAAGCAATTGTGTCAGGGGAGCAGCTTCCGGGAGCTCACACTTCTTCCTCCCCCCTCCTCAGCATGTCTTCAAGTGAATCAGCTTTTTGTGGAGCGCTCCTTGGTAGGTGATTGACAGGCCCTGTTGTATTAACTCTTAAGATAGCAATGGAGCTAGACAGTGGCTGTGGCGCACGCCTTTAGCCCCAGTACTTGGGAGGCAGAGCCAGGCGGATCTCTATGAGTTCGAGGCCAGCCTGGTCTACAGAGCAAGTTCCAGGACAGGCTCCAAAGCTATACAAAGAAACCCTGCCTCAGAAAACCAAAACCAAACAACAAAACAACCCCCCCCCAACAAAACAACAACAACAAAAACCAAAAAAGAAGAAGATGGCAATGGTGTGCAATGTTCTAATCTCCTGGTCAGACCAGAATGCTATGTCACCACCCAGGCAGAACTCAGATTTCATTCTTTTGACAGGAGGAAGTAACTTTTCTTTAACAGCCCTTAACAAAACCTTGATAAACTCCATCTTCATATATTTTACAACCTAGGAAGGGCACTTATAATGCTTTCCTTCCTAGTTTTACCAGGAGAGTGGGAGTTGAGGACTGAAACTGTTATCAAGGGTGTGTGCATAGAGCGTCATCCTCAGTGGTCTCCAAGCCACAGAGGTAGGCAGGCCTACAGAAGTCCGGACTGTGCTAGGAGGCAGGAATTCTGGGACAGGAGGGCAGTACAAGCTAGAGTTATCTGGAAAGAGGGACCCTAGAGTGAGAAAATGCCCCATCAGATTGGCCTGTGGGGAAGTCTGTGGGCATTTTCTTGACTTGATGGATGTGAGAGGGCCCAGCCCACTGGGAGCAGTGCCGCTCTTGGGGAGGTGGCTCTGGGGTGTATAACGAAGCAGGCTGAACAAGCCAGGGAGAGCAAGCCAGTAAGCAGCACACCTCCATGGCCTCTGCCTCAGCTCCTGCCTCCAGGTTCCTGCTTGAGAGCCTGCCCTGCCTTTCCTCAGCGATGGAGCGGGACCTGGAAGTGTCAGCCAAATAAACCCTTTCCTCCCCCAGTTGCATTTGGTCTTGGTCTTTCTCACTGCAATCGACACCAAACTAGGAGTAGGCCCTAGTGGGAGTCTTGGGTCTTGAGAGGACGGTCTCGGTTCTGAGGGATGACGCTGAGCCCCAGGGGGAATCCGTAGCCTGACTTGACCCGAAGTTCTGACAACAGAGGCGGTGGCTGTGGAGAAGAACAGCACATTGACTTTTTAAAATTAGGGGTTAAAAATTCAGGAGTGGACTTAGTCATCCAGTTAACCTTCCCTTCAAGGGCCCCAGACCAGCACACTGTTATCTGACTCAGAGGCCAAGGTCTCTCTGCGTTTGCATCTTCAGGTGCCCCTCCCTTTTCCAGCAGAGATCCAGCACAAAGAGTAAATGAGAGGAAGTAATAGGCGAAAACCACGATATTCTCCCTGGGTCACACTGAGGCCTTTCAAGTTACAGACAGTTTCATTCTCTCTGACCTCTGTACTGTCTTCTCTCCCGGTCTCCCTTGAACCTGGAGGAAGCAGGAAGCTTTGTAAATGTAGATGTCACCAGCAAATACCTGAAGTTTATTAACCATGTGAAGTTTCCTGTCACGCGTGTTCTGCTCAGCAGAATTGATGGTTACTGTGGCCACGGGCTTCCTCCCCATGGTGAGCGAAAATCCAGATACAACTTCCTTCCTCATTTGCATAGAACCGATATCAAGTAATACTCACACGCAGAAATGAGTCACTCTGTCCCTGCAGCCGGCTGTGGGCACACCCAAGGAAACGAAGTCCAGGCACACAGTTGGCAGAAACCATCCTCGCCACATACGCTCCGGAGGAAGGAGTCCAGACACACAGCAAGATGAGCTCCGGGACAGGTGAAAGGGGATGCCAGGTCCCAGCAAGGCGGGCAGTTAATTTTTTCCTCTTTACTTTGCTTCTTTCTATACAAACAAAGCAAAGCTTTGTTTAGCTTTGTCTGGTTGCCCCAGGTTGGTCCCCAACTCCTGGCCTCAAGTGATCCTCCCGCTTCATTTAGCCTCTTGAGTACCTGGGAATACAAATGCCTGCTCCCATGCTTAGCTTGGGTCCACGGTCTTAAAGAGTGCATCCGTTGTATGTATAACCTACCTATGCTTGGGTCTCTGGGTGCTTTCCAACTTTCCTATTATGATGAATACATTCATATTGTTCTTAAGATGAATTACTATCCTGATGAAGTATTTATACCTCTTAATGATTTTGACAAGTAACACTAAATCAATGTTGGTTTCATGGCAACAAAAAATTTAAGTTAGTTGAGTCTGCTGATATAGGCTTATAATTCTAACTACTTGGGAGGCCGAGGCAGGAGAATTACTAGTTGAGGGCCTTTGTGCACTATAGGGCAAGTTCAAGGCCAAGTTGGGTGGCTGAGTAACAACCAGCGTTTTGAGAAGGTGGGCGAGCTGGAGGGCTGGCTCAGCAGTTAGGAATGCTTGCTCTTCTTACTTGATTCCCAGTGCCCCCACGAGGCTGCTCACAACTGCCTGTAACTTGAGCTCCAGTGGGCTCCTCTGGCCTCCACAGGCACCCGTACACACACACACACACACACACACACACACACGCACACACACACACACACACACACACACACACACACACACACACACACACTTTTAAAAGCTTTGTTTTAGCTAAGAAGAGTAAGGAGATAGCTTAGCAGTAGAGAGCTTGCCTAGCGTATGTGAGGCCCTGGGTTCAATAACTCAGTCCTGCCCACCCTTCCACCCAGAAAAAGGAAAACTAAAACTAATTAAGGTAAAACAGAAGCAGCTGCATATGGTCTGTATGCTGGTTGACTAACTAGACAATGACTAATTAATGTTAATCAGGTGTGGTTATTCCCGCCTGTCATCTTAGTAGTCTAGAGGCTGAAACAGGAGGGTTACAAGGAATCTGAAGCTAGCCTGGGCAATATAATATGTTTCAGACCAGCCTAGGTTACAATATGAGATACCCCCTACCCCCAAACAAACAAACGAACGATCTGGGGACGTAGCTCAGTTGGTAGAGATTTGACTAGCACGCAGAAAACTCTGGGTCCCACCCCAGCACCGCATACAACACACAGACATGGTGGCTCATGCCTGTAATCCGAGCATTTGAGAGGTGGGATACGAAAAATTACAGGAGGGAGACGTGCCTGGTTTGAAAGGAAATGATTTCAGATGAGGTGGGATTGGAGCCAATTCCTAAAATTGTTTTTTATTATTGTCTTTGGTAGAGTTCAAATCTTTGGAGATTTAAATTTTTTTTATTTATCTATTATTTATTGTTGAGACATGGCTCAATAATGTAGCCCAGGTTGACCTTGAACACAAAGTAGCTGAGGGTGACCTTGAGAATTTCTGAAGCACAGCGATATGACTGAACTAGTGCTTTGGGCATATTTGTCTACTATTATATTGATTTGGGGCTGGACACAGAAAAGAGTGGGGGAAAAACCCGAGGCTACTTGCCCTATTTGTTATAATAGACTCTCAAAAATGACAGAACTCAAGCCAGGGCAACAGTGAGCCAAGGTAATGTTGAGCCAGGGCAGTGGTGGGCCAGGGCAGTGGTGAGCCAGGGCGGTGGTGAGCCAGGGCGGTGGTGAGCCAGGGCAGTGGTGAGCCAGGGCGGTGGTGAGCCAGGGCGGTGGTGGGCCAGGGCGGTGGTGGGCCAGGGCGGTGGTGAGCCAGGGCGGTGGTGAGCCAGGGCGGTGGTGAGCCAGGGCGGTGGTGAGCCAGGGCAATGGTGATCTAGGGCAGTGGTGAGCCATGGCAGTGGTGAGCCAGGGCAATGGTGGAGCCATCTAGGAAGGAATGAACCTTTCCTTCTGTACTACAGTCAGGGAGACAGTGGTTCTGATAATTACAAATCAGATACAAAAAGCTGTAAAAACAAATAAATAAATAAAAAAGAGATCAAAATTTTTAGGAGCAAAAGCACCATACTGTAGACAGATTTTTCTTTTGTGCCACCAGCTCACACACAAAAAAAAATGATCTGGAGATTTATTATTATTTATGAAAGCTCAGCATTAGCTTAGGCTTGTTTCTAACTAGCTCTTATAACTTAAATTAACAAATGTTTTTAAATCTACATTTTGTTAGCTTTTTTTTTTGTGTGGTGCAGTTACCGTTGCTCTGTACTGTTCATCATGCTTCCTCTCTGAGTCCTCTCTGTCCCCAGAAGTTCCACCTAATCTCTTTCTGCCTAGTCAATGGCTGTTCAGCTCTTGATTTTTTATTTTATTTTATTTTTTCATTTTTTTGAGACAGGGTTTTTCTGTGTAGCTTTGGTGCCTGTCTTAGATCTCGCTCTGTAGACCAGGTTGGCCTCGAACTCACAGAGATCCTCCTGGCTCTGCCTCCCAAGTGCTGGGATTAATGGCGTGCACCACCACTGCCTGGCTGTTCAACTCTTTATTAAGCCAGGCACAGTGACACATCTTCACACAGTGTGAAGGAACATTCCACAACACCCTACTCAACAGTTTACATGCGGTGGAATCGAAGTTCTTCCAAGGACAGTTGTCTGTGGAAGATGTAATCATGACGGTGCTTCATAAACTCATTTCTGTCCTTAAAACCTCTGACTCTGGAAAAACTGGAGAATATACAGAGAGCAGCACAGGATAGAATTCACCAAGAAATGGCCAAAAAAGGAAGAACGGCAAATAGCCCACTGACCAGCAGCACTGTAGGGGACACCCCACTTTAACTGCTTAATAACCCACTGACCAGCAGCACTGTAGGGGACACCCCACTTTAACTGCTTAATAACCCACTGACCAGCAGTACTGTAGGGTACACCCCACTTTAACTGTTTAATAACCCACTGACCAGCAGAACTGTAGGGGACACCCCACTTTAACTGTTTAATAACCCACTGACCAGCAGAACTGTAGGGGACACCCCACTTTAACTGTTTAATAACCCACTGATCAGCAGCACTGTAGGGGACACCCCACCTTAACTGCTTAATAACCCACTGACCAGCAATGCTGTAGGGGACACCCCATCTTGCTTTAACTGTTAATAACAAAGACTATATTGTATCTGTAGGCTGGAAGGATGTAATCAAACTGGACATTCAAAACATCTGATGAGCACCGACAAAACTCAGGGCCTTTCACATTGCTTTGTTTTAAAAGCAAAACTTTAAACCAAGTTTTATGGAATTCTGAAAAAGTTTGCAAAGTTACAAATTATTATTCACTGTTTCTATCGTTAACGGCTGTAAGAATTGAGAAGCAGCTTTCATGGATGCAGGGTCTCTCTGTGTTTATTAGAAACCCAAGTTTGAAAATAGACTCTATAAATCTTGAATAAAGTATGTTCAGTTTTTACATTACCCCAGAACAAACTTAAAAAACAATAGAGGTGGGAATAGCATATGCTAGTAGTAGACGTTAGTAAAGTCCATTCACTCATTATTCAATACTTTGCATTGCTAGCTGCTATGTGTTGGGTAGAATGACAGAGTCTGGAATAAGATAGGCATAATCTGTATCTCAGAATTTCCAAATTGTACCTCTTGGATCCTTTGAGAAGTGACTTTCCCATTAGACTGATTATTTTTTTGAGGTTGGATCTCAAAGTGTAGCCTAGGCAGACCTTGAACTCCATCTCCTCACGCCGCAGCATCCAGTATGCGGGGATGGGAGGTGTGGGCCACCGTACTGGCTTCTATTTTCTGATATTATTTATAGATCTGGGTGTAAACTGAAGTTTCTCGGTTCTGCCTGGCCCTCCTGGGCAGCAGCCATTTTTATAAAATGATCACTCAGAGGCTTAATATTAATTACGAACTCTTTTGTCTATGGCTCAGCTTTATTGCTAGCCAGTTCTTACGTCTTAAATTAACCCATTTCTATTAATCTGTATTTTACCACATGGCCGTGGCATTACCGGTCTGCTGGCATCTTCTTCCTTGGGTGGCTGGATGGCGTCTGCGCTCTTCTGCCTTTCTTCTTCCTGTCTCTCTCTTGGACTTCCTGCCTGGCTATAACCTTTCTTGCCACAGGCCAGAGCAGCTTCCTTATTAACCAATGGTAGCAACATATATTCACAGCATACAGAAAGACGACCCCACAGCATTTGGGAGACTAGAACATGTGAACTGGGGTGTTATTTAACAAAGCCGTCTCTTGGTTTACAGGTCCTGCAGTTGTTGATCCTACTCTGAGGTAAGACAGATGTAGTGCCTCCCAATTCAATCATGCAGAAATGGACATTTAAAAATTACAGAACTATAGTTTGTTTTTCAGTGTGCAAATTTCCTTGTCTTTATTAGATAGTTAAAAAAATGAATCTCAGCCACTTGTGAAGGGGACAGACAATACTCATACTTACTGTAAAGGGAAAACTAGAGGATTTTTAAAAAAATAAATGAGTTTATTTGCTGATTTTCTTTTTACATACTCTAAAATTAATTAATTAATTAACTAATTAATTAATTAAAATTATTTTTTGAGATAAGGTTTCTCTGTGTAGCCCTGGTTGTCCTGGGACTCACTCTATAGACCAGGTTGGCCTTGAACTCAAAGACATCTGTCTGCTTTTGCCTCTTGAGTGTTGGAATTAAAGGTGAGCACCATCACAGCCCCATTCATTCCACATCACTTTAAAAATAATGTTTTCTATGTTAACATTATTCCGGATATCCGGCTTTCACAGGCCATGCTTGGGTGTGCTGAGCGGGAAGTCTCATGCTCTAATCAGAGGGATTTTAGTGGTGCCCCTGAGCAAGCACTGAGTAGTCAGCCCGCCCCCCATCTCCCTCTCATCCCCCTCCCATTCCCCTCCCATCTCCTTCTCTGCTCCCCTCCCCCCAGTGTCTTTAGGGAATGAGACATGTCATTGTGCCTCTGTCATGTGGAAAATCGTGTTTCCCGGTGACACACAGAGGTAAACATGAGCACGTTTCAACCATTTGCCTTTTTATTATTTATTTAATCTGCCATTGTGTGTTTTAAGAGTCTGTTTTGCTTCTTTCTCTTTAAGAAAAAGAAAAGCTTGTAACAGTCTAACCAGCTACATCATTACCATTAAATTTATTTTGTTTTGCAACTTAGAAATCACCTACAGTATGGCCCACTTAAAACAATCAGGAAATGCCGTGTGTGAAAGGGGTTGTGGATGATAAAAGTTTAAAAAGCTGGGCTAGGAACATCTTCCTTGCTTTAGGATCCCCTTGTCACCTTTACATGAAACACTCACTCTAGTGTGAGTGAATGCCCAAGTGCTGATGTTTTACCAACCACTGTGTAGCTGGTCCCTAGGATCCATCCATGCTCTGCCCACTCTCTGGCAGAGTTATTACCTATTTGTCATCTACCTGTCTATCTGTCTATCTATCTATCTATCTATCTATCTATCTATCTATCTATCTATCTATCTATCTATCATCTCTCTACCATCTATCTATCTTCATCAAGCTGCCCTAGAAACCAGAGTTAAATCCAAAGGCTTAAGTCCATGGTGAAGCATTGTTTTCTCAAAATATTTCTCAAGAAGCTCACCATCTACCACACGGGTGTGTGTTTGCCTTTTCCTAGTCCCCACAGGCCCCAGGGGGCTTTCACACCTGAAGGGTCCTTTTCTTGGATGTGCAGTTCTCAAGGGAACGTGAGTCTCTGTGTCGGTGTCTGGCGTGGCCTGTGTTAGTTCTGAGAGGTCAGGGCTAAGGGTTAAGTCCTGATAGCTGTTTTCCCAGTCTTCTGCTGCTTCTTGTTGAGGGCTCTTTTTTTTTTTTTTTTTTTTTTTTTTGGTTTTTTGAGACAGGGTTTCTCTGTGTAGCTTTGCGCCTTTCCTGGGACTCACTTGGTAGTCCAGGCTGGCCTCGAACTCACTGAGATCCGCCTGGCTCTGCCTCCCGAGTGCTGGGATTAAAGGTGTGCACCACCACCACCCAGCAGAACTCCTATATCTTTCATTTCTGTTTAAGTTACTGGTATGGTAACAGGCCCCCAGACCTTAACACAACTGACGCCATGATGGAAATACCATTCAGGCTTTGGAACCCAGCATGCAGGCAGCACCACCTGCCAAACTTTACGAGAGCTTAAAAGAAAAACCTCAGGACAGACGAGCTGCGAATCTCAGCAGCTGCCCAGAAGGGAAGGCAGAGGAGAGAAGGAGAAAACTTTCGTGATTTAAGTCAGCCCGGAGGTCAGCCACATGGTGGACAGGCAGTCACATGTTGTAGCGGGGAGCTGTAGAGAAAGAGCCAAGCCTACCTTATTAGGGAAGGAAGGCCTGCTTAGGCTCGCTCTGACCACATCGGGAAGAAAAAGGCAGAAGGGGAGAAAATCAAAGTTTTCCCGAGTCAGGATTAAGCAATTTTACCAATAATTTCATTAGTACTGTTAACAAAGTGCAGTGGGGCTGGAGAGATGGCTCAGTGGTTAAGAGCACTTCCAGAGGTCCTGAGTTCAATTCCCAGCACCCACATGGTGGCTCACAACCATCTGTAATGAGATCTGGTGCCCTCTTCTGGCCTGCAGGGACACATGCAGACAGAACACTGTATACATAATAAATAAATAAATCTTTTTTTTTTTTTTTTTTTTTTTTTTTTAAGGTGGCTGGGTTGGGGATTTAGCTCAGTGGTAGAGCGTTTGCCTAGCAAGTGCAAGACCCTAGGTTCGGTCCTTAGCAAAAAAAAAAAAAAAATGCAGTGACTAGGGAGCCTTCAAAACCAAGGCCATAAACTGCTGCCCCTGCCCCTCCCTTGGTTAGAAATGGGTTCCTTCCCTACTCACCTACACGTTAATAGCCACCTCTAAAGCTGTGCCTTTAGGGGAAGACAGTCATTTCCACGTTCCCATTTTAGAACCTCCCGGAGCCCTTTTAATTTCTTTCATTCAAATCCCCAAGGCTTCCTCACTTGAAAACCCCAGCTCCATAGGGCTCCTCGTTAAGTTTTAGATAATGCTTAAGAGAACCGCAGTCTGTAAATATCCTGTGGCCACACTCTTCACCCTTCCACAGCCAGCCCCCAGCCCAACTAGTCAAGAAGATCTATAGTCAGTGGTGAGTGAAATACACACATGCCGTGGTGCTCTCCCTTTTTAAAATTACACTTATTTATTTAGTGTGCGTGCATGCGTGTGCGTGTGCGTGTGCGTGTGCGTGTGTGTGTGTGTGTGTGTGTGTGTGTATGTGTGTTTGGGGGAGCACTGTGCATGCTTTGGCACAAGCGTGGAGGTCAGAGGACAACTCTTGGGAGTCTCTTCTCTCCTCCTACCATGTGGATCCTGGAGACTGGACTCAGACCATCAGGCTTGGTGGCCAGTGCCTTTACCTGCTGAGCCGTCTCCCCGCTCCTGTTCTTGTTTTCGAGGCAGAGTCTTGCTGTGTAACCCAGGCTGTTCTCAAACTTGTCATCCTCCTGCCTCTGCTGCCTCAGTGCTGAGATTCTATGTGTCACCGTACCTGGCAATCTGAAAGATAAACTTTTAAGAGAAGGTAGAGAGGTGTGTCAGTTGGTGGGGCACTTGCCTACATGCATGAAGCCCTGGGTTCCCACACACCAGTGATTCCTGTCTTTTGTGTAGAGGCAGAGACATCAAATGTTCAAGGTCTAGCTGGGAAGATGACTCATTGGATACAATGCTTACCGACCAAGTACAAGTGTTCCATTTTGGATTGCCAGCGCCTTAAAAGTCAGGCCTGGTGGTGTGTCTCTGTAACCTGAGCATTGTAGAGACAGAGACAAGTGGATCCAGGAGGCTTACTGGCCAGTGAGCTCCAGGTTCATCGGAAGACTCTGTTTGGAAAAATAGGGCAGAGGAAGACAGAGGAAGATGCCCAACGTTGACCTCTGACTGTATGTATGAACATATACATGCAAACACACACATTCACCACACACACACACAAACACACACACACACACACACACACGCACACGCACGCGTGCGCACGCGCGCACACACACACACACACAAAATAAATAAATAAAATAGAAATAGAGATCAACATCATCTTCAGCTCCATATCAAATTCCCAGTCAGCCTGGAATATGTAAGATCTGTTTTTTTTTTTTTTTTTTGAAAAAGGTTTCTTAGACTGCATGGGAGTCGTTTTATGTTTCAGGAGAAGAATTGAACCGCAGGACTTTGAAGTCTTCTTCGACCCGAGGCAACTTCGCAAAGAGACCTGTCTGCTCTATGAGATCAGCTGGGGCGGGAGGAACAGCGTCTGGCGGCACACGAGCCAAAACACCAACAAACACGTTGAAATCAATTTCATAGAAAAAATGACTTCAGAAAGATACTTTGCTCCATCCACCAGGTGCTCCATCATCTGGTTCTTGTCCTGGAGTCCCTGTGGGGAATGCTCGAAGGCCATTATAGAATTTTTGAGCCGACACCCCAACGTGACTCTGTTTATTTATGTAGCCCGGCTGTATCACCACATGGATCAGCGAAATCGGCAGGGACTCAGGGACCTCATTAACAGAGGTGTGTCTATCCAGATCATGACCGAGCAAGGTAAGAACCGATTGTTCTGAGAGAGCAGTGGTGGTGAAGGGCAGACACCAGCTGTTGGTGATGTTGGGATGAAATCCCAGAGGTAAAAGTTCAACATAAAGCGAGGAAGGGAGCCAGGTCTCACCTTCACAGCAAAGGATTGATGAGCAATAGTAACTTGTTCCTCTGCTCCAGGCACCTCTGCCCCCCAGCCGCCTTAAATGAACTTTTTAGGGAGCGTGACC
Organism: Peromyscus maniculatus bairdii; assembly: GCF_049852395.1. Taxonomy (NCBI): domain Eukaryota; kingdom Metazoa; phylum Chordata; class Mammalia; order Rodentia; family Cricetidae; genus Peromyscus; species Peromyscus maniculatus. The sequence continues at coordinate 145,170,583 of NC_134854.1, read as the reverse complement.
ACCTCTAGCAGCAAATAGACAGAGTCTTTACATAGAGCGCATGCTCTGTGGTTGTTGCTGCTGGGACTTGAAGCCGAAGCCTTGCACGTGCTGAGCATCCGTGAGAGGCAAGTGCGAAACTACTGAGCTACATCCCTGCTCTTTAGTGTTTATTTCGACAGAGTCCTACTCTGGACTTGTCACATAGCTCAGGCTAGCCTGACTGCAGTTTTCCTGCTTCAGCCTTCTGAATGAATAGCTTGGATTGCAGGCATGAACCACTGTGCCCAGGTAGTTTTAAATAATTTACCACGGTATTTGTGAAATGAACCGAATTGTGTATTTCTTAGAGTACTGTTACTGTTGGAGGAATTTTGTCAACTACGCACCTTCAAATGAAGTTTACTGGCCAAGGTACCCAAATCTGTGGATGAAGCTGTACATACTGGAACTGCACTGCATCATTCTAGTAAGTGACTTTGGCTTTTTGCTTGTTTCCGTTTTGAGACGGGGGTCTTCTATAAGCTGTCCTTGAACTTGCTATGTAGTGGAAGATGGCCTTGAATTCCTGATCCTCTTACCCCCACCTTCTGAGTACTGGGATTATAGTCTCATGATACTATGTCTGGCTTGCTAGTAAGTTCCTCTTCTTCCTCTTTGCATGTGTCTCTGTGAGTCTTTATGAATGGCTGCTACAAGTGTGCAGGTGCCTGCAGAGGACACCCCCCCCCCCCGCCCCCGTCCCGCCTCCGTCCCCCCCCAGCTGGAGTTAGAGGTGGTTGGGAGCCACCTGAGGTGGGCGCCGGGAACTGAACTCTGGGTCCTCTACGAGAGCAGTCTGACCTTGTCTTCGTTACTTTGCTATTGCTGTGGTGAACATCATGACCAAGAGCTGCTGAGAGAAGGAAGGTTGACTTTGGCTTACAGATCCTGAGGTAGAGTCTGGATGTAACGTTGGGGAGGCAAGGTAGCGGGTACAGAAAGCTGAGAGATTAGATCTCTGCCCTATGTAGGAGCCAGGAGAGAGCTAACTGGAACTGGGGAGCGGGGTGAATATAAACTCTCAAATTTGCTCCAGTGAGTGATATATCTCGTAAAACAAGGCTTCATGGCCTCAAAGCTCATGACCCTCTCAAACATACCACCACCAGACACCCTGTGGATATTTCATTCAAACCACCACAGTGTCCTCAACCACTGGACCATCTCTGCAGACCCTCTCATAAGTGGCCTGCCTTCCTTCCTTCCTTCCTCCCTCCCTCCCTCCCTCCCTCCCTTCCTTCCTGCCTTTTTTTTTTTTTTTTTGAGACATGGTCTCACCATATAAATAACTCAGAGAGATCTGTCTGTTTCTCCTCCCAGATGCTGAGACTAGGGTGTGCACCACTCCCTGAATCTTTCTTGTATGTTTATTTAAGGGGTGGGGTGGGGGCAGACCAGAGCCGTGACAAGCTCTCTCTCAGTAGCAGCCCTGACAGAGACCAGGCCTTAGCTTCAGTTTCGATTTCCTGGAACAGGGCTGGAGCTCAGCAAGCAGTTTTCAGGAAAACCACAACTCAGGGGCAACCAATCAGCAAGCATCCCTCAGCCTTCTGCTACTCCGCAGGTGCCCCTCTGCCTTGGGCTGGCTCAGCAGACTCCCACCAGACTTCTGCTAGCTAAAGATAGCTTTCTCTACCCTGCCGCTGGAAAGTCCATGACCATGTTAGAGTCTCTGACCAATAAGACCCCAAAATAATCTTCCCTCCACGCATCAGCCCCAGACGAACCCCTCCTCCCTGGAAGTTCCTTAACTCTGCTTAAAAGGAGCTTACAACCTGCTCCTGGGGTCGCCATTTGCCACCCCAACATGTTGGCAGTTTTTAAATAGCCACTGGTGGTCTTCTTTGGGACTTCTCTCAGACCCTAACACAAGCAAAAGTTTTGCTGCAAAAAGAAGTATCCTTTTTTTGTGTTTCTCTTTTGAGGATTTTCCCATATACTCTCATCACATTTTTTTTTTTTTGCATTTATACTTAAATTTGGTTATTTAACTAGCTAACTCATCTTAAAATGAGAAACAAGATAATGAAAGTCAAGAGGACCCTGAGGGGTTGGGATTTAGCTCAGTGGTAGAGGGCTTGCCTAGCAAGTGCAAGGCCCTGGGTTCGGTCCTCAACTCTGAAAAAAATACAAGAGGATCCTGACTGGGATATAAATCTAGTCTGTGGCTCCAAAATCCTCCCCACCACCGCCCAAACCAGCCTCCTTCAGTGGGAAGCAAGTAGGGGAGGAAATGGGTCAGTCAGGGCAAGGTGTGCCTGGGACACACAGTGATTCCGTTTTATCCTTCTCTTCATGTCACACCTCGGTGCTCCAGGCTCTCTTGTTTCCCCTAGGGGCGGAGGCCAGTCACACTACGGAAGAAAATGTGCCTCGTTTGGATTCTTGTCCAAATGGTAGCTCAACTGAATCCCAATTAACATTTTTAAATGTTCACAGTAATATTTAGTGTTAACTGTTAATAAAATCTAATCTTCTTTGTTTCAGGGACTTCCGCCCTGTTTAAAGATTCTAAGAAGACACCAACACGAGCTGACTTTTTTCACACTGACTCTTCAGGGTTGCCATTACCAGAGGATTCCACCTCACATCCTTTGGGCCTCAGGGTTGATATGACCTCTGGGAGTTGGAGATGAATAAAATGACTCCTTGTGTGTGTACTGTTTTGACAGCAAGCTGTGACGACCCACTAAAAAGTGACTGTCATGAAGAGTCTAGAAATCGAGCTGAGACTAACACTCCTGGGTAGAGTACTGGTTATATGTGTGAGGCCCTGGGTTCAATGCCCAGAACTTCCAGGAAAACAGAGAGAATCTAGAATTGAGCCAGGTATGGTTAATTACAAGATTACACTCCTGTAATCCCAGCACCAGGGAGGCAGGGGCACCAGATCTCTGTGAGTTCAAGGCCAGCCTGGTCTACATAGTAAGACCCAGGCTAGCTTCAGATCACACAGTGAGACCTTGTCTAAAAAACAAAACCCCAAAATCCAGAATCTAGGAATCGAAGGCTCGGGTAATCGAAGTAATTGAGCGGTAGAGGCAGGAGAATGACAAGTTGAAAGTCATCTTGGGCTACACAGTAAATTTGAAACCAGCCTCAACAGATATGAAATTCAGTGTGCTAAGTCCTTCGAGTTATGGCAGCAGCCACCACCTCACCAGCTTGCATAACAGAGCCACTCAGACCAGCTCATTCATTTGCCTGCTTGCCCCTCCAAAGACTGTCATGGCACACAACAGCCCCTGGGCACTGGAAGAGGCTGGACTGTACTAAATTCTTACATTTACATTTTGAAAATTGTATTTATCTATTATTATTATTATTGTGTGTGTGGAGGGGGTTGTGTGTGTATACCATGGCACCCCTGTGGAGGTCACAGAGCAACTTTTAGGGTTCTCTCTCTCTTTCTACTATTCATGCTGGGGAATGAATGAAGATTGTCAGTTCAAAAAAGTGATTTGTTATTATTATTTTTTTTACCCCTGAGCTGTCTCCACAGTCCTATATCTATACATTAAAAAAAAAAACTGCAGTGAAAGATACCATTTATCAAGTGTTATTGTATTTGTTTGGCTCCCAGGACCCACTGGAGTTTGTCTGTGAAAAAAACGAGGAACGGATGTTAGTCCACGTGGGGATCAGGGGCTCCCACCTCACTAAGCCAAACCCAGCATTTTCTTGCTTTGATTTGTTTCTATTTTGAGACAGGGTCTCAAAAAGCTTCCAACTCACTATGTAGTCATGGATGACCTTGAACTCCTGAGCCTCCACATTCTTGTCTTTTATTCATCCACCTGTCCATCTGGGATCTGGAACTCGGCCGTGGTCTCTCTCTCTCCAGCCCACTCCAGCTTATCTTCTCTCTCTCTCCAGCCCACTCTAGCTTAGCTTCTCTCTCTCTCTCTCCAGCCCACTCCGGCTTAGCTTCTCTCTCTCTCTCTCCAGCCCACTCCGGCTTAGCTTCTCTCTCTCTCCAGCCCACTCCGGCTTATCTTCTCTCTCTCTCTCCAGCCCACTCCGGCTTATCTTCTCTCTCTCTCTCCAGCCCACTCCGGCTTAGCTTCTGCTCCCCTCCGTGTCTGCTGCTTCTTGTCACAGAAACTCTTCTGGCTTTGAGCACATTCTCTTGACTCCAGTCTCACACTTCTATCTTGAAAGACATCACAACTGTATCATCGCTTGTTCTTATAAAAAGGTTTGTATTAGGCATGGTAGTATACCCTCTGTCCTCCGTACTCAAGAGGCTGAAGCAGGAGAACCAGCCCTTGGGCTACCTACTGAGACTCTAATGCAAACAAACAATCAATCGAACAGAAGAGGGAGCAGGGAGATTGCTTAGTGGGCAAAGGTGTAACACAAATTGCTAAATGGTCTTATTAATAAGAAACCCAGAGCCAGATATTGGGGTAAAAGCTGAAAGATCAGAGAGACAGAGCAACAAGCCACAAGTTCTTATCCCTATGAAATCCTCTCTCCCTAGGAGCTCCTCTCTCCACCATGTTTTATCACTTCCTCTCTCTGTCCAGGTCTATCACTTCCTGTCTGTCTGTACTGACCTCCAGACCTCTATGGTTAACTAGTGGCTAGCTCCTCCTTCTGATTTTCAGGAAAGCTTTATTTGTTAGAGCACAAATAAAATATCACCACACAAAGGCCATAGCCCTACAAACCCAGGCAGAAAGCCAGGCAAAGTGACTTGTGTCCAGGATTAATGAAACCAAGGACTGTGCACTGAAATCGCTGAATCCGTGAGCTGAAATAAATCCTTCCCCTTTAAATTGCTCCTCCCAAACATTCTGTCACAGTGAAGTGAATAGTGGCAGTGGGAAGCAAAGACATTTGGACAGGTAAGGGATGAAGTCACTTCCCAGGTGCCCTTTCTCAGGGAGTATTTGGAGGGTTTACTACATTAACCCAAGGAAGGGGGAATTACTGGAAGCCAGGCCACAATTCAGACAGAAGGGAAAAACAAAATCCCCCGCAGGACAGTGAAAGAGCAATAACGGGATAATGTAGCCACAGAAAAAACTGTGGAGAGCTCCCGTGAGATTAGAGATGAGCTCTGGGTGCATCTTGGAAGGTGTTTCAGAAGATTCAACAGGGCATGGACACTGCTTAGCTGATGGAACTGGAGGAGACAGCCAGCATGTGAAGGCATCTTCCCTCTGCTCCCTACTCCCTGGTGTGAGCTGCTGGGCTCCACCACACCCTCCCCACCATAACACACTGAACCTTCACAACTGTGAGTCAAAGTGAAGCTCTCCTCACTTCCAGTTGGCCCCGGGCATTTGGTCACAGTGGTAATAAACGTAATAAAGGAGTCACTCAGCTTAGAGCAAGGCATGGAAGTGATACAGAGAGAATGCATTTTTCGAAGATGAAATTAAGCCGGACTTGGATAACAATACCAGTAGCTCTGTAGCCTAAGGCAAGATGATCTTAAGTTCAAGCCTGGCTTGGGCTACAGACTGAGTTTAAAGCCAGCCTGGGCAACTTGGTGAGACTGTGTCTAAAAATAAGGAGTAACGAAAGTGCTCGGGATGGAGGCCTGTGGGCAAGCATTTGCCTGGACTTTAAATTTAATGATTTCCTACATGTGTGGCAGTGTTAAGCATCACCAGAATTTTTTTGTTTGTTTTTGAGACACGGTCTCTTTATGTAGTCTTGGCTGTTCTAGAACTCCCTCTGTAGACCAGGCTAGCCTTTAGGTCAGAGATCCGACTGCCTCTGCCTCCTGAATGTTGGGATTAAAGGAGTGCACCACCACCACCTGAATAATTAATGCAGTCTTTAATCTTCCCTAGTAAATAGCATTTTGAAGTAGCCCTCAGCTTCCTGCGTTCGAGTATGGAAAAATGGATGGTTAGAGTTAGCCTGATAAACTGTAAGATAATCTTTCAGAGTTGCTAAGTTTCTATCAGACTATCCCCCTGAGATGATAGGGATTGTCCCAGGGCCCTGCACAGACAAATGTTCTACCATCTAGCTGTACCACCAATCCATACTAGAATTTTCAAAATGTCCCTAATGAAACCAAGAAAGAAAAGAAATAGCTCTTGGGTATTATGTTCCTCACTGTTCTAGTGCTGTGAGGAGGCACATGATCAAAGCCATTTTATTTTTTGAGACAGGATTTCTCTGTGTAGCCTTGGCTGTCCTAGAGCTAGCTCTGTAGCCCAGGCTGGCCTCAAATTCATAGAGATCCACCTGCCTCTGCCTCCCAAGTGCTAGGGTGAAAGGTGTGCACCACCACCGCCTGGCCTAAGCAAAGCAATTCTTATGAAAGAAAGCATTCAATTGAAGGCTTGCGTACAGTTTCGTAAGTTTAGTTTGTTATCATAGAGGGAAGTACGGTGGCATGCAGGCACGCACTGGAGCTTGTAGCCAAGAGCTACATCTTGATTCAAAGTGTTTTGGGATATTCAATCACACTGTGAACCCTGAGTTTTCATTTGCATTAATTAAATAAAATCAACCTTGGGTCAGGAGGAGGAGCGAGGCCAGCAACTAGTTGACAGGAAGTAATCATAGAGAGTCAGGGGGTGTCTGGAAGATGGATAGAGAGACGTCCAGGAAGTAGCAGGGAGGGACTTTGAGTGGGGCAGTCTTTTTTGGTTTGGCAGAGCAGAAGGACGCTCTTTTTTGGAGATGCCAGCAAAGAGGGAAGGTCAGCCAGTTGCTCCTCAACCTCTTGGAGCTAGCAGGTTTTCACCCCAGCCTCCAACTCCCAAGTCTTATTGATAAACAGAATGATAGAGATTTAGTTAAAACTACATTTGGTGGATCTAGCAGGACATAAAAGTCCCACCCGGCTGCTGCCAGAGAAGTGGGCTGGAAAGTGTGGAGCTGCAGTTACTGGCTGGAACAGCAGTAGATAGATTCAGGTGCAGCTGCTGGGCCAGGGGTAACACAAAGGCAGAGACAAAGAGAGACTGTGCCTGGTCTGGGCTTTTGAAACTCCAAAACCCAATCCCAGCGACACACCCATTCCAACAAGGCCACGCCTCCGAGTCCCGCTCATCCTTTCCAATAGCGCCACTCCCTGATAGCCAATCACTCATATCTATGAGCCTATGGGGGCCGTTCTCATTCAAACAGCCACAGGGGTGCAGATCAGTGGTACAGCACTTGTCTAGCCTGTGTGAGGCCCTGGGTTTAATTCCCAGAACCACAAAAAAAGATAGATAGATAAAAAAGAAAGAGAAAAGAGAATGAAAGAAAGAAAAAGCAAGAGAGAGAGAGAGAGAGAGAGGAAAGTGTCCTTCCCCCCACCTTCTAACGATGTGTTATTCCGGGGTACCCTTTTCTTCCCTGCCACATGTCTTAAAATAGTAATATCCATCCATTACTGCTCTTCATCTTTTTATTCACAGCACCCACATTTGACTCCATTATTCCTAAAAGTTTGACATCTATTACATGCTTCCCCAACCTTTTTAGTTTTTGCTACATTTTAAAAACAGAATTAATTCATTTTACTTTTCTGGTATAAAAGGGGCTGTTGTAGCCCCAGCTAGAGCCTGGATCTTCTGAACAAGGGACTCGGGTGTGAGTTTTCACAAGATGGTCAGTGAATTCCTGATAGGGAGACTTAGTGGACTGTCTCTTTCCAGAGGACAAGGTTGAGTAGTTATAGGTCTTGGAGATGCATCAAAGATGGCGCTGGTGAAGTTACCCAGGGTGGGGGTGAATCAGTACCGGCTGGTCAGCAGCTCTTGGGGCATGGGAACAGAGATGATTCCAGTCCCTCTGGGGGCAGGTATGAGAGGTGCAAGCACAGAGCCACAGAGTCAGGATGGTGTGGAACTTGCCAATCTTGTTACTTTGGTGACACCAAGACCAACATAACCATTGTAGTCCCCAACAGTGACAAAAGCCTTAAACCTGGTCTGCTGGCCAGCCCGAGTCTGCTTCTGCACTGGCATGATCTTTAGAACCTCATCCTTCAGGGATGTCACGAAAAAGCCAACAGTCTCCGATTCCTTGGTGGGCAGGGAAAAAGGCAGATCTCCTCCAGGGACTTGGTCATAGTGTCCTTGACCAGGCGGCCCAGCTTGATGATGGGGATTCACTCCTTGTTTTTGCCACTGCGCCCTCCCAAACCAGGGTCCCTGATATGAGTGAAGAGGCTCAGTAAAGAGACCGCTGAAGGCTGTGGGAGGCCCCAGAACAGCTTGACCAGACAGCTGCCATGACAGACACAGCTTCCGGCAGACCCCACCCTGTGGAGCCCGTGTCTAAGGGGACATACCTGAGGCCCAGACACAGCTTTTGGCAGGCAACACCTGGACCCAGGAAGAGTCATAAACTGACCCCACCAGCATCTAAGAGGAAATACCTGACATTCCAAACGTTCCTTATACCCCTAGACAAATGTCAGCCAATTAGGGTCCTGAACCCTGAAAATCCCCTCACCTCAACCTCTGCTGTGATAGAAATCCCACCCTGCCTGGGCTCTGGGCTCTCTGCTCTCACCACTGCGTCAGATAGACAGAGAGAGATCAAGCTTGGAGCTTGAAGAGAATAAAGGCTCTTTGCTTTTATATATGGGATTCGGTCTTCATGGTGGTCTTTTGGGGGTCTCCGAGATCCGGGCATAACGATAATAAACTGTTCAAGCACACTCTGGTAGCTAGCAGAAGAAGCCACAAACCGGTCAAATTCTACCTCTGTCTCTTGCCGCCGAGGGACCTTGGGCAAGTCAGTCAGCTGTTGGTTTCTGTTTCCTCCTTGATGAAACGAGAATAATAAAGCTCCGGTTGTGAAACAGGACCGTGAAAGCGAAACCTAAGCAACAAAGCCATAGATTAAGTGATGTTCTTCCTCTAAATGTATCCAAAGTGCTTGGACACAAGGAACTCAGTGTGAACAGGCAGACTCAGAAGCAGTGCAAACAGGTCTTGATTTTTGATTATATGTACTGCACTGAATGGGAGAAATACAAACAAAACAAACAGACAAACAAACAAAAGAAACCTCCAGCAGATACCTATATGGCATTCACCACGGACCGAGTGCTGAGTGTCTCATACACCGAACTCATGTCTTCTCACCAGCTGCCTCCACCTGTTACTGTCTTACCTTTGGAAAAGAGAAAACTTAAACACAAAAAGTTCCAATGATTGGACCAAGGCCACTGAGGTGCTGAACTTTAGTCCCTCCGGCCCAGGAAAGAAGAAGCAGCCGTTTGTGAACAACTTTCTTTATATATAGCAGACTTAGATCCCTCTGGATTTTACAATTCAAAAATAACCCTTGGAGGAAGGAAGTCAGCTTCAGCCCTGGCCCTGCCTGTGGACGGGAAGAACTGGACCCTGCATTAAATAAACAGGCACTCTAACGGGGATGGATGCCTTGAATATTTGAAGTGCCTTTTCCTTCATCCTGAAATACATATGCTCACTTTAAAGTATAAAGTGACGTCTCCGGGAGCTTGGGTGGCCCCAAGTTCTTGTTCAATTACTAAAGAGTAAACAAATACAGCAGGACTTGGTGACAGAGGAACCAATAAATGTGAGTCACTTCCTGAATACCTACTTCTTGACCCCAGATTTCAGGGCGAGCAAACACCCAGATGTGTGCACTGGCGTGTAGACTTGGTTGATGGAGTTTGACCTGCCCCCAGAGGGTGCGTGCATCGTGTTTACACACTATAGTTAGAAGCGTGCTAATCTGGCCTTCAGCAATAAAGGCAAAGGCGAACCTCAGCGGCCACACTGAGTACCCTGAGAACTGGTGTCTGGGAAAATGGACTGAGACAATGTCTCAAAGTGAGGTTCATACATTTTCGGGGCTGGAGATGGGGCTCAGTACAGAGAGCGCTTGACTAGGTTTCATGAAGCTCTATGTTTGACTTTCAGAACCATGTAAACCAGGAGTGATGTCATAGGCATACACCCAGAACTTGGTAGGTGGAGACAGGAGAATCAGAAGTTCAAGGTCATCTTTGGCTCCATAGCAAGTGTGAGGCCAGCCTGAGCTATGTGAGAGACACCGTCTGGAAAAAAAAAAAAAAGTTCAGAGCTGCACTGCATCTCAAATGCTGCGACTCCTGGGAGAACTGATTTTATTTTTGTTTCTTTTTGTTGCCTTTCCCTTCTCTTTGTTTCGTTTGAGACAAAGTCTTAACTATACAGCCCAGTCTGGCCTCAGTCTTATGATCCTCCTGCCTCTGCTCTCAAGTACCGGTACAGTCTACCATATCCAACTTACAGGGGCCCCCACCACACACACTTTTTTTCTTTAAGTCCTGGAGATTGAACCCAGGACTCCCCCATGACGAGTAAGTACCCCACCATTGAGTTACACCCTCAGCTCCTGGAATAACTATTTTACAACAGAATCGCCCATATCTAGTGAATCCTGAGCGATCATGCGAAGCGCTCTGCTGAAGGCAGATTCCTGGTAACACGAATAAATTGATGGCACGGCTGAGCCACCCTCAGACACAGGCTGGAATCGAAGCTCTTTTCCTTCGCTGCCTAAGCCCTCGCCACATTTATTTCACGGCATATTCTATGAAATCCTGTCTCGTGTGGAAACATTCCGTTGGGAGTAAACAGACCATTGAAACTTTGGGGAAGAACATCTAGGGTTGATGCTACAGGAAAGGCCACCAGAGGTCCTCAGTTTGCTCTTCATATAGGCCGATTTTGTAGGACATTTGTGGAATCTTTTTGAATGTCTGTGCATCACTGTTTTCTGTGTCTTCGGCTTAATTTCTTATTTAGGTCTCATGTCTGATAAAGATACATGACACCCCTGTGAAATTTAAATTGGAAAGAAAAAGAAACCAAATTGCATGGACCATGACCGTTTTAAAACCCCAGGGGCCGATTATATTTGATTAGGGCTCAAAAGTGGTTATTTGTGCTGTGCAGATTTCACGGTCTGAAGAGTAGAACATCTTGCTGTGTATACAGCTTTGCCAGGCTCTGAGCCTGTCTCCCAGATGGGCCAGGACTCCAGGCAAGTTCCCTCCCAAGGTGGCTCTTTCTTCACAGCCAACCCCGCCATATCCCGGTTATCGGAAACTCCCAGAGAGGGTGACAGTTTTTGAGCAGTGATTCTTAACTATCTAGTTCTTGCCCCGCCCCCCAGCCCCATTTAACCTTATAAACCATCCTCTCATTAAACATTAGGTTTCTTAGATAAAGTTACCTCTTCTCCAGATAGAATCCCATGTTTTATGAAATTAATAGGCAATGCGCTCTTCCTCGTCAGTGCATCCTTAAAGCTTCAGGAGCCAAGAATAAGGCAGATGCTATTTTCAACGTGCATAACCATGTGGGATGGGACCCAGAACAATGGACATCCAACCATGGGATCAATTCCTAGGTAGCCTTTGCACCGCAGCATTAAACATCAGAGACAGACGACAGGCCGGAGGATGGTCTTGCTGCCTCAGTATCCACTCTTTTGTTCATCGTTATTGCGGCTGGATGCAGCTCATGGACCAGAAGAGACAGGAAGGGTGTTTGAATAGAGAGAGGGGGATCCAAAGTCTTGTGATAGAGCCCAGGCCAGCTGGGAACTCATGAACCTCTTATCTAATCCTCCTGACTGCTGGGGTTACAGGTGTGTGCCACCGCGCCTGGAAACAACAGTCTTAAAGTTCACGCACCAACAAAATACGAAATCACTGCACATCATGAAAATTGAATTCTCTAAGGAAATAAAACTAACACATGGGCCAGGCGGTGGTGGCACATGCCTTTAATCCCAGCACTCTGGAGGCAGAGTCAGGCAGATCTCTGTGAGTTCGAGGCCAGCCTGGTCTACAGAGTAAGATCCAGGACAGGCACCAAAGCTACACAGAGAAACCCTGTGTGTGGGGGGGAACCCCAAACTAACACATGTTAAACCTCAGAATGATAAGAACCTGTTATATAGGGTTGTTAAAGCAAGGGCAGAGCCTGGGTGTGGAGGTGCAGGCCTTTAATACCAGAACACACATCTCACTAAGTAAATAATAAAGGAAACAAAGGTTTAACACTGTGTTTTATTTTTTTATCTTTTTGTTGTGGTAGAGACAGGTCCAGATTGATCTCAGTTTTACTATGTGGCTTATATGATTATCTGTGTGAAGGTGCATGTGGGCACTGCAATCCTGTGGGAGTTTTGTTTGAGGCAGGATCTCATGTATGCCACACTGGCCTTGAACTCACTGTGTTGTCAAGTCTGGCTGTGAACTTCCCATCCTCCTGCCTCATCTCCCAAGTGCTGGGATTATAAGTGTGCATAGCCACACCTAGATTCTTACTCAGGACATTTTAGGTACTGTGTGGATTTTGTGTATTTCTCTCTCATAGAGCACAGAGTTTTGTTTTTAAATTAACTAGCAATTCTCTTCCTATTTAGAATTGTGTTTACTTATTGCACGTGTGTGTGTGTGTGGGGGGCTCACAAGCCATGATGTTTATGAGGTCGTGGACAGCTTTGAATTGGTTTTCTCTTCTGTCGAGAGTTCCAGGGATCCAACTCAGGTTGTTAGTGTTGGCTGAAGAGGTCTTTACCCACTTAGTCATCCGGCTGGCCCAGCATCATGCTTTCATGGTATGTTCATGTTATAGTATGCATTGGTACTTCATTCCTTTTATGGCCAAATAAATTAAATTTCTCCCATGGATGTGCCACACTTTGCTTATGCATTCACCAACTGATGAGTATTTAAATGTATCATTTTTTGGCTATTATGCATACTGGATTTTTTGTTTGTTTTTTTAGACTTATTTATTTATTATGTATACAGTATGTATGACTGCAGGTCAGAAGAGAGCATCAGATCTCATTACAGATGGCTGTGAGCCACCATGTGGCTGCTGGGAATTGAACTCAGGACCTCTGGAAGAGCAGTCAGTGCTCTTAACGTCTGAACCATCTCTCCAGCCTGCATACTGTTATTTTGAATATTCATGTACAAAATTCATTTGGCCGTGTGTTTCTTTTGTTTGACCACGTGTCTCTTTTTGTTTGTGGTGTGTGCCTGCATGTTCAGAGGTGTGTGTGTGTGTGTGTGTGTGTGTGTGTGTGTGTGTGTGTGTGTAGGTATCATTCCTCAGGCTCTATCCACCCTTTTTTCTTTTTTTCCTTTCTTTGAAACAGGGTCTTGCTATGTAGGCAGGCTAACCTCAAACTCACAGAAATCTACCCGTCTCTGTACCCTGAGTGTTCAGATTAAAGACATGTGCACCAATGCTGGGTGGTGGTGGTGCACGCCTTTAATCCCAGCACTTGGGAGGCAGAGCCAGGTTTTTCTGTCTCGAAAAACCAAAACAAAACAAAAAACAAGTTTCTCTCATTCACCTGTAACTTGCCAAGTAGGATAGGCTGCCCAGGAGCCTCAGGGATCCACCTGTTTCTGCCTCCTGAGTGATGGGATTATGCACTACCATGCCCAGTTTTTTTTTGCATGGGTGCTAGGAATCAAACTCAGGTCCTTGTGTTTGCAAGACAAACACTTTACGAACTGAGCCATCCATCTAACCCCTCAAGGTTGTAATTCTCTTCAAAACTCAGTACTGGAAGGTATGGGTCCTGTAGCAATTACCTGTTTACTTTTTAGGATCTGTCAAACTGTTTCCCACAGTGGTTATACATTGTACACTCCTATTCATCCACAAGTTCCAAGTGCTCCACTGCCCCACTCACACTGTTTCAGCTGATGGCCATCCTGGTAGGTGGGAAACACTAGCTTAATCCAAAATCAGGAAGGTTTCCATCTATGCTACTTTGAAGTTTTAAGCTTTCAGTTCCTCCATGGAAGTATTTGATTGATAGTGAACACATCTCTGTGTATGATGTATGGAAGAGCCTCACATCTATTCTTTTATTTGTTTTGTTTTATTTGAGACAGTCTTTCTTATTCCCAGCCTGGCCTCAAACGGATCTCCCTGACTCCGCCTCCCAAGTAGAGTACAGGCAGGTGTTGCTATGCCAAATGCATTTCTTTTTTTTTTGGGGGGGGGGGTTTCGAGACAGGGTTTCTCTGTGTATTTTTGTGCCTTTCCTGGAACTCATTTTGTAGACCAGACTGGCCTCGAACTCACAGAGATCCGCTTGGCTCTGCCTCCCGAGTGCTGGGATTAAAGCCGTGCGCCACCACTGCCCGGCTTAAATACATCCTTTAGACCTGACAGCAAGCCGTTCCCGCACCATCTGTTGACAGGACTAAACACCTTACACCTTTGTCGAAACTCAGTTGGTCATAGATATATGGGTTAATTTCAGGACTCTCAATTAAATTTTACACCACCATGCTATATTTACTTTTTTCTTTTTCTTTTTTTTAAACACTTAAAAAAATTTATTTATTATGTATACAGCATGTATGACTGCAGGCCAGAAGAGGGCACCAGATCTCACAGATAATTGTGAGCCACCATGTGGTTGCTGGGAATTGAACTCAGGACCTCTGAAAGAGCAGTCAGTGCTCTTAACCTCTGAGCCATCTCTCTAGCCCTATATTTACTTATTTATTTTTCTAAGACAAGATCTCCCTATGCAGTCTTGGTTGTCCTAGAGCTCTCTATATACATCAGGCTGGCCTTGAACTCACAAAGATTCTCCTGCCTCTATCTCTCAAGTGCTGGGGTTAAAGGTGTGTACCATCACCGCCCTGTGATCTGCATGACTTTAATTTTATAAATCATTTTTTGGCATTATTTTATTCAGTAGTTCATCTTCAAGACTTCCAAATTTTATTCATTTATTCAGTTCATTTAAAGTGAGCCAGAATAAATTTGCTGTGGGGAAAAAAAGTTTCTAAAATCCAAAAGAAAAGCTGCTGAGCAATATTGTTACAGTTGGTCACAATTTTGTGCATTGCTACAGTAATTTCTAAAGTTTCAAATTCATGAGACTTCAGGAACCCATTTCAGAAGAGGAAATGATGGCAGGAATATCACTGGATGCTATGCAGCATAATATAAAACAGGAATAGATACAGGAAGTAATGATGTTTATTTTTCACTTCTTCCACAGCAACTTACATGCAATAAATACAGTTGTGTGCACAGGATTTTCTATGGGTCTCTTAATTGCATTATAAGGGTAACTAGGTAATAACTGCACAGGGATGTTTATTCTGCATTTTTTCTAGCCATCAAAGATAGTTGTCAGGGAGACTAGGCACAAATAGGGACAAAGAGGGAATCTATGTTGGTTCCCTATATTTTGTTGGGTAAAGCATAGTTTCCTTGCCACAATCTTGCATTTTTCCTTGTTAATTATTATCCCCCTCCCTTTTTTTAAATAGGGTCTCACTGTGCAGCCCAAGCTGCCCTCAAACTTACAATCCTCCTGCCTCAGCCTCCTGAATACTGGGATTACAGATGATTGTCACTTTGCCTGGCATCAGATAAGAGTGTATTTTTTCACCTTCTTTCACAATTTTGGGGAGCAGCATCACACACACAAAACCGAGAAAACCCTAACCTTGTTGGCATCCATCATCCAGAATGGATTACCTCTCAATACTCAAGCAGTTCCCAGGTGTCAATTACTAGAAGTCTGTACAGTTTTAGAGTCTGTGTTCCCAAGGTCGTGAGGAAAGGAGACTAGGGTGGCGCGGCCATTCCTGCCGCCTTCCGTCTCTGCGCCCCTCTCAGAGCTCCCCACGTTGGGCCCGAGTATCCCGAGGTTCACCACCTCCGTGGTCCGACGGAGCCACTATGAGGAGGGCCCGGGGAAGACTTTGATGGTTGGATCTGGATTTGCTGCCCCTTTCTTTAGTGTAAGGCACCAGCTACTTAAAAAATAGGATGTTTAATTCACCTCTTTAACAGAGGAAGACTGTTTAAGAGATGTGATCTGAAAATTGGATTAAACTCTTGAACTCTTATACAGATAAGATTGTAAATAAATTGACATTAAAAAAAAAAAAAGAGTCTGTGTTCCCAGAGCATTTGATCCTTGAGGCATCAATTTATTTTCAGAGTGACTTCTTCTTAGTCCTTATCTGCATTTTAAGATCCCTTATGACAATCACTCAGAGGAGATCACGCAAAGTCCAAATCCCACCAAGCCCTCTCACACACAAATATATATATACATAAAAAACACGACCGTGAAAACGTACAGCACACGCCTGCATATTAATGCTTTTGAGAGAGAGGCTTATGGTGGCTCAGATTCCCTCACCAGGACAGCCTACCATCAATCCATGACCTCAGGGGAAGGGCTTCCTTGAAAGTCAGCCTCAAAGGAATAGAGCAGAAAAATCCATCACTGACACCCCTGACAATTCAAATGAATAAAAACACAGAGGGTGGGTGTAACAAACCGTGTGATAGTCTCCATATGCTTTTCTAAGCATATATATACCTTCTGTTTCCATCCTGCTTAAAACTCAGAGAGAACGTCGCTTCCACTGTGGTCTGAAGTCCTGAAGTTCTGCTGTTCCCCAGTAGATGGCGATGCTGAACTCAAAGCTGCCATCAGCACTCTGGAGGGCCCACGCTATTTTGCGTCGCAAGTATTTTTTAAAAGTCATATAATTTCCCCCCTACACTATGAAAGTGAGTATTTAAGAAGAAAAACAGGTACTTGAAGGATCGTTTTGCTATCCACTGTCTTCAGTCGAGAAATTTCATCACATGTGACGTTCCTGGAGGTTGCTATCAAAGTCCCAAAATACGAAATGCATCTCGTAAGTCATCCACTTCATACAAGGGCTGTGGAGGAAGAGATACAAAATGAGTGAATGGCTTCAAAATTTAGCTGGGGGAAAGGAAGGCGTCTAAACCAAGTGGGTGGATTAAGAGGAAAGTAAATTGGGACCAGGACCAGGAAAAAGAAGGGGAAATTCTGGCCTGGAAGGAACCCCGTCTGAGGGGAGGTTAACAAAAGGAAGACTTGTGAAGAAGTCAGTGAAGAGAAGGCAAGAGGATGGAGTCTGAGTGAGGGCTCTGCCCTGGGGAAAGACAGAAAAGAAAACTGGATTTAGGAGCCCTCAAGAAGTCGCCATATGAAAAATGGGTGATTCAAATGAATATCTAAGAGGCTCCTGCTGTGGCTATCGCTCTATATAAATAAAACACTGATGGCCAGTGACCAGACAGGAAGTATAGGCGGGACAAGGAGAGAGGAGAATTGGGGAAACAGGAAGAAGGAGGGAGACACACTGCTGCCACCGACAGGACAAGCAGCATGTAAAGACGCCGGTAAGCCACCAGCCACGTGGCAAGGTATAGATTTATAAAAATGGGTTAATTTAAGATATAAGAACAGTTAGCAAGAAGCCTGCCACGTCCATACAGTTTATAAGTAATATAAGTATCTGAGTGATTATTTTATATGTGGATTGTGGGACTGCGGGGCTTGGTGGAACCTGGAGAGAAGCCCTCCAGCAACAGCTCCAGTCATGGGGCGGGGTGTGGGGTGGGAGTGGGAGGTGAGATCAGAGGAGAATACTCTTACCAAAAGGATGCGCCGGAGCTGTCTGGTTAGACGGACAGAATTTTCATGCAGTCCCTCCCAGGCTTTGAAAGATCTTTCATGATTTTCTACAAATGTATTCCAGCAGTAAAAATAGTCTTAGAAGAAGAAAAAAAAAAGTAAGTAAGAAGGAGGTGTGTTTGCAAGCACGCATGCACATAACCACAGTGCGTGGCTGAAGTCAGAAGGTCAGAGGACAGTGGTGTTTCAGGGATCGAACTTAAGTCATCAAGGCAAGTACCCCTCTGAGCTACCTATCTGGCCCTCTTTATTATTACTGTTACTATTATTATCATCAATGTCATTATTATTTGTCTGAAAAGGGCGGGATGCAGGGATCTGTACATGCTGCACCAGAGTTCCGTCACCGAGCGCATCCGCAGCCCTCCCAACTTCTGTTCCTCAAGTTCTGATCCTTCTGAGACTGGTGCCTCCTCGTAATTCTAGCTCTAAGAAGGCAGAGGCCAGGGAGTCGCAAGCGGAAGACCAACCTGGCATAGTGAGGCCCTGTCTCAAAAAACAAAGTAGTGCTTTTGACATCGAAGAGGAATTGAGAGTCTTTACAGAGCCCCCCGACCCCCCCAGCCCCACCCCGCCGACAAGCCTCACTCCGAGCTTCAGTTCAGACCGCCTTCTCCGGTGCACAACGCTCACCTTTGAAGGTCATGATCCCGATCTGGACCCCGGCGCGGTGCAGTCTCCGCAGCCCCTCAGGTTCAGCCTTGCGGTCTTCGCAGAAGTAGAGGCGCGCGGTGAAAATCCTCAGGCTGAGGTTGGGGTTCCATCTCAGAAACTCAGCCACGTGCCGGGCGCAGTCGTAGCAGGGGCTCCAGGAGGTGAACCAGGTGACGCGGTAACACCGGCCGGGGTCCAGGTCCCAGTCGGAGATGTAGCGTAGGAACAACAATTCCACGTGGCAGCCCAACTGGAGAGAGACAGAGAGCGCCGGTGACGTGACAGGCACGCCCTCCCACCCCAGGCCATTGGGGATGCTTGCGGGGGAATGTCGCAACTGGCTGGCCTGGAACTTGATTTGTAGACCAGGCTGGTTTTGAACTCAGAGATCCTCCTGCCTCTGCCTCCAGAGTGTTGTGCTGGGGTCAAAGGCCTGCAGCAAACTGTTAAGAGAGCTCTCACTGGAGCCAAATTTGTTTATAACACTGGCCCTGCTGGGTAAAGGAAGGCTGAGGATGTATGGGACCAAGGAGGATGAAATCAGTTGCGAGTGGGAGAAGAATCCTCATACACCTTGCGGGATTGCATTTGTGTAAAACTGCACCTTGACCACTAGGTGGCGCCAGGAC
Organism: Peromyscus maniculatus bairdii; assembly: GCF_049852395.1. Classification (NCBI taxonomy): domain Eukaryota; kingdom Metazoa; phylum Chordata; class Mammalia; order Rodentia; family Cricetidae; genus Peromyscus; species Peromyscus maniculatus. The sequence continues at coordinate 145,151,819 of NC_134854.1, read as the reverse complement.
AATTTGTAAGGAGGCTTAGGGCAGTGCCTGGAGGTAAAGTTATTTTGAGAGGTTAGAGTCTTACCTTGGCATACAAGTGGGGAGCAATTAAATCATGTGTGCGTGTTATGTGGTCACCGTGATTGTGATCATTACAACCGTAGTAGGTCCACTTCCTATTGCTGAAAATCGTTGGTCTAAGACTATGAAGAAAGCTCTGTATTTTACTCAACTCTGTTGTTCTATTTCCTTAGCAGTAAATTGAGCTGGTGTCGTAAGCACTGTATGTGAAATAAGAGAAAGGGCCCCTTGATAAAGCCGTCTATAAGTAAGGTGTGTCATGGCTCCAAGTAGGGAAGAGATTGTGTGTAAAATGGTGGTGTTGAGGTAAGCTACCCCATGAAAAGGTAGGCAGAAGAAGCTGCATAATAAATCGCCAACCTCACGGGGCTCTTCCCCGGGAGTCCCGGAGATGCCCACGGGCATGTGGAAGCCAATCTGCAATCCAGCGAACTCTCGAGGAAATCCAGTTCTCTCAGGCAGCTGAAGGACTGACCCAATTACCCAATGGACCGAGGCTTCTCTGTGACTCATGAATGAGGCTCACCAGGATAGATGTTTTCCTTGGCCTCTGGTCTTTGTGAATCGGAGGAAACGAGATTATTTGGAAAAACAAGAGTTGAGTTGATGTCATTTCTCCTATTTTTTTTTTCTCCTTGATTTTCAAAATAGTTCTAAAGACATGGTGTATTTTTCTCACTCAAGAAAGTACTTGAGAAAGAACCCAGCACTGAGGAATTCAAGTGTTAAGGGGCTGGAGGTTGTTATGTGTGGAGCTCAGGGGTGGGGCGTTTGTCTGGCAAGGGCAGGTCCTTCATTTCATCCCTAGCACTGTGAAAATTAAAATTTTGAGCCTGGCAGCGGTGGCGCACGCCTTTAATCCCAGCACTCGGGAGGCAGAGCCAGACGGAACTGGATCTCTGTGAGTTCGAGGCCAGCCTGGACTACCAAGTGAGTTCCAGGAAAAGGCACAAAGCTACATACACAGAGAAACCCTGTCTCAAAAAACAAAATACAAACAAAAAAATTAAAAATTTGTTTGTTTATTTTTTTTCCAAGACAGGGTTTCTTTGTGTGGAACTCACTCTGTAGACCAGACTGGCCTTGAACTCAGAGATTGCCTGCCTCTGCCTCCCAAGTGCTGGTATTAAAGGCATGAGCCACCACCACTGGGCTAAAAAATAAAGTAAAACATTCCCTAGTTCAAAATGCGCTTACTTTTTGTTTTTATTTATATACTTTGGATTTTGCTATTTTTCGACACAGGGTCTCACTATGTAGCCCAGGCTGGCTTGAATCCCGCCTCAGCCTCCCAAGGGCTGGAACTACAGGCATGAACCACCATGTCTGTCCTTTTAACCTTAATGTTTTTAAAGGTTATTTTTATTTAACGTGTATGGGTGTTTTACCTGCATGTGCCTGGCACCCTCAGAGGCTAGGGGAGAGCATTGGGTCCCCTGGAACAGGAGTTATAGTTGGTTGTGAGCTGCCATGTGGGTGCTGGGAATCAAGTCCAGGCCCTCCAGAGGAGCGGCAAGTGCTCTTAACCACCAAGCAGCCTCGCCAGCCCTCCTTCCTTCTTCTAGACTTAAAGTAACTCAGAGGCTGGGGAAAGACAGGAGAGCGTGGAGACAATTCTTGTCATTCAAGGAAGGCGCGGCATTAGGGTGCCCCGCATGACTGGGGAGGGCACTAACACCCTTCAGACCATGTCTAATGTAGGTGAATAGAATGTGAAAAGGGCCAGAGGAGGCGGCTGGAGACGTTAACCAAATAACCTGAATAAGTTCAGTGTGGTGGCATACGCCTGTAATTACAGCGTGCAGAGGCAGGAGGATTGCCATGGTGGGTCAGCTTGGGAGGATAGGCGTATAGGTGCTTGCTTTCTCTTCCCTCCCCCCCCCCAAATGTTGATCAGCACCAGGGACATCCACAGCTTGGTGTCGTGCCACACTTGGCCACCACCACCCCTGGTACCTTGTTGCGAAGGTAGCCAAAATCCAGCGAGAAGGAAGTGGCGCTGTCCCTCCTCTTCACCACGTAGCACAGGTAGGTCTCGTGCCGACCCTTAGCCCAGCGGACATTTTTGAAGTGGTAAAGAAACTTCTTTCGCTTCATCAGAAGGCTGTGTGAACGAGAGAAGAAATTCAGGGTACAGCTTCTCTGTCACCATGTTCTTCCTTCAGCTTTATTATTATTATTGTTGTTGTTGTTGCTGAAGATTGAACTAGAGCTGTGTGCATGCTAGCTAGGTAGCTCACCACTGAGCTGCACCCCCATACATACTACTGTCATTATTATTATTTTTTTTAAAAAATTAGGATTATTTGAGTTAAACCAGAAAAGATAGTCTTGCTTCCTTTCCAGATACCTGAGACATGCTCAGCTTAAAATTCATCCATCTTCCCAGCTTCAAAAATTGAGACCTATTGGGAGAGCCCTCACCCTATTTGGGTCCCCACGACAGCTGCCTTCTGCAACTGTCTTTAGCTGAGGATGACGTAAAATGGTCCGGTCTTCGGTCTTATCATTGTATTTTCAGCTTTTCCTCCTGTCTCCACCTCCGTATTCCACGTGGATCTCAAACTCCGCATGGTCAAGAAGCAGTCCTCACACACCCACGGCCTGCCCCCTCCCCTCCCCACAGTAGTCAAACTAGATAGTCGGTTGCCCATGATTAGTCCTTCCTCCGCTTCCATATTTAATTAATCGTGTAAATTTGTAATTTCTGCTGGGGGGGCGGTAGTGGTGCACCCACTGGGAAGGCAGGGGCAGGTGGATCTCTCAGTTCCAGGCCAGCCTGGACTACTCAGGGAGTTCCAAGGCAGCCATGGCTACACAGAGAAGCACTGTCTCAAAAACTAACAACAAAATAAAAAATGCACGTTCTATTGAGTCTCAGAAAAAGTATGGGGCTTTGACATTCTGAAAACTTCTGCCCCCCTGTCTCCCAGCTACCCCAAGAGCATCACAGAACCAGAACCTTCCCAAAGCAAGTTATAAAGCCTGGCGAGGGCCAGGTAAGGTCGCTCCTGCCTGTAACCTCAGCACATGGGAGGATTGCTCGACGTGTGAGCCCAGCCTGGGCTCTATAGCAAGAATACAGCACAGCAGTACAGCAGTTGCCTACCGTGTATGAGTCCCTGGATCCAATCCCCAGCACCACAAAACAAAAGGAAACCTAGAGAGGTCACTCTCAGCCAGGCATACGGGCAGACAAGTCCAGTTCCAGAATTCGAGCGGAGAGGAAGGAAGAGCAGGAGTTCAAAGTCAGCCCGAGGAAAGAAGTCATTCTCTTCCTTGAAGACCCTCATTCTATGGGAGTCCTGTCCTCCATCCAGGGAAAGGAACGCTGTAGACAGGCCTTGCCTGATGGCCTCCCTCCCTCTCTAAGCACAGGGTCACATGAGGTCATGCCAACTTACAAGCGTATTTCTACACAGTAGCCATCCTTCATTGAACAGAAGCACAATAAAGCTCCCCTTGCGTCTTTAAAAAGTGACATCTAGTTACTATTGTTATGTGCATCTTATGTGCATATGGACACATGCATGCATGTGGAGGTCAGAGGGCAACTTGGAGAGGTTGGCTCTCTGCTTCCATCATGTGAGGTCCAGAGATCACACTGAAGTTGCCGGGTTTGGCAGCAAGCACCTTCACCTGGAAGCTGTCTCCACAACCCTCCCTTGGTCTTTGGGTCTTCATTTCTGGATTTCCTTTGGTCAGCTTTGCTGGTTTTACTTTATTGATTTATTTTTGTTGTTTGTTTTGAGACAAGATCTCACACAGCTTCGGCTGGTAGGGAGCTTGATGGGGATGACTCCCCTGCCTCCACTCCCCAGGGCTGGGATGGCAGGTGTGTTCCACCCACTTGGGTTGATGCAGTGCTGGGGACTTAACTCAGAGCTCTGTGCATGCTAGCAAGTTCTCTATTAACCGAGCTACGTCTCCGGCCCTGGAGGTTTCTCTCTTTCTTTAAAAATAAAATCTTTGTGGGGACTAGAGAGGGGGCTCAGCAGTGAAGAGCATGTACTGGCTCTTCCAGAAGACCTGAGTTCTAGACCCAGCACCCACATCAGGCGGCTCACAAACACCTGTCACTCCAGTTCCAAGGGACCCAACACCTCTGGCTTCTGAGGGCACCTGCACTAACACACACACACACACACACACACACACACACACACACACACAGGAGAGAGACAAAAATAATTTAAAAAATCTCTCTCTATATATATATATATACATACATACATACATATATATATATACACATACATACACACACACACACACAGAAGGAGAGAGACAAAAATAATTTTAAAAAAATCTCTATATATATACACATACATACATATATACACATACATGCACACACACACACACATAAATACATATACATACACATATGCCATAGCACGTGTGTGGACATCAGAGTACAACCTTGGGTGTTGGTCCTTGACTTCCATCTTATCTGAGGCAGGGTCACTTGTTCACTGCTGTGCACCCCAGGCTAACTGGCTCACAAGCTTCTCTTCTCTCTGTCTCCCATCTTGCCTTAGAAGCACTGGGATTACAGTCGTCTGCTTTGCGACGACTTTGCTAAACCCCATATCATGCTTTCATGGCGAGTACTGCTCCCACAGAGCCATCTTCCCAGCCCACAAGTTTCTTTAAAGAATTTAAAGTCCCTGTTAACGCTGTGGGCAAGGTAACATGAGCCAGGAGATAACATTGAATGGTAAAAACCAGGGTCCCTCACTTGTAGGGACAGCACTGCCACACAGTGGTGCCGGGTGGAAGTGCAGAGAGCAGAGAATTTGTTAAAAAAAAAAAAAAAAAAAAAGAGCTCGTTAGGAATTTGAATACGGTTTTGATGCCAGAGAATTGAAACCTTTTTTCACTTTTTTTGGTTGTCGTTGAGATGTAATTTACATACTAAGCTCCTCTCACTTAAAATCTACAGCTCAATGAAGGCTCACACGTCCGCACCCCAGACTGCCAGCGTGATGAGCGTGGACGGCACTTCTAGGCTTCTTAAGTTTCTTCATTTCTATTTGCTGGTATTTCTCCTCCTACCCAGGCACCGCTGACCTGCTTTCTGTAAATGTAAATTATTCTACTTTTCTGTAATTTCGTATAAATCCCATCCCCTCCTTCCTCTGTGACTTCGCTCACTGAACATAGTGAATTTGATATTCATCCAAGTATTAGTAGTTGCTTCCTTTTTCCTGTTGAGTAATATTCTATTGTGTGGTATAGCATGGTTTCTTTCTTCATTCATGTGCTGGTTGACATTGGGTACGGACCGCTTTGGTGCTGTGGTGGAAAGAACTGCTATGAGTATTCACGTACCATCATTGATTGCATGTAGTTGACAGCTCACATTTCAATAATGCAATACAAGTCCCTGACTTTTGGGGAAAAATTTTCTTTTGATATATGGTCTTGCTGTGTGACCCATGCTGACCAGGAAATCTCTATGTAGCTGCAGCTGGCCTCCAATTCCCGATCCTCCTGTCTTAGCCTCTAACAGTAGTAGCTTTATTCTGAAATAATAATTTACTATGATAGCTCCATGTCTACTGTTTATCACCAGCTATAAAACCCCTTAGCAGCCGGGCATGGTGGTCCCACACCTTTAATCCCAGAATTTTGGGAGGCAGAGGCAAGTGGATTTTTGTATATTGGAGGCTAGCCTGGTTTACATGGAGAATTCTAAGCCAGCCAGGCTTTGTAGCGAGACCCCGTCTCACAACAACAATAACACCAATAAACACGAGCGAGGCTAAGCTCAGCATATGACAAGGAGCATATGACAGGGAGAAATGACCTATCTCTTGTATCCAGCCAGTTTTCAACATCGTGAGCATCGTCTCTTAGCAATCAATCCCCTTTATATTTCACTAAACTTTCTGTGCTATCTAGATGGGAAAACCTTTTCAGTGGATTGAACCTGGAACCTTGTACATGCCAGTGAGTGCCGTACTACAGAGCCATACTCACAGTCCTGAATTTTTTCCACATACTGTGGGTAGCCTGTGTATGTACGTGTGTGTGTATGTGTGTGTGTGTGTGTGTGTGTGTGTGTGTGTGTGTGTGTGTGTGTGTGTGTGTTGGGGGCTGCTATAATGAAAAAGGAGAGGTATCCTGGGAGTTTAGAAAAGAAGGATGTCACCCAAGTGAAAAAATTATGTCCGAACCACAGGAAGATATACTAGGCCAGTTCTGTTTTTGGATTCCAGCCACGGTGAGTGGAACTGCACAGTCCTGATCTGCTGATGGCGAGCGTTGGTCCACCACTTCCCTCAACCCCAGCTACAGCCTGTTTCCAGCTCCCTCTTCTCAGGGTGTCCCTGCCAGGGAGGGAGGCCTTTGCCTGTAGATTGACAGCTGCTGAGACAGCTGTGCTCCTTGAGGCGGAACGCTAGCTGCTTCCCCAGCCAATGCAAGACAAAGGGTTAAAAATAATCCCAGCAGAGTCACGGGCTGCCATCGCTAATGGCTCTGCAGATAGCTCAATGGGAGAGACGCACGCTGCCCTGGGCGCCGTTCGGTGCCGTCTCTCCATGTTCTCATTTGTTTTCCCTGACTTTCGGTCTTGCCTTGTCTTTGCATTTTGCTGCGCATGTACATTTATTTCTCTCAGCCCCTTCCCCATCAGGGCCTAGACTTCAGATTTGTTTTCAAAACCTTCCTATAAACTCATGAAGCAGTACTGTCTGCCCCCTGGAAACGTTTCTTTGAGGGCTGGGAGTGCAGTCCAGTGACAGAGCGCTCGTCTAGCATGTGCAAGCAAGACCCTCAATGTGGTCCTAATAAAGACGAGGGGGAGTGGGAAGAGGGAGAGGAGGGAGGGGAGAAAAGAAGTAAAAAAGAAGAAAAGAAAGGGGAAAAAACTGGAATCTGTAGAGCATCCACACTATCACTAAATATATTAATTAGCTCTCTATTCTAAATATTATGATCAAAATGGAACTGAGCTCGAGTGTATGGGTGGAGCATGGGTCTCTCACCCTGGCAGTAACAGGAGCTGATAACAGCTCCTCAGGAACTGCATGTAAGAGCCCCGAAAAGCTTCCAAGAAGTTAAGACATCTCTGCACAGATTAATTAAGCAGTAAAAATGCCACTAAGTGCCTAACAGTTGAGCCTATAACACTAAATTGCCTGTTTTAATGAAATTCACTCCTTACAATAGACATCATCGTAATGAGTTTCAAGCAATCATCTCAAATGTTTGGTATTTTTAAGAGGCATGGATTTCCTTACTATAGCTAAGTAATTCCAGTAAAGACTCCCCGTGTGAGTCTTAAAATGTTGACTGTTCGCCAATAATTATGAAAATAACCACTCCTGTTTTTAGTAAGGCATTGCTACAACCTCTTCATTCTGTGAGTCCCTAAGGGTTCGCTGTTATTGCCGTGAGCCAGCTCCAGCGCTGTCCAAATCTCAGGGTGAGCCAGGACTTCCTATCCCCTTTACAACATGGAGAAGAGAGAGCCGGAGGGAAGTGAGGAGAGGTAGGTCCAGAACGCGAAAGATAGATGAGATAGAGCCAGGATAGAAAAAGCTCATACTGACATGACAGGCAAAGCCTGCCAGACAGACAGACAGCAGAACAGGAGCGCACACACACACACACACACACACACACACACACACACACACACACACACACACACACACGAGACTGCCTTGTTACCTGTCCATATCGGTCTCCAGCGTGACTTTCTTGACTCCCTCAAAGTCTTCAGCCAAAGGAAGCTTGCTTCAAGCAAGGCTGCTTCAGTGCCGTTGTGTGACAGAGCACTGGCCCCTGGCATTCAAATCTGAGCTCACCCCTGTGGGCTCCTCCCCCAACAGCATCACCACCACCAGGTATCCAACATCTGCCTCTTGGGTTGGGTCCAGAAAAGATGGGCGGGGCTCTGGTAGGCAGAACCACATGGAAAATGATTCAGGGCCATTCTGCTTACTCCTCCTTTGAGGCTGTTCCTTTAAAAAGCCAGCTCAGGCACCACAGGTAAGAAAGATCAAGAGACAACAGCAGTGGACACTTTTCAAAAATGTCATCATGTTAATAAGAAGTATCTGTGTGTGTGTGTGTGTGTGTGTGTGTGTGTGTGTGTGTGTGTGTGTGCATGTGTGATCCTGAGTATCAAACCTAAGGCCTTGTGCATGCTTCCCAGTTCTAAAACCATGATAACAATAGTAATGACAATAGTCATATTTACTTAAAGTGGCGTTCAATGGCATTTCGGCAGCATCTTGTGCTCCATAAACAGCTAGCTCCATGCAGCTTTGGGCCTCAGTAGAGATGGGTGCTGACAGCCCCCCTCCTGGTTGAGCAAGTCAACTCAGCCACACAGCATCCAAAGAATGGGCTTTGGCCTCCCCGCCCACTACTGGTTTTCTTTTTTAAAGTCACACTACAAGAAAGCTGGAGAGACTAGTTGCTTGCACCAAAGAGGGATCCCCCCCCTCCCGCCCCGAGATCCGCCTGCCTCTGCCTTCCCAGTGTTGAGATTAAAGGCGTATGCCACCACCACCTGGTCAAAGAGGGATTTTGAAATGAACCATTTTTTTCTCATTAAAAGTATATTCCTGGGGGTCACGATTAAGAGCTCTTGCTTCTACTGCAGAGGACCCAGGTTCAGTTCCCAACAGGTGCTTGTGAGCCACCATGTGGGTGTTAGGAAGTGAACCCCGTCATCTGGAAGAGCAGCCAATGTTATCTCCTCTCCTCTCCTCTCCCCTCCCCTCCTTTCCCTCTTCCTCTCCCCTTCTTCCCTCCCTCTCTCCCTCCCTCCCTCCCTCCCTCCCTTCCTTCCTTCCTTCCTTCCTTCCTTCCTTCCTTCCTGTCTTTCTTTCTTTCTTTCTTTCTTTCTTTCTTTCTTTCTTTCTTTCTTTCTTTCTTTCTTTCTTTCTTTCTTTCTCTCTCTCTCTCTCTCTCTCTCTCTCTCTCTCTCTCTCTTTCTCTCTCTCTCTCTCTTTCTCTCTCTCTCTCTCTCTCTCTCTTTCTTCCTTTCTTTCAAGACAAGTTCTCACCATGTAG